>NC_141694.1:1624830126-1625415451 GCF_964263255.1 Lissotriton vulgaris
GACAACCATCTTCACTTCAAAAGATTAGTCAATATCTGGCTCTTCCCCATATGACAATTATACTCGCAACACAACAGTGTACCACAAAAGCATTCACAGACATGACAAACTATGCTTCCCAAGGCACAGAGATAACATTGCCAAAATACATGTGTGATTGTACATTGAATTATGCTTCCTGTTTTGATCATATGCATTTATATAAGGGAAAATGTATATTATACCACAAGATAAATGTTTATATAAGACAATGTCATAACTACTGCTTCTATACACATATAGGAGGATATCTAGAGGAGTTTATGACTGCTACTAAAATGATAAGAAATGTCATAAAAAATGTGCATACTTCACCACAAGATAAAACGTGAACATCCAACGATGTGAATATTGCTGCTTCTATACACATATGTGTATTTATATAGAGGGGTTTTCTCCAGCCAATAAATCCTACTAAGTGTCATGAGCATGTAGGTGTGGATAAGATAATTCGATTTTTTTGCAAAAACACAAAGTCCTCCTTTCAACCTTTTTCCCATCCCACCTCTCTCTGACTCATCCCAAACATTTCTGACTACTATATATCCCTAAACTTCCTTCTCAAACTTTCCCCTCCTTTTTGTAGCCATTGCACCCATCAAACAGGTATCCACAACCACTACTTACAAAAACAACTTACTACTTCCCCTTCCAAATCCATACCCATCATCCTAATCCTACTCCAAACTCGACGATACACACAAGAAATGAAGAGCAAAGAGGGGCGTGGCCTACTGCCGGAGAAGATGGCTACATAGTAACGCCTCCACCGTCATCCTTCGCCATATATCCTGAAGAAGTCTGGCTGCAAGAGACGTGCATTGGGCAGTGGCAAAGCGAGAAACACGGGTACCCATGTCAGGAGCTTGTGAGAGGCTCCCGGGCAGCAGGGAGCCGGAGGGGTTTGCGGCCGGAGAGTGCACAGAAGCCACGGAGGGACGTAGGTACGAACCCGATTGTGAGCTAGTGGACCCAGTTGTATGGCACTGGTGTGCCGCGGGTGCTGGAGTGGCGGGAGGCCCTCCACTTACAGCAGCAGGGGAAAGATGAGGAAGATTCAGATCGGGCAGCGGAGGTGTAGATCCCTGAGAAGCAGGGCCAGACTGGTGACCAAAATCGGACCTGGCAAAGTGCTCGGCCGGCCCCCCTCCCCACTCGGGGGGGTTGGAGGTGCCGCCGAGCGCTTTGCTAGGGCCGATTTTGGTATGCTGCAAAAATGGCCCTGTAACAAAATAGGCCCCCGTGGGCTCAAAACCGGCCCCCACCTTTGCGGCGCACCGGGGGATTGCCCAGTACCCGCGATGGCCAGTCCGGGCCTGCTGAGAAGGGTTCCCCAGGCAAGTGATATCCTGCGATCTATGCCCCAGCCGATGAAGGAGGGGCGTGCAAAGCTTCCAGTGAAAGGTCTCTGTGACCGGTTGTGACCTCGGCCCGAGCCGGTGTGAGACACCAGTGCACCCAAGTCAGCGCTGTTCTGGCCCATCGCAGACATTCTTTTCGGGCGGGGGCCCTCCTGATCCCCAGTTGAGTCTGAGATAGGGCCTTGCTTGGGGAACCACTGAGATTGTACTGCAGATGTGCGACAGCCCTCCTAGGAGAAATTGGGGGTGGGGCGCCTTGGGAGGGCAGAAACACTAAGCATCGGGAGGCAGTGAGGGGCTCGTATTGCAGCAGCAAGAGAGAACAACTACCCGTGGTAAAGAGGCCTATGACGGTTACCTCTGTCAGGCCGCCCTAATTTACTGGACCATCACACTACTGCAGGCGGACAACCCGGGGGAGACAAGGCCCCTTGAAGGGGAAAACCGACAGGCCATGGGGGGTTCCCCCGGTAGTCAGCTGTGAGTACCTCAACGCTACACACATCCGGCCAAGGTGCTTGCTTTCCCTGGGTGTCATAATGGCATCCAACAAATGAGTACGTGGCTCGAACCAGCCCAAACTAGATAAATTCTCCTGGCAGAAAATACAGGAGGGAGGAATGTTGCAGCCTGGCTCGGAACAAGAACCACAGCAGAAGCCGGCACAGAAGGAATCCACCACGATGCATGATGTAATGGCAGCGATTAACAGTGGGCGAACTTCCTTGGAGGGGCACCTTGACTCCATCTCCATGGATATATCCCTTCTGCGAGCATATTTCAGAAAAATTGACTCCAGGGACGCTGAGATGAAGGAAGTAGCTCGAGGCCCCGTCACATATACAACAGCTCTCAATAAACAAGTCTCCGAGCTCCAGGTCCGCACCAAAACCCATACAGAACAGCTGGACGACTATGAGGGCTGATCAAGAAGGAATAACTTGCAAATTTTGGGAGTGCTAGAGAGAGCCGAGGGGCCAGCCGCAGACCTCTTTGTGGAAGACCTGGTCATGAAACACCTACAGCCCAAGAACCTCTCCAACAATTTTTCTATGGAACGAGCGCATTATGTGCCGGGGGTAGACCTAAGCCGGGGGCACCCCCAACCTATCCTGGCTCGGGTGTTTAACTTTAGAGACCAGCACATTATTCTCCAAACCGTACACAGTGCACCACCTCTTAAGTATGAAAACAGTACAATAACATTCTTCCCAGACTTTACCGCAAAGGTACAGAGGCAAAGGCGCTTCTTCCTGTAGGACAAAAAAATCCTCGGAGAGAGGAAACTTAAATTCGCCATGTTGTTCCCAGCAAAACTGAGAGTGGAGGAGAAGGCAAAAGTTGGTTCTTCACCAAGCCAGGAGAAGGCTGGGATTGGCTGGAAGGTTGGTGGTGAGTTGGAGATCGAGACAACCCGGACCGGCAATAGCGGTGTGCAAGGAAAGCACAGAAGCGGATACATCCCAACCAAGGAGACAAAGACCGCACATTTCGAGTAGCTCGTGAAATGTGTGACAGAATTCAGATTGACGACTTCAAGGAGGCCTCTCCTTGAGCTGCAGGAGAATTGGACAGTTTATCCAGATACTTGGCAACTTGACCCGAGATGCTAAAGGGTTTGTGCAAGAGACCAGCTTTGCTAAGAATGGAGGATGGGCGGTGCTAGCAGCCGGATATGCATATGTTTTTTGAGGCAAACTGTTTGATCGTAATGGAGAGAGATGGTGGGGGGATTTGGCTCACGAATCCTCCAACACAGGGATGGGTTGGCGACAGGCACTCTGCACAGTTGGGGAGGCGGGCTTATGGATACAGTCATGCAGGGAGGCAGGGTGGGTGTGGTTGTTGGGGAGGGGTTTAAAGTTGTTAAAGTACATTACATCGCACCAGGGTACCACCGGGGATGAGTGGGTCATGCCCACGCCGCGATCGGAACCGCCCCTCACTCTCTCAGTGACAGCTACATGAATGGCAAGTGAGGCAGTGCATGGAGTGGGTGCTCATAGGAGGGAGGTAGAGGCGGCTGTGTTATTTCGAATACTCTCTGGGAACATTAATGGGCTTGGAGATAAACTCAAGAGGGCGGTAGTGCATCAATATATCAAAAGATAGATGTAGTGCTACTCCAGGAGACCCACTTGATAGGAAATACTTGTGAGGTGCTCAACAAATGGTGGTATAGGCTCATAGTACATTCAGGGTTCACCTCGGGCTTCAGAGGGGCAGGGATATTGATGCTTAAGCAATTCCCCTTCACAATGACAGACACATACACTGATCCACAGGGCAGATTTGCAGGGATGACTGGATGCTGGATGGGTACAAGGATCAACGTCCTGTCGGTCTATATACCCCATGCCCTACATAACATAGCATTACCGGATATGAGCAAGATGATTCTTGAAATCCCCAAAGGGGCATTAGTAATTGGGGTTGACTTAAATATGACCCTTAATAACCAGCTGGATAGACCCCCACCGAGAACCATCACATGCAACCCTATGTCTGAATTTATGACTGCCCTGGGGTTGATAGACGTATGCACGAATCTCACCCTTACGCACAGCTGTTCACGTTCCACTCCGGGGTGCATAACAGCCTATCCCAAATTGATCACAAACGTACTTTCGCGGTAGACAAACAGTACTTCTCGGAAGTCAGTCATTTAGCTAGAGGGATCTTAGATCACGCTCCATTATGGGTCAAATATAGCCTGAGTAAGAAATTCATGTGGCGACCCATATCAATCAGCCCCTGGTACCTTGTGTTCCCACACTTTAGAGCGGACATCCTAAAAACCACTGAACATTATTTTGAGGAAAACGTTGGGTCCGTCCAGTGCCTGCTGACCATCTGGGAAGCATAAAAGGCAGTAGTTATGGGGCAGGCACTCTCCCGTGCAGCTGGCCACGGGAAAGAGAAAAGAGCCAAGGTAGAGGCAATTGAACGAGAAATATCGGCTGTGGAACAGTACCCGACTCCCTGTTAGAAGACGAAACCCAACGTGTGCTTGTGATGAAGCTTCAAGAATACGAAAACCTAGTGGCTGAAACAGTGAATAGTAAACTTCACGTGATACAACATAGAGTTCATGAGTTTGGAGATAGGATAGGCAAATTACTCGCCTGGCTAGACAAGAGAGATAAGGCATGGAGATGGGTCATGACCATAAAGGACTCAAAGGGGGAATGGCTGAGGGAGCCACTGGGGATCGTGTAGGCCTTTGCAGACCATTATGCATGCTTTTATTCCCCAAAGGCATCCGGTAATATCGAAAAGTCCGCAGAATTATTAAAAGATGTCAGGATACTAGTTCTCCTGAGTGAGGATAGGCAGCAGCATGAGGAGCATCTTACTGCAGAAGGAATCGTGGCAGCTATACAGAGCATACAATCCGGTAAGGCCATGGGGCCTAATGGCATTCCAATTGAGCAACAACAAAGGTGGCACCCCATCTCCTAAACATGTATGAAAAAGCAAGTGGGTGGGGGGACTACCCAAAGATCAGCAACTGGCATCTGTAGTGGTGGGCCATAAAACTGGCAAGCCAGCAGAGGATTGTTCCTCGTTTAGGCCTATTTCCCTCCTCAATGTGGAGGTTAAAGTCTTAGCCAAAATTGGCTTGTCGATTGATCCCAGTGGTGACCAAGCTCGTACATCCGGATCAGTCCGGATTTATGACAGGTTGAAACACCGCCCTCAACCTGAGGCATCTTAATGGAGTTCTAGGCCGTAGGAACACTATACCAGAGGACACAGCAATCCTGTTGTTAGACACCTGCATGACTTTGGACACAGTATGTTTGCAGTCCTGGAGCGGAGGGTCTGGGCAGCAAATTTATGGCATGGCTTCAATTGCTATATACTGCCCCACTGGCCCAAGTGTAAGTTAATAGGCATGCATCCCACACGTTTCACTTGAATCGGGGGACTAGGCAGATCTGCCCGCTGTCTCCGTTCCTGTTTGCTCTGATACTGGAGCCTCTGGCAAGCTAGATGCGGGGAGATCCAATTATCCGGGCCAAAGGTGGACAGCAGGGCGAGAGGACAGAATCTTGCTCTAGGCAGACGACGTGCTGCTGTATGTCGCGTCGCCGCGATCCTCCATTGCTAGGATCCTTCAATCTGCTCTACCTTTGGGAGATACTCCGGATATACCATTAACTGCTCCAAGTCAGTGGTGTTCCCCCAATGGGGCACTGCTCCGGCCCTACCACCGGGCTGTGGCGCAAAAATCGAGACAAAGGGTTTCACCTACTTGGGCATTTATGTCACTTGCAGGGAGGATATTTTTTATGAGGGGAAACATCTCGCAGCGCTTGCCCGATTAAAGGGAGATGTACAACATTGGCGTATCCTTCCACTCTCCAATGTTGGGTAGGGCGGCATTATTTTTAAAATGATGGCATTGCCATTTTTTTTACACCCTGCAGAATACGCCCTATGTGATTCCCGACTCATACTTCAAGGTAATAGATGGGGAGGTTAGAAATCTACTGTGGGATGGGAAGACCACCCCGTACTGCCACCCTTAAACTTGTTCGAGGGTGGTACGATGGCGGCATTGCTCTTCCCAATATCTGCGTACATTATTGGTCGGCACAGTTGGTGGTTCTCAAAAGATGGGCCCATCATGAGCAGGTAGACCTAGGGTGTTATATGGACGAGTGGCTAATGGGAACTGGGGGGGTTTAATGAAGCACTGTACAACAACCCAAGAAAACAACATCTCACAGGGCAGACAGCAAAGAGAGTAGCAATCTGGCACAATTGGGATGGAGCAACCAGCTGACACTTGCTACACCTCTATGGTGGGCAGAAAACCTGGGGAAACTAGGTCAGTACCAGGGGTTTCGCAAGTGGGATACCATTGGTATATCAAAGGTAAAAGACCTGTGAGTGATGTGGGACATGATCCCATTTGCGGAACTGCAAAACGAATATGAGCTAGCCGAGAGGCAACTCTTTAGATACTCCCAAATTAGACATGCCCTCAAGGGGGAGGAATCAGGAGGGAAGGACTTGCCGGAGGCATCTCCTCTAGAGGATAGGCTCCTCTCTGAAATACATACAGAACAAGGCCATCATAATGACATATAAAAAAATCATCAATAACCTACCGGATCTGTTGCTCAGCCTCTGGGAATGGTGGCAGGCAGATGCTGGTAACCTGAAGGGGGAGGACTGGAGGGAGGGGCTTGCATCGCCTCGTGAGGTGGCAATGTAATCGAGACTGCGACTTGTTAAAATAAAAATACTTCACAGGTCCTATATTACATGCACCACACTTGTTAAAATGGGCAGACTCTAGGACGTGGGGAGTAGAAGGGCATGTGGAGGTACTGGCACCTTCTTCCATATAATCTGGGAGTGTCCACCCATCCAACAATACTGGGGTGCTGTTATTGCATGTATGAAGGAAGCGAACAGGGATACAGTGTCACTGTCTCCTACAGTGTGTCTGCTGAATGTGTGGGAACCTACCAATCTCAATTGTGTTGAGCAGCTCTGGACTACTATGGGACTCATGATTGCAAAACGCAATATTGCTCGAAGATGGTGTGGGTGGCTGGACGGTGATGCTGGCTGAATGGAAGCCAAATTTCGATTGGTGTTTGATTGCTGAAGCGGAAGTCTACAAGAATAGAGGATGCTTCCGAAAGTGGGACCGGGTCTGGGGGAAATATAACACGTATAGAGGGTGTACATGTAATGCTCCACATGCCCAGAGAATTCTCGCCGGAGGGGTGGACAGCAGAGTGGATGACCCAGACGAAACCATATGAGGTGGTTCTACATGTCAATGCTACATTGCCTTGGAGGGTGTGGGGGACGTTTGTGCCCGTATGGGCTACGTGATGTATTGCTGCTAAGCTGTTTATTTCAAAATGTTCAATAAAAAGATTAATTTTAAAAAAATGAAGAGCACAAAACTAACACAAGTAATGCACAAAAAGAAAAAAAAGTATTACTAATATACTTTTGATTTATAACCTTGGGTTCCAGATTAGCGTGCTACTCGCCAAAAAAACACTTCAACACCTTGTATAGGGTAGTAAGTGCTCTGTAAATAACATTTATAATTACAACTACAACTAACAAGAATTGAGGAAAAAGTAATCAACAAATCGTTAGGCTGTTGCACTGTGAGCTTTCAAACTTCTTCAGAAAGATCTGACTACAGGCATTTTTCAAGGTCAAAATGAGGGACTGGAAAGACTTGTAAACAGGGCTAAGGAACCCTTAACATTCATGCCTCAATCATTAGATATGCCCAGCGAAACACACACTTTCGAACTAGCGGACTTCAACTACATGAAGAGGAATTGAGCCAACAAATGTTTCCGGAATATCTCAAGAGAAGAAAGGACAGCATAGGGAGCACTTTCAGAAGACAAAACAACCAAGATGAAACCTACAATTAAGGGCCATGCCATGGTTTTTATGATCATGGAGGACTATAGACGGGAATGCCTTTGCTTGGGGACATCATTAGCTACAGAACTATCTCCAACGCTGCTTCAAAAGATCTCAGCCACATGACCCAATTGATGTTCTATGAAGCAGAACTATAGGGCTGGATTGTGGATAAAGGAGCAGAATTCCTGATAAATTCACATCCAAAGATCTTGTATTTTTCCCTCTAGAAGATCCATAAGTGAAGGATCTCACCCCCTGGATGTTCTATTGTTTCTGGAATAGACTATGTTCAAATCATTGTCAACATTTTGTAATCCAATAATACTATAACGATGAAGGTCAATACTGTGCGCACTAGTGAGTTATTTCCATAAATTATAGCTATAAAAGAAGCAGAGATAAAAATATCATCCTATCAAAAACAGGGTGCTAACATGCAAAATCGCAAGTTAGCACCCTTTTTCACTATGCTTCTCTTTGCATCTCTAATGAGATGCAAAGTGGGCGTTCCAGAGCAAAATATTAGAAGAAATGTTGCTAAGTGACATTTCTCCTATTATCAAGCTTAACGCTAACCCTGTTAGAGACAAAAAAAGCAGCGCTAACCATGGTTAAGGCTGCTTTTTAACATCTGCTAATTTTTAGACTTAGACATGTAATCCAATGGGAGGTGGATTACATGGCTAAATCCACCATGGGCTATCAACAAGGATATCCCTACCCTTGTAGTTTTATAACTGCATTACCAGCGATAACCTCCCAAAATGCTGCTATCGCTGGATTTTTTATCGTCTAGGCGGTTAGCGTTGTTAAAAACGCAATAACCAGGTGATATTATCCAGCGATAGCAGGCGTTAAATAAATTAACGCTAGGCGTCCTGAGCCTTCATTTTCCCTGTTGCTTGTTAATATGCCCCCAAGTTCTACCACAAGCTTCCTTTTAGATTCAGTCTTTTATTTGTTTACGTTGTCTTTTTTTCTCAATCACTTCTTCAAGAAGACATTAGCAGGATATGCTATCAAACGTACAATCCACAGCCTACGCGTTTCGTCCCTCATGGGACATCATCATGGCTCAAATGAAGAACTCCTAGGGCTTTGGGAAAGGTTGGTCCTGGTAGGTATCCCCTTCAATCAGTAGTTCCCAATTCCTAATTGTGGTCTTACAGCAATCGTCCCTCTAGCTCAAGTCCATGATGAAGTATCCGCTATAAATATCCTCAATTATTTTTCAATATTCACCAATTAAAAAGTATTTTTTCACAAAAACCTCCAAATGCTAAATTCAATTGTAATGTGGTCCAATCACCTACGATCCCTGGTTCGAAACAACTATTCTTCTAAAGATCGTGCAAATCCTTTTACGGCTATGGTCAGCAGGCCGTCATACCCTATCGACAGCCTGGCTCGATAATTCCCGCTGCCGTAAGTGAAGGATCCCACCCCCTGGCCATTCTATTGTTTCCGGAATAGACTACCCTCAAATCATTGTCAACATTTTGTAATCAGTTTTTGCGATTCATGGTAGAAGACACACCTACATACATATTTGCGAGACACAAAAGGTGTTTTTAATTTGATAAATACCATCAGCCAGGAAGGATCCACTGACCTCCTGATCATCTTAGCCTTTGAAGCCCTGTATACAAGCATTGCGTAGACGCAACTCTCTCCATAATCGAGAACCTGATGAGAGCATCCAAAGGAATTCTAGAAGCCCTACCTACTTCAGCATGGTAAGCACCACCATGGTTCTGAAAATGAGTTTCTTTCAGTTTAAAAATACTCTGTACTTCCAAATTCAAGGGACTCTGATGGGGGAGAGCGCTTTCCTCCAGCTTGGCATGTTTATATATGCACAATTTTGAAAACATGTGCATCAATATGGACAATTATCCAGTTAAAACAAAGATCAGGCTCTGGCATCGATATATCAACGACATGCCGATTGACTGGAAAGGTGAAAAAACATCAGAGTTTTCTTCAATTGAGTCAGCAGCCTTGTTTCATACTTTTGTATCATCTTTATTTGTAATGATTGAATCCAATAAGGCATTCACATGATACAATAACAAACCAACTGGCATATGCACCCTGCTAAGGCAGAATCCCACTACAGCAATATGTAGAAGTATAGAACATGATGGCATTGTTCTGGAACACTCCCCCCCAGCCCAAAGCTCTCCAGCAATAGCACCCACATAGCCAACCTTCACAGGGTAATTCACAATTGCAATTCTGTACAACAGAGCATTTTCCTTTTTATTTATCCACAATGTCAAGCATTAGTCAACTCAGAATTGATTGTCCATCATTTGCTCATCTCGACCCACTTTCTTAGATCCTCCTCTGCTTAATCAACTGTTCTAGCTCTTCTTATTTGCTAGAAAACCATTGTATTGCTATGTGGAGTTTTGCAAGGAGTAGGCCCAGCTTTGCAAATTTGTGTTCACGTACTGTTCCCAATAAACAGAGATGCATTGAGGTTTGGAGACGAATATGGGTCACTCATTTGAGCAATGTCACCACCTCCTACCAGTATTTAGTATGTCCCAGGTCCAGGTAATATGGAGGAATGTGCAGTAGCGGTCAGTAGTGGGAGTAGCTGTCGGGCGGTGACGTGGGGATGGGGAGGGGCAGGGCGAGGGGTAGTAATCTATGGATTAAGGAGGATTACAGGTAAGTAAACATATAAAAAAAATAAAACGAATTTCGTTGCGCGCACTGCATCGCATTTGGGGTGCAGTGCGCGCAACAAAATTCGTTTTCTTTATTTGTATGTTTACTTACCTGTAATCCTCCGTAATCCATTGATTACTACCCCCCGCCTTGCCCCTCACCCTCCCCACCTCACCGCCCAGCAGCTACTCCCACCATCGACCGCTACTGGGAATGTGCCGTGCTGCTTCACACATTTTGAAATGCTGAGGGTCTATCGAAGTATATTCTGTACAGTCTAGAGGGTATCATATAAATTTGGTGAAAGGAAATTAGACTGTGTCAATTTAAATCTGTCATTACGAGCCACGTCTTGTACCTGAGCTTGCACCCATTCCATGTCTGATAAGGCAATCTGCAGGTCCTTGACCCACACTAGTGAGACCTTAAATACCATGGGTGGCTTGTCGTTCATCAGTGCTTTATACTTGCAGGACACTAAGGGCCAGATGTACGACCCTTTCATTTAGCACCTCGCAATTTGCGACACATTGCGAGTCGCAAATTGTGAGGCGCTAAATGAAATGTACAACAGTGTGTTTACACTGATTTGCGATTCCCAATGGGGTCGCAAATTGCGAGGCTCATTAATAATAATGAGCCTCTCGCAGTTTGCGAGCCCATTGTGAATGGCAGCCCTCCCAGGGATGGTGGCCTGCTGGGCTCAGCAGACCACCATGTCTTGGACTGCTTTTTATTAAAGCAGTTTTTTTTAAATGCAGCCCGTTTTCCTTAAAGGAAAACGAGCTGCATTTAAAAAAGAAAAAGGAAACTTTTCAGTTTCATTTTTTTAAGAGCCGGCTGTGGTCCCTGGGAACAATGCCTGCTCTTAAAAACTAATTTCCAACATACTCACAAAGAAGAATGGGTCCCCTGGGTGCCCCTTCCCGTTTGCGAGTGGATTAACACCTACTCGAAGTAGGTGGTAAACTGCGAGTGTTTTGCGGCTGCAAATGGGGTCTCAAAACACTAGTACATAGCATGTTGACTTGCTATTAGGAAGGGACGCCCCTTCCTAATGGGAGAGTCGCGAATGCTATTTTGTGAGTCAGGGACTCGCAAAATAGCATTTGTACATGCTAATACCTTTTTTTGCGGCCGCATATGGGAAGGTTTCCCGTTTGCGGCTGCAAAAAAGGGTCATGCATCTGGCCCTAGACCTCTTCCCTTCCCACCCTGTAAGAACAGTTCCAAAGTCAATGGGGTTTGAGGTGCACTAGAAATGAAAAGCCAATTGAAAACAACAAATGGAGTTGCTTTCCAGGTCAGCTATTGACAAGTTCCCAATACATCTCTCACAATCAGACAGCTGTGCTGTCCGGCTGATTTCGCCTTGAACATTAGAAGAAGACAATCTTTTTATTGCCATTGTATTCAGTAACATCAGCTCATGAAAATGGTACCGTACTCTGTTTAAACCCTTGTTTTTTTCAAATATTGATGTGGCTGTTTTCTGTCATATCATTTATTTACATATAATTGATCAGAATATGCTTTGGATGTTAAACATTGATCTTTTCGAAGTGAAGATTACAATCGAAGATCCATGGGGAAGGGCATATTACCGAATCGGTCCCAAAGTTCCCAATAATGTTTTGGTTAGATACCTCTGGGTAAAGTTTGGTGAAGCGCGGGAAAGGAGCGATGTTAGGTACAGATGTGGGAATCTGTATGGTGGTACATGCTACCCAAGAAGCTTTGCAGCGGGTGGGAAGAATGTCAGATGACTGAATGCAATTCAAGAAAAGAAAGATAGCACCGCTGAGGGTAGGGTACCCACCTCACTCCAGATTATTGCAGGCTTTGTCTCCAGTCCTGGACTTTCCACCTACAAATCACTTATTTCAGATTTGTTAGTCTACTTAGTTCAATGGAACCAAAACAACACTACAACTCTAAGCGCATATAAGGTTATCTCAATGAAGTACAGAAATGGACACAGTGCCCGTAAGGACCTGGGAAAGGTGGCCCCACTATGCAGGACAGAGTGAGCAGGTGCGTTTTGGAAGGGGAACATTTATGTTTTGCTGTTCGTAGATAGAGCTAGGAAGCTTATATTTGGCTCAATGGTTAGAGCGGCAGACCCTGATGCAGAGGTCTGGCCCGGGACCAGGGTTCAATTCCCCGCCTCGACGGGTCTTGGGCTCAAAATTCCACGGACCTGATAATTCTCGCCTCGGTGCCTATTCCAATCATGGAGTCCCACTCTGCAACTCTGGGCAATAGCTTGCTTAATCTCCACAACGGCCCCCACAAAGCTAAAGATGTCTGGCCTTCACCCTGGGGGTGCCCATGAGTGGACACCGCACAGGGAAAGCCAGGATGGGTTCCACAGCGGTATTCGTACAAGCGCCTTGAGACCCTTGCGGGTGAGTAGTGTGCTATACAAGTATCAATTTACAATTTTTCATGATCCTTAAAGAAGCAACTACTGCTATAAAAAGCATTGGCAAAGCCACTGGGTCTGGTCTTATAAAAAAGGAACTCTATTACAAAAGTGGCCTGCTCCTAAGTTGCTCAGAGGCTGAACAAGTTTAAGAAATGTATGTGATAGAGCAAAACTTTAGCTTCTATCCATAGGGCTACACTCCGTTGTGATATTCAATCTGGCAATGTTGCCAGTTTGTGTGTGTGTATGTCAGTGTCACCACTATGCTACAGGTATGCCCTCCCTTCCATGTATGTAAAAAAAGGGGAGGGGAGGTTGACAGTGTCTCACGGAAGCAACACCAAGGGGAGGATTGTATCAGACTGGTACTCGCCTGATTCCTCACTTCTCATCATCGACTACTGTCAACCTTTTAAAGAAAAATGGGAGAAAAACCAACATAAAGAAAGTGCATATAGGTCCAACAACCCTGTGGTGTTGTGAGTGATAGAAACCCAATGTGATATTATTGTGCCCCATTACGTGAAAAAACAACAAAATACCACGCTAAAAAGAGTGCAAACTAGCTGGCAACTCACAATTTTATTCTGTGCTGCTAGTTCACTCTGATTAAAAGTCAACCTTATAAAAAAGGAAAACATACTATCGCCTAAACATGGCTTGTGAAAAAAAAAGTTAAAACTAGCTATTGAATATTATTTGAATAGCATAGAATGGGTGATTTCTAACGTGCAGGTGTACTTAGAACAGATAAAGACGTCGATTTTAGTTTAACGCACTTCACAGGAAAATATGGTACAAAGGAAAGGTACTGTTGACAATGAATTACTGAAACCTAACATTATACTAACATTATTTCTTGTGGCAAATGTTTATTAATGTTTATAAAACAGGTTCGTATGTATGAGTCTGCATTCATAAGGCTAATTAAAAAAAATTGTATGTGTATTTCAACTGGACCAACTACATATTTATTGCAATCACAGGTTTATCAATGGTATCAGTTTGATAAAGGTTATTTGTTAAAAAATAATGCAGGTTAAAAACAAACAAAAAACGTTATAGTAGTTTATGTGGAATGATTAGCATCGAAGAATCAAAAGACACGATCCTTCAGCATTAGCAGAATGTGCGGGGAATTTACATTTCCACCCCGAGGCTGAGTTTTTTCTGATCACATAAAGCAACAAGAATGAATGCTTTGTCAAAGACAGGAAGGAAAGCAGCCCCCTGCTGCCCAACCCAATAGTGCAAATACACCGACTGCGAGGCAGCTTTCAGGGCGGGGGGAGGCCACACTTCGGGAAGGGAAACGCCAGGGGAAGTCCCCCTAAGGCAGTAGGTATATATGCAGGGTCTAAGGAGGGCTGCATTCAGCCGGCCACCCAGATGGCTCACTGTGTGGGGTCAAGCAACAGAGAGCGAGGGCCTGTGTGCAGGGAAGTGGCCTTGTGGCCTTCACCAGCACATACCCCATTTCTTTTACATGTTTTTCTATAGCACAGAGCATGCCTCCGGGGCGTCGGTGAGCTGTAAAGAAGAGGTATTAGCAAAGGCAGAAGTAAGAACATAGTAGCCCATGACAGTGATACAAGCAATTTACATGCAGGCCGATATACAATAAACTGTAGTGCACAAGTAGTATTTTTAAAACAAAACTAGACATGTTTAAATTGAGAGGCACGGGACAGCTTAAATTATAAACAAGTATGCAAAAAACACCCAAAAGCGAAGTGTTGATTTTTACATGTCTTGAAGTGTTTACGAAATGCTAATTATTAGCTCTAGTAAAATGTGTGACTTGTCGCAAATTATATTGTAGTCTGTGCAGTGTCACTGCAAAGGTTCCATGTGCCCTAGTGCAGCCGAAGAACACGGATCTGACTGTTGGTTCTTAAAAGCAGCCATAACTGGGATGTAATATCTCATCCCCGGGCTCCGGTACGCTTCTCCTGCTGCCACAATGATCGCCCCGTCCATGGATGAATGTTGAATGATCATTACACTGACATAAATGGATGCACAAGTGCAATTCGTGCATTTCGTAACTTCTGCTGCAGCTGTGCAGCTAAACCTGTGAACAGTGGCACGAGGCGCGCGCTAACCCTGGAGAGTCAGCACAAACACCTCAAAGGCATACGGACGGCTTCACTCGGCACGCGTGAGCTAATATATGTTGCATTGTTGTTGAGTTAAGAAATGCAGTTGAAGTGTTTATTCCACTCACACTTTCTGTACTACTGCGTATCCTTATTTATTTCACGCAGTGGTCAACGTGCATTAACACAATTATGGGAACTGTAATGCTGCAAGCAATGGGGACAGGTTGAATGAGCGTTGGGCGTGGTCAAAGGCGTGCCTGAAAAAAACAGAATATTCTATAACTTTTCGGTCGGTAATGCACAGAATAAATTAAAATTAAATGCAAGAAAATTGGGAAATGCACTATCCTACATTATGAAATATCTATTAGTTAATGCACTGCACCAGAGAGCTGCAGAATTGATTCCTCGTTGGTGCAGTGAAGAATAGGGACTGGTGTATGCTTTGTGCTAGGTCCCAGTCTGTGACAGAAAGCACTGTCAGGAAGTGAGCCATTGTTTTAAACTTGCATAATGCGCAGCATAATGCACGTTGCTAAAAAAAAGCACACAAAGATGCTTAAGATAAAAAAAGTGCTTCCACTCTCTTTTAAAAGCACACACTTCACAGTTTAGCTGGTAGCTCCCTTGCAATGCTCTCTTAAAGAATACATCTGTGTCAGGAATCATCAAGTGATTCCACCAACTAAGCCAATACTGGCTTCCAAGCACCCTTTACATTTGCAGATTAACCAGTCGTGCACATTTATAATTCGTTCAGGGAAGCAGGCATCATGGGAAGAAGGCTTGTGTAGCTCTCTGCCTCTCCTTCGGTTTCACAGCACAGGAGATTCCCTGCCTTACACTTCAGCTGAAACATTTCTACTCTTGGAATTAACCATCCGGTTCGGTTGTCTTTTCACAAACAATAGGGTTGGAACGTTTTTTCTAAAAAAAAAAAGGTATGGGCATGTTGTGCCTGTTCAGATTGCCCCCACTTCGACCACTGATGTCACAGCATCCATGGCCATCATAATGCGACACTCAGCACAGGTAAGGTTTTCATTTGGCTTGTTTCAAAACTCTCTATCAAGCAGAGAACACTTGCATCGCACATTTACAGTTCATACATGGAAAACGTTTCGACATCTTCGTCTTTACGTCCCAAAGCACTCATTTCTATAACCAGACAATGTAGTGTTGGTATAGATTGCTCAATCAATCAATCAATCATCGTATTTATATAGCGCACTACATACCCAGAGGGTCTCAAGGCGCTGGGGGGGGGGGTGGGATCCGCTACTGCTCGAACAACCAGGTCTTGAGTTGCTTCCTGAAGGCGAGGTGGTCCTGGGTCAGGCGGAGGTGGGTGGGGAGGGAGTTCCATGTCTTGGCGGCGAGGTAGGAGAAGGACCGTCCTCCTGTGGTGGCTCTGCGGATGCGGGGGACGGCGGCGAGGGCGTGGCTGGTCGAACGAAGCTGGCGTTTGGGAACGTAGAAGTTGAGGCGGCTGTTGAGGTATCCTGGGCCTTGGCTGTGTAGGGCTTTGTGTGCGTGGGTGAGGAGACGGAAGGTGATTCTCTTGTTGACCGGGAGCCAATGCAGATCTCTCAGGTGTCCGGCTCAGAAAGAGATAATATCAGGCATTTTATTAAACCATTCCAGAATACAGAGGTTTAGCACTATATTCATGTTTATAGTAAAAAAAACCAAATAATAGGATATAATACGTTACTGAATTCACAGAACAGAAGATTGGAAAAGCGACATATCATGGAGTCGATTCATTAAGTAATTTGCACAATTTAGTTCAACTGAAGTAGGCAAAAGGCATGGTTTTCAAGTGCAAATTCATGTTTTGTTTTCACAAAACGTGAAACTACAACTGCAATTCAATTTGCTTGCTTGTAATATTGCAACAGTGTGAATAAATGTACAGTGGGAGTAGGTCTGCTTTCTGGCCAGAGAGTGGGCGTTTCAGAGAGGTAAAGTGGGAATACTACTGAAAGTTGGTATACAGCCAGAAACTCATGAATTTCTAGTTACTCACAAACTTTGGCGAATCACTTTCCAATCCTGTATACAACAAGAGATTTACACCTGTTGAGGGCAGGGATACCTTTCTATGAGTTGGTACAGGGAGGGAGCCTCTCTCCCCAAAATTGGTGGGCGTATATGCAAAAGGGTTTTTCTTGGTCAAATATACTTTACCCATGGACGAAAAGAAAAAGTTTGCAAGTGTGCTTCTCAGGCCATATTATACAAAGGGCCACGGGGTGCAATACACATTTGCGCCCACTTTGTGTGCCCTCCTGGCACTCTGGTATTACAGCTGAGATCGGTCCTGGACCAGGGTTCAATTCCCCGCCTCGGCGGGTCTTGGGCTCAAAAATTCCACGGACTCGTTAATTCTCGTTCCGGTGCCTACTCGACTCACGGGTTCACACTCTGCGACTCTGGACAATTGCTTGCTTAATCTCCACTACGGCCCCTCGCGACGGGATGCCTGGCTTTCACCTTGTGGATACCCTGCTGGGGTTATCTCACAGGGGAATACCAGGACGGGTTCCCAAGGCAAGCGCCTTGATGCCTTCGGGTGATACGTGCGCTATATAAATCGCAATACATTTACATTTACATTTACCTTTCAGACTACACAAATGAACAAACTCCAATGCCAAGCTTTATCTCCACCACCCCACCTAACACATATACAGCAACTCTCTTTTAAAAGTCTCTCATCAATTGGACAATTTAGAACCTTGCTGCATGACCCACAAGCATCACCACCACCCTTAACTCACACACCTGCCACCCTAAACAAACGCAAAAAAAATAAGCAACATGCTACAGCTCACAACTACTGGAATATTTCCAGAAGAACTCAAAAAGTAATATATATGACCATTACTGAAGAAAACAAACTTGGATTCGCTGAACCCTGACAACTACAGACCGATTAAAAATGGACCTTTCCTGGGCAAACTGATAGAAAGAGCAACATTCACCCAGATGTCGCAATTCATTGAAGATAATGCCATACTTTCAGACTTCCAAACAGGATTCAGTCCAGGAAGAGGCACAGACTCTGCCCTTCTTGCCATCTGGGATGACCTGAAGAACACAGATGACAGCAACTGGGTTGATGCACTACTTCTCTTGGACCTCTCGGCTGCCTCTGACACAGTTGACCATTAACCTCGGATACAAAAACTCTATGAAGCTGGCATAGAGGGGGCTGCTCTGGACTGAATCACATCCTACCTTCGCAATGGAACTAATGGCATCCATACCCCCCTTTCTCATCCAAACCGGACTTCGCAAAGCACAAAAGCAGGGGTCCCTCAAGGCGCTATCATCTCGCCCATGCTTTTCAACATCTACATGAAGTCATTACCGGCACTGATCAATCAATTTACCCTTGCATGCCATACCTATTCAGATGACACGCAAATACTCATTCAACTGGAATGCCCCAAAGACATTGGAAACTCGCCCGTTTTCACTTGTCTCAGAGCCGTGGATCAATGGATGATGTGGAGCTACCTCAAATTGAATGCTTCCAAAATGGAAATACTCACATGTGGCGTTTGGAAACATTATGACCTACTCGTCACATGGCCTGATGATCTGAGAACACCGCCTAAAGTATAGAAGGAAGTAAGAAACCTCGGAATGACCATGGATTCCAAGCTATCAATGAATGCCCTAGTGGACAAACTAGCAAGATCAAGCTTTGGTACTATAAAAACTCTTCCCCCATTTGGGATTTCCATGCAAGGTCCAGGCTACTATATCCCTTGTTCTGTCCAAACTCGATTACGCCAATAGACTCTACCATGCATCACCTTTAACGACCATGAAAAGGCAAGGGATTCAGAACTCAACTGCCAGACTACTCTTACATATAAAACCGCCAGACCGCATCTCCCCTGCCTTGAAAGCCCTGCATTGGTTACCGGTTGCCAGAAGATCTACGTTTAAGCGGCTTTGTATAACCCACAAAGCGATACATGAAACAGGACCACTCTTCATCCGAAATGAAATCACAAAATACATTCAACTAAGGAACCTTTGCTCTAGAGTGGCACCTTGCCTCAAAATCCCAACGTACAAGAAAAAAAACATGGGTGGCACATCCTTCTCTGTTCAAGCAGCCAAATTATGGAACTCTTTATCCTCAACATAAGATCCAAGGATAACCACCTTATCTTCAGAAAACTACTCAAGAATTGGCTCTTCCCCACATAACCACCATACACAGACAGAAATATACAGCATATCACTCTGTATCAAAGCACTTATTTGTACTATAGATATGTACCTATATATGTGTATTGCTTTGTATAAATGTGTAGAATATTTATTTTTAAAGAAATATAGATATTCATTAGTTCTGCTTAACAAATGTACATATTACTGACATGTACATTATTCTGTTTTAACATGTGTATAAGTGACTGCATAAATAAGTACATCTTTTATCATACCTATTTATCTACAATTGATTCACTATTGATTTACAAACACAAATAATGTTTTAAAGTACAACAACACTTGAAAGCTTGAGTTTATTTCATCCATCTTTAATCTATATATACTACCTTCCTTCATGAATCTATATACCTTCCATGTACCTATGGATCTATATATTTATTACTTTTCTTCTGAATTGGCACATCCAATGCACTAACCTATTTCTCACTCCATACTGCTTTCAATATATCCTCTACCTCAACTCTTCGACTCATCTTAAACCTCTTTCTATTACTCTTTCCAATGCACTACCCTATTTCTCACTGTATACCTCTATCACTATATCTTCTACCTCCACTCTCTCTCTCTGATTCATCCCAACCCCCATATTACTACTATGATCCCCAAAATAAATCTTTCTAGACTCTTCCCTACTCTACCACTCCTTGCATCATCTCATAACTCTTTTACTATTCCGATCTCCCTAAACAAGCCTTTCTAAACTCTTCCCTTTCACTCTTCCGACCTTCACTTCCCTTCCCAAGCGTCGTCCTACTGCTATAAGCTCATAAATTATAAATATTTTTTTTAAAGTTCTAAATCCTTTTCTCTTCTATCCCTTAACTATCCTTTTCAATCCAAATAACAGACTAACATGTCCAACGCTCAAATTAGTTTAATATTTTACTATACTAATTTACAACTAATCCTTTATGGGTTCCGTAGTAGCGTGCTACTCGCTGTAAAAGCACTTCAACACCTTATCAGGGGTAACAAGCATTATAAAAATGCAAACCTTTTTCCCTCTTCTATCCCTCCACTATCCTTCTCAATCCAAATAACTGACTAACATATCCACCACTCAAATTACTTCCATATTTCACTACACTAATTCACCACTAATCGGAGTAGCATGCTACTCACCGAAAAAGCACTTCAACACCTCCCCAAGAAGATTGCCAGCACATGTAAGCGGTGGCATATTTGATGTTCCTTTTCTTTTTTTTATGGCATATGCTTATATTTTTTGTAAATGTAACTGTCACACCAGCTTAAACAAAGCTCAACCTACTGGTTTTGATAATGCTTTTTTTTGGAACATCGGACCAAATAAGAAGCCTTGGAGCTGGGAATATATCTTAACAGCAGTAAAAATAAAATGAGCAACAGTTGCTTGACTGATATCCCAGAGGTGTTTGACGAAAATATTTTGGGTCACCAATATTGTGGACAAAATATTACGATGTCAAGAATGCTGTGGCACTTGCTATCAAAGGAAAGAATGTCAAATCATTAAGTATTTCATATTGTTTTAAAATAAATTTGTATATAATATCATTTTTTAAATAGTTGTATGTTTCGTTTTTTCAGTAGTTTAATATATTTTAATTATTTTAGTATGATGAGTTATTAGCACTGTAATAATATTTGTGTTTAATTTGTATTAATATATTTTGTAAAATGTATATGAAATGTAATTTTTAAATATTTAATTAGAAGTTGTTCATTTATTAGTAGGTTGTTGTGTTTGTATGGGATTACAGTGGGACTTTTTAATATACACATTATTATTTTTCATTTGTAATTAATGTGTAATTTCAACAACACCAAGGAACTTTTCAACATAGCTAAGAAAATTCTCCAACCTGGCTGCCAGGGAAAACAAAATCATACCCTCGCAGGAGCTGTGCAACAACCTGGCTCACTTCTTCCAAAACAATATTGCAACTTCCTCAACAGATACACCACTACCGTAACCTACACAAACCACACAGTGACAACCTGGCACATCCTCTACACCCATGACACCACCTCCACCATGAAATCCATCCACTCTGGAACCTCCCACAGACCCATGCCTGCACAACATCTTCAACCTCTGTAACCAAATGATCGACCAGGAACTCACCACTCTACACAACACCTCTATCACAACCCCCTCATTTCACGATACCTGAAAACATCCCAAAGTCAGACCACTACTCAAAAAAAACCTCTATCGGCCTCAGCAAACTCAAAAACTACCGGCCAGTCCCCCTGCTCCCATTGCCAGTGAAGGTTCTTGAAAAATAACCAACATCAACTCATGACACACCTGGAGCAGAACCAGCTACTCAACAACTCCCAATAAGGCTTCCAGAGTAATCACAGAACCAAAACTGCTCTAATCGCAGCCACCGACATAATCTGAAACCTACTCAACAGAGAAGAAACAGCAGCTTTGATCCTTCCTGACATCTCAGCAGCCTTCAACACTGTATCCTACCACACGCTGATAGAAAGACTCCACCACACTGGCATTCCAGGAGATGCACTCAGATGGATCACATCTTTCCTCACCAGAAGAATCCAGAAGATCCACCTCCCACCTTTCACCGCTGAACCCAAGGAGATCACCTGCAGTGTCCCCCAGGGCTCATCTCTCAGCCCCATACTCTTAAACGCATATATGACTCTGCTAGTCAACATCGTCAGATCCCACAATCTCAACATAATTTCCTACGCCACAGATGACAACCAACTCATCCTCTCACTCTCTGACAACTCCACCTCCACCAGATTCAGCTTCCACAGATGCATGACAAATGTTGCGGATTGGATGAAAACAATTGCCTGCAACTGAACATTGACAAGATTGAAGTACTAATCTTTGGCAACAGCAGCAAAACATGGAGCGACTCCTGGTGGCCAGGACCTGCACCCACTCCCTCCGACCATGCCAGAAACCCCGGAATCATAATTGACAACAAGTTCACCATGAAATCACAGATCAGCACCGTCTCCTCCACCTGCTTCCTCACGCTGCACATGCCACATAAGATCTTCAAGTGGCTACTCCTACACATCAAACGACCGTGACACAGGCCCTCATCACCAGCCGATTGGACTATGGCAACGCCCTTTATGTAGGAATCGCCACACACACATTCTATGTAGACTTCAGACCTTACAGAACGCCACAGCCAGACTCATCCTTTACCATCTCCGGCTAACCCAGATCACACCCCACCTCAGGTAACTCCACTGGCTACCAGTACAGAAGAGATACCAATTCAAGCAGCTGACCCACGCACACAAGGCTCTACACAACCAAGGACCCTCATACGTTTACCACTGCCTAAACTTCCACCAACCGTCGAGAAGACTACACTTTGCCTCCCTTTCACTTGCCCATCTTCCCTGCATCTACTAAAGAAGAAGTGGAGGACGCTCCTTCTCCCACATCGCAGCCAAGACCGGGAACCGCCTCCCCACGCACCTCCAAACCATCACCGCACTTCAGGAATTCCGAATGACCCTCAAGACCCTGCTATTCGAATAAGCCTTCCGGACCTGCAAGAGCCTGGATACCCTATCAGGTGATTAGCCGCGATTTATAAATCCTTATTGATTGATAAGTTTATATATTTGTTTTGTTGATTATTAAATATGTAAAATATTTGATTACTTCTTATTTTAATTATTTGTTGATTTCTAATTAATTGGTAATTGGTTATTCAATTCATTGCATTTTTTCATTGTGTTGATTCATTTTCAGGTTTATTAATTTTAGTATTTTAAATTTGGAATGTAATATTCTTATATATTTTCATAAGAATATTACAAGTGGCAAGATGGCGGCCGCTTGATCCGAGTGAGGGTCACTCCCTGTCCGAGGTAGTGCGAAGAGAGGAATGTGAGCGGATTACGAGTGGATTGGAAGCTTGGAAATCCAATTCGACTGGCATTGCGGAACCCGAGCGAGTTAGAAGACTCCATGCTGATAGATCGTATTGCGGAGAAACCCTGGCTCTGGTCAGCGCGGCTGGCAATCACTGCCTTCCGGAGCCGTGTACACCTGGGGGCGTGGCGGGCGTGGCGAGCAGCGAGAACACAAAGAACGCGGAGCAACTGCTGCAAGACGGCTGAGTACACCGCAATGCCTCCCCGCAGAAACGTAAACGCTTTACCGGCGGCTGGGAAAATGCCCGGAGAATCACCCGTGGCTGGCGTCTCCACGAGAAAGAATCTCTCCACTGAGAAAGCAGAGAAGGTAGAGAAAGTGGAGAAAGCGGGGAGACCTGACAAGACGGAGAAGGCTGCAGTTAAAACAGCAACTGTGGTGAGTGGTAAAAAGCCCGAGCTGGTGAAAGGGAAACATACAGAGAAATCAGCGGATAAAACTGTGGGGAAAGTGCCGCCCAGCGCCACCTTTAGAACTAAAGACACTGTACAGCTGGGGTTACAGGCGGGGGCAGTTATCAGCGCTGTAAGGGGAAAAGCTGTAACGGTCCCGGATAAGTTTACGGGAAGATCAAGTTCTGTAAAACATGGGACACAGGTTGCCCTTTTAACAATAACCTCCCCCACTGATATAAGTTTAACTGAAAAAAAAACTGGATGTACTGATGATCGAGGTACTACCCCTGAGCTACCAAAAAACAGCGATGGGGGCGATAAGAGTTTGGGAGACCAGAAAAAAGCCACTCTAGTCGCGGAACCCGCACCAGCTGTTTGCTACGAAACAAGAGGCAGTGAGGGGTTCGAAGGCCTCGATAACACAGCAGTATTATTAAGTTCCCCTCAGAGTCAGTTGCTGGAGGAGGGGGTGTCAGGTATTCTCCAGACCCCCACAGGGGAGAAAGCGGAACCGAATGATGGCAATCTGTCGGAGGCTCTGGACGCGGATAGCTTCTTTTCAGTGGCTGAGGAGTCTGAGGGGGAGTCCACTGGGGGCTCCATAAGTGGGGATCTGTCATCAGACGAGGAGAGGATGTATGACGTTACAATGCGAAATTTTACAACGCACACCGTTACAACGCATTTTTTACAACGCAGGATCCATTACATCGCATGGCTTTACAAGGCATGACATTACATATCAGATGCTATTACAACGCATGCCATTACAACGTAAGTATAGGTAAGTATATTATTTTTTATAAAAAAGTAATTAATTTAAATTTAAATAATTTAATAAATTAAATTATTTTTAAATAATTATTTTGTACATATATTACTTTAAGTTTATTTTTAAAAGAACTATTATTAATAAAGAACTATTATTAATAAATAATACAATTATTAAAATTAATTTTAAAAATTAAATTAAAAGATTTATTTTAAAACTAAACCCTAAAAATACCCCTGTACACCAAAACCCAAACCCAGCCCTGATACCTAAAAATACCCCTGTACCCCAAAACCCAAACCCAGCCCTGAAACCTAAAAATACCCCTGTACCCCAAAAACCAAACCCAGCCCTAAAACCTAAAAATACCCCTGTACCCCAAAACTCAAACCTAGCCCTGATACCTAAAAATACCCCTGTACCCCAAAACCCAAACCCAGCCATGAAACCTAAAAATACCCCTGTACCCCAAAACCCAAACCCAGCCCTGAAACCTAAAAAAAACCCTGTACCCCAAAAACCAAACCCAGCCCTAAAACCTAAAAATACCCCTATACCCCAAAACCCAAACCCAGCCCTGATACCTAAAAATACCCCTGTACCCCAAAACCCAAACCCAGCCCTGAAACCTAAAAATACCCCTGTACCCCAAAACCCAAACCCAGCCCTGAACCCTAAAAATACCCCTGTACCCCAAAACCCAAACCCAGCCCTAAAACCTAAAAATACCCCTGTACCCCAAAACCCAAACCCAGCCCTGAAACCTAAAAATACCCCTGTACCCCAAAACCCAAACCCAGCCCTGAACCCTAAAAATACCTCTGTACCCCAAAACCCAAACCCAACCCTGAAACCTAAAAATACCCCTGTACCCCAAAACACAAACCCAGCCCTGAAACCTAAAAATACCCCTGTACCCCATAACCCAAACCTAGCCCTGAACCCTAAAAATACCCCTGTACCCCATAACCCAAACATAGCCCTGAACCCTAAAAATACCCAAACAACCCAAAACATATACCTCAGTACCCCAAAACATATACTCCTATACTCATACTTATTTTTTAAAATTACTTAAATTAATATATTTAATTTATTATATTAAAATACATAAATTAATATATTTATTTTATTTTAATATTAATTAAATTAAATAAATAATGTTAAATAAAATATAAAATAAAATTAAATACTTACCTATACTTACGTTGTAATGGCATGCATTGTAATAGCATCTGCTATGTAATGTCATGCGTTGTAAAGGCATGCGATGTAATGGATCCTGCGTTGTAAAAGTAGCGTTGTAATGGTAGTGCGTTGTAATAGTCGCGTTGTAACGGCTGTTTCCCGACGAGAAGAGTGCTAGTCCACCAAATACAGAGGACACACTTAAAAGGGCTACACCCCGCCACAGTAAGACAAAGCTGACACCCATCCAGGTTTCAGAGGATGTAGATAGTGAAGGGTCCGAAGCAAGTCACAACCTTCAATGGGACTACGCCCCAGCTACTACTAGTCTTACAGGATCAGGGGGGTCTAGGGCCCATGGGAAAGAGAAAGACCTAATGAAACTAACTCTCCCCCATCCAATACTCTGATCTATGCAATGTTAAAATCGATACAAAGCGAAGCCCGCCAGGAACACAAGAGGGCTCAGTTGGCTACAATGAAGATTCAGGGTGCTATCCGGAAAAACACCAAAGCATGTTCCGAAGTCATTGCTAGGACGGCTGCACTCGAGGAAAGGATTGTGGAGCTAGAGACAGGGCTACAGAAGACTGAGACTCAAACAATGGCCAATGATGAAAGACTGACAGATATAATGTGGAAGCTGGAAGACTCCGAAAATAGGCTGCGAAGGAATAACCTTAGACTTTTAGGAATTGAAGAGAAAAAAGAGGGTCAAGATATCAGAGGTTTTGTGATAAAACGGTTTCAAGCTGCTTTTCCGGAGCTCTCTCACTGGTCATGGGACACTGAGATTCAAAGAGCCCATCGATTTCCCCTTACGCAAAAAAAGAATCCTGATCCAGGAGCAAAACCTAGGGCCATCCTGATTTTTTTTGGCAATTTTTTACTACGGCAAGCCATTTTTGAAAAAGCACGTCCTGATACCAAAAGAACTGCTGAAGGTCATACTTTCTTTGTGCGCCCAGATTTTTGCCACGCAACAGTGGCGGCTCCCTTCATTGATTACCCCTTTCCAAAAGAAAGGGTGCGAGGTGTTCTTAATGAACCCCGCACGGCTTAAAGTTATTTTTCGTGGCAAAATCCGGGTTTTAACTTCTGAGATACAGGCCGAGGACTATTTAAAAGAAATATCTGTGGGCTAATGGCTCCAGGTCTATCAGTATATTTGTAGATTTAACCTGCAGTGGTCTTTGATCTCTTGATTTGATCGATTTTCCCCTGGGTAGACTTACATGGGATTCAATCTTATTTGGGTACTTTCGCTCACTTTTGTATTAAGGGCATATAAACAGGGAGTGACCAGGGCACACTAGAGAACTGGGAGGCATCACACGGGTCTGAGGACCTATTTTGCCTGTGTTTGGAGGGGAGGGGTCAGGGGGGTTGGGGGGGAGGGGGATCTGCTACGAGGGGCACAAATGGTAGGATTCGAAACGTTGTTTTTTGATAAACTCTCCGTATTGAATATTATTATGAAGTGCTGGTTATATTTGTTTTCTGGAACATCTTCTTTAAGAGATGGCTAATATCAGAATTGTATCCATAAACATATGTGGGCTTAATAATCCGATTAAACGGCGAAGAGTGAGGGAAGATTTGCGATTCTTGCGGGCGGATGTTCTCTGCCTGCAGGAAACGCATATAAAAGCTAGTCGTCATAAATTGCTGGAATTTGAGGGGTTTCAATTAGTCTCTTGGACTAAACTTGAGGCTAAGACCAAAGGAGTTGCAATCCTAGCAAGACGAGGGAAGGTGAACATAACTCAATCTCTGGCTGATAGTTTGGGTTGCTGGGTAATTGTATATGGTGATTTTCAGGGCAAAAATATCACACTCTGTGTTCTATATGGCCCAGTATTGGATGACCCAGAATTGTATAAATGGCTTAGCCTGGAGCTGATAGGATGGCCATCCCCGCTTATAATTTGTGGAGACCTAAATATCAATATGGACTGTGGATTATTGAATCAACCAGAGAGCGCATAAACTGGGAGAAAACCTAAAGTGTATAAGGCTCTACGCCATTTGATAGAGATTCATGGGCTAATTGATGTTTGGGCGTTTTTTAATCGGGGTGATCCTGGTTTCACTTTTTTTTCAGCACCACATAAAATCTGTTCCAGGCTTGATAATTTTTTTATATCACCAGTTCTTAGTCAAGGCTCCAGTATCATTAGATATCCTCGTGTGATGTCGGATCATAATCCGCTCGTACTGGAGATGAATATACAGGCATGTAAGAGCAAAAGTGATGTCTGGACGTTTAATCGTGGCCTGCTTAGTGAAAAGGAGTTTGTGGATACTATGTCCCCCTGGATTCTACAGTTTTTAGAGGAAAATAAGGGTAGCACAGGTATTCAGAATGTTTGGGATACTCTTAAGGCTGGGATCAGGGGTGAAACTACAAGATATGGCTGGGATGCTCAAAATAAGGAAGAAAGGCTAACTTACAGAGGCTGTATAAAGAACTGGAAAAAGCAGAGGTGAATCTGTCTCGCTCGATACAAATAGGTGGGGATAGCGAGTTAGCCCTAACACGGATTGCTATAGCAAAATCAGCTATCACAGAACGTTCACAGGCGAAAGCTGCTAACAAATTCATTGCTTGGAGATCTAAAATGTTTGAGAGTAGTGAGAGAGCAGGGCATTTGTTAGCCGCAAGAACTAAAGACAGAGAAGCAGCTATACATATCAAGACGATTCAGGATCCGGATTTGGGGCTTGTGTCTGAGGAGAAGACCATTGCTCTTGCATTTCAAAAGTTTTATCAAAAATTATATTATGATGATATTTGTGATAACGATGCACTTCAGGTGGAAATTCAGGAATATCTGAAGGGGATCAGGGTGGATACATTAACCTTAGAAGAACGAGAATCATTAGACGCAGAAATTAGTATTGAGGAGCTTTGGCAGGCTATAGATTCTCTCCCGAGGGGCAAAGCTGTTGGCCCAGACTTTCTGCCGGGGGAATTTTAAAAGATATTTCGGCCTCAGCTCACTCCGGTCATGTTAGAACTATTTCGTAGAGTTCAGGATGGGGAGGCTCCTCCGGAGTCCTGGCGAGGTGCCCGAATTATAACTTTTTAAAAAAAGGATAAAGATCCATCAGATTTGGGATCATACCGCCCTATCACGCTCATCAATAGTGATATTAAAATTTATGCCAAGATATTTGCCAATAGAATTTCTGGGGTAATTAAGAAACTTGTTTCTGTTCAACAACATGGCTTTGTGCCTGGGCGAGAAACTATAGACCATATACGCCGTGTTATTTCGCTGTTTGATTTTACTAAGGTTTCAGGAGACCCTATGGCCCTAATTCTGCTAGATGCGGAGAAGGCCTTTGATAGGGTCTCCTGGCCTTTTTTATGGACTGTATTGAGATATTATGGCCTAGGAGAAGGAATCATAAGGGCGATTCAGAGCATGTATAAACAGCCGACGGCCCAAATTTCTGTTATGGGGATCCAGACGGGTTCAAATAATATTTTAAGAGGTACACGCCAGGGTTGCCCCTGCTCCCCTTTATTATTTGCAATTTATATAGACCCACTTATTTAAAAAATTGTTTTGAATGATTTGATTTGCCCAGTGAGATCCAGGGGTGGTAACACGAAAATACTGGGGTATGCAGACGATTTAGCCATTCTGACAGACACTCCTCAGGCAGCACTGTCAGAGATTTCAAACCTAACATCACAGTTTGTTAAGTTGTCTGGATACCATTTGAATAACTCCAAGACCCAAATTATATGCAATGATAATATTATGTTGGTGGATCCTCGGGTTATTGGCAGGGCAAAATACCTAGGAATCGTAATAAGCTCTAATCCCGAGGAAATTGTTGAGATCAACCTTAAACCACTGTTAGGAAAGATGGAAAAAGATACTAGAAAGTTTAACAATCTTCAATTAACACTGAGGGATCGCTGTAATGTTGTTAAAATGATTTTTCTACCAAAAATATTGTATCTTTTTAGAGCGATTCCTTTGTTTGAACAAGTATGGTTCAGGAAGCTAGAATGTCTAATTTCATGGTTTGTATGGGCAGGTAAAAGACCTAGACGAGCCCATAAATATATGACCTTACCCAGGGAGAGGGGGGGTTGGTCTTTACCAAACTTTTAGCTTTATTATTGGGCAATTACATTAAGACCCATTGCTGTATTAATGGATTCTGTGGACTTAGAGGTCCCTGAGCTTTCTACGTATTGTTTAATTTATGGGGAAGAGGTGAAGGGGTTACTATTCAGGCATATTGATTTTGCGTATTTCAAACGTGTGAGGTTTAAAGTTTTACTGGCAGCCTTTAAAGTCTGGACCCCTGTGCGGGAACTATTTAATATAGGAAGGATACATGTGTATACTCCGGTAATGGGTAATACCCTCCTGCCAGAAATATTTGCAGACGGGAATTTCAGAGAATGGTCTACACATGGAGTTACTATGTTGGGGGATTTGGTTTCTGTTCAGGGGGTGCGGACATTTGAATACATAAAACATAAATTTGGTATTAGTAACCAGCATTTCTTTAAGTTCTTACAGATTCACGACTTTCTTTCTAGGAAATCTGTTAGCTGGATTCCTATCCCACTAGTTGAGGCTATCAGGGGGGGGCACTCTAATATATCTATAATATATAAAATGTTGAATGAAAGGCGGGGTGATGATCTACCTAAACACTTTAACCGATGGCAGATTGGTTTACAAGCTGGGCAGGAGGTTTGTGAAAACTCATTATGTTTTAGTTATACTGCCACTATATCTGCTAACCTCCAGGTACAATGTTTTAAAACATGGTTCAATTTGTATATAACCCCACATCGCATACAACAATGGGGCGGGATCACGGGAGTCAATTGTCCTAGGTGTGGGGAGATAGCAGTTGACAGTATCCATATGTTCTCTTCTTGCTCTAGTTTAACTCCACTGATAATTAAAGTGGAACAACGGTTGGAGCAAGTGTTCGGTTATCAGATACAATTGTCTTCGCAAGCCATTATATTGGGGGTGGCAGATACAAGTATGACGCTGCCAGAACAGAAGTTATTTTATATAGCTATGGCTACATTTAGATTATGTCTAGCAACAGTGTGGTTAGATCCTCTCCCCCCCCGTCAGAACATGAGTGGTTCAATAAGTTTATGAATGTTGGGAAGTGGGAGCTGTTGGTTTTCAAGAGGAGAGGTCCACGGGCTCGAAGAGAGAGCGAATCAGTTTGTGAGCCGGTAATTAATTGGCTGGATAATTTAAACCAGTAAAAATGTTCTTTGTATATAATGAAATATAATGGGATTCACCTGTTTCATAATATGAGTTTATCATATTTTCTTTTTCTTTTCTTTATTCTCTCCTCCTGTAGCGATCCCTGGGGGGGTGGGTTAGGGTGGGGTTCTGGGGTATAATATAAAAATGGGCAGCAATGACACAGATGTAATGTACTATGTATTGTATACTTTCTGTTTTATCTTCTGTTTGTATGTCGAAATGTGATGTCTTGATACTCTTTAATAAAGAATTAAAAAAAAAAAGTAATATTCTTATATATTTTTGAATATTGTTTATTTTCTTATTGATGTTAATTGTTTGATGATGTTCAGTTTTTTGGGGAAGTGTTTTAATTGAAGACATTTTGCATTTTTTGTAAAGATTGTTTTTATTTGCGAAATAAAATATGTACTTAATAAATGTAATTTTATTTGCTTTACATTTACTGAATATGTTTATTATTTTAAAGATATTCTAACACTAAATTTTTAGGGGTGTATATTTAAATGCCTCATTAAAACAAATCTTACAAGTGAGTTTGGTAAACATTACCCCGCCAAAGTTCAACACTTTCCCTACTTTTGCTTTTGTTGGAGTGGGAAAAGTAAATGTGATCCCTTTGAAATCTAATACTTTCCCTTCTGTTGCTCCTATTGGACTGGGAATAATAAATCTGACCTCTCCAATATCTAACACTTTCCCCACCGTTTCTAAGACTGGACAAAGAAAAATAAATCTGACCCTTCCAAAGTCCAACATTTTTTCTACTTTTCCTCATGCTGGGGTGGAGTGCGAAAAGGAGATCAGACCTCTCCATAGTTCAACACTTTCCATCATTTTCCTTTCGTCTCAGTGAGAATAGTAAATCTGACCCTCATAAAGTCCAACACATTCCCTACTGTTGCCAAGATTAGAGAGCAAATGGTAAGTCTGACCCCTACAAAGCCCATCACCTTCTCTACTTTTGCTCAATTTGGAGTGGGAATTGTTGATCTTACCTCTTTGAAGTCCAACACTTTCCCTACCTTTCCTTACTATGGAGTGGGGCTAGTAAATAGTCCAACACCTTCCCTACTGTTGCTAACATTGGAGTAGCAATAGTAAATCCGACCTCTATAAAGTTCAAAATTGTCCCCACATTTACTTATTTTGGAGTGTGAAAAGTGAAACTGACCACTTAAAGTCTGACATTTTCCATTCTATTGCTTAGTCAGAAGTGCTAATATTTGTTTATTGTTTTCTATATTAATTTAATAAAAAACAATATATATAAGTGAAATAATTTGCAACGTTTGTATCTTATGTTGAAATTTGTTGATTTAATATTTTTATTTTGTTTAGATAATTTGCTATATGTTTGTTATACATGTTTTCAATGTGATTTAATTGTATTTGTTGTTTATATAATGCTTCAATTAGTTTAAATATATATCTGTGTTTATTTAATTTTATTTAATATTAATTTTTTAAGTATAACTATTTTTAATTGTATTATTATTTTAAACTTCAATATCTAAATGAAATGATATATAGTAATATACACAATAAAATCAATGCCACTTGTTTTTTGAAGATATTCTGGTCCAAGATATGTTTGTCTCAATATTTTTCTTCTTTACATACAAAGTAGTTTAACACAATATTTTGGTTTCCAATATTTGTTTTGCAATATTTGTATATTGCGATATTTTTGTTCTCTTTACTATGTCATACAACCAAACGAACATAAGGATGAACTGTAATTTCTATAGGAGATAGTACAGTGCACAAAATAACTATTATGCATCTTACATCGCGGCCACCGATGACATCCGAGCCCTGATGGACAACGGAGAAACAGCGGCCCTCATCCTCCTAGACCTCTCCGCGGCCTTCGACACTGTCTGCCACCGCACCCTAGTGCAGCGCCTCAGCAACGTCGGAATCCAGGAGAGGGCACTGGAGTGGATCATCTCCTTCCTCGACGGAAGAACACAGAGAGTCCGACTACCACCGTACAAGTCAGAGGCCACCGAAGTCATCTGCGGCGTCCCTCAAGGATCCTCGCTGAGCCCCACCCTCTTCAACGTCTACATGAGCCCCCTCGCGGCCATCGCACGCCAGCACAACCTCAACATCATCTCCTACGCCGACGACACCCAGCTGATCCTCTCCCTGACCAACGACCCCGCCGCCGCCAGAGCCGACCTTCACAAAGGGATGAAACACGTAGCCGAGTGGATGACGACCAGCCGCCTGAAACTGAACTCAGACAAGACAGAGGTCCTCATCCTGGGCTCCTCGCCCTCCGCCTGGGACGACTCCTGGTGGCCCCCCGCCCTGGGCACCGCACCCAAACCGACAGACCACGCACGGAACCTGGGCGTCATCCTGGACTCCTCCCTCTCCATGACCAGACAAGTCAACGCCGTCTCCTCGTCGTGCTTCAACATCCTGCGCATGTTACGGAAGATCTTCCGGTGGATCCCCACCGAGACCAGGAAGACGGTCACCCAGGCCCTCGTCAGCAGCCGACTGGACTACGGCAACGCCCTCTACGCCGGAACCACCGCCAACCTCCAGAAGAGACTCCAGCGGATCCAGAACACCTCAGCCAGACTCATCCTCGACATCCCACGACACAGCCACATCTCCGGACATCTGAGAGACCTGCATTGGCTCCCCGTCAACAAAAGAATCACCTTCCGTCTGTTCACCCACGCACACAAAGCCCTACACGATCAAGGCCCGAGCTACCTCAACAACCGCATCAACTTCTACGCTCCCAAACGCCATCTCCGATCAGCCAGTTACGCCCTCGCCGCCGTCCCCCGCATCCGAAGAACGACAACAGGAGGAAGGTCCTTCTCCTACCTGGCCGCCAAGACCTGGAACTCCCTCCCTCCCGACCTGCGCCTGACCCAAGACCACCTCTCCTTCAGGAAGAAGCTCAAGACCTGGCTGGTCGAGCAGTAGCAGCACCCCCTCCCTCCCCCCCCAAGCGCCTTGAGACCCTCCGGGTAAGTAGTGCGCTCTATAAATGTCTTTGATTGATTGATTGACAATGAACTTTGTGAAGTTGCAGATACCCTCCATCTCTAAAAACAAGCAATTGGGAACACAGATCTGTTCCCGGAAGACCAGTCACTCTTCGTAAAATTGGTCCAGTGGAATGAAGTGTGCAGTGGTGGGAAGGCCTCTCTACTCATAATGTACTTTCCCATGCCAGTCTCTGCTTTGTTAATGCTTCAGCATACCCAGTCTTCTATGTGACAGTGCACCTGTCAGAAGTTGTAGAAGATGACCCGTAGCTCTGCTGATGTTTCTGACCTGTAGAGTAGATTATAATACAGGAGGTGGCTAATAGTTGCTTGAGACACTGAGAATGAGATTCTGAACAAGGCAGCTGTTGTGTTATAACTAGATTTACCTTTAAAACACACATGCGCACTACAGTTTCTGATGGGTTCAAGTTACCTACAGGCCTCCAGAAGTCTGAGCCATTCATAACTATACTGAACATGATACTTTATGGTAATGCTAATTAGGAGCAACTTGTTTCTGTATGTTGAAGCAGCAGGATCTTATAGAATGTCTTACTGGCTATTATTCAGCAAAAGACAATAGGGCCTTCTGGAAAAAAAATTAGAGTTGACTGCAGTGCAGCCACTCAGGACGGGTGAGAGCAATAGTGTAAGGCAAAATCATGGGATCCCCCTGCAGAATGTAATGAGGGGTCTCTGTACGTATAATTCTGTATTGGTCTTGGTCTATATGGGGCCCACTGAAGGGTTGGGGGCCCTGGTTGGTACAGGGACGTCCCAAATATGCCCTGGTACTTGCCTAAAATCCCCCTCCTCTACACCCTCAACCCTAGGGGTGGACACCCTCTCGGCTCCCATGGGGCTCACCCCTCTCCTTTATCCCCAAGGCAAACAATTCAAGCACCACACTGCTTTGGATTAGGGGTAGTAAACCCCGGCCGTATTTTATGACATAAAATAAAAGACATACATTTGTTTTATTATTATTTACATTATGTACGCTATACGTAGAAAGTCAAATACATTGTTAGGTACAGGTTGTCAATTGGATAACCTTAACATGCTTCTAATACATATACGTTCCCATCATAAGATAAGCAATGAAGATATTCTCTTTCTGCGTATCCCTGTTAGAGCCTACAGCAAGGTCGCTGACTGGCGACCCTAGGTCCAGATCAAGCTAGGTCCCAACCTCCAACCGGAGTGACCTTGCGCAAGGGGTCCAGCTAACCGGATGGATACCTCCACCGGGCCCCCCCCCTACGCCCTTAAAGATTCAACTCCATAAAAAGGGGGCCGCTGTAGTTATGCGTCCTTGCGCCTTTGAGTGCATGCAGGGAGTGGCCAACAAGCCTAATGGAAGCGTCACCACCCTACCACCGCACCCTTCCAGCCTACCGGCTGTAACTGCCCTGGAGTTCCATGAGAGACCCTCTGTCTCCCCCTTGGGCATCCCCATTTTGACCATGGTTATGCCAGCTAAGGACCGAAAACTATGCTCACCAATCATGACCTTACCGCCACAGGCCAGTATAGTTGACCGACTATCTGTCCTCCACCTTCCGACTTCTAGAAAGGTCACGCTGCGCTCCTTGCCCCATTGAACCGTGCCTATAAGTTGTTCAGAAATACTTCCTTACCCAGTCGAGAGCGGTGTGTGTACCTAATCCTGCAAATGGTAAAAAACGTCCTGGACCTTACACCCTATCCATGCTCACGACGCCAGACCCAATGAGCCCTAAACTATGCACCTACTGGGCTGACTCGCTGTATGCAGAACTAGTCCTCTTCATCACTGGCAGGTTGGCTTGCTCAAATTTACTTTGGCATAAACCTGACCCAACCCGTAACAAATATGTTCCATGACCTACTCAGGGTGCCTCTATCAAATTCTAGTGACAGGCATACTGCCAGGTTCCTGGCAGGGCAGGCTGCCTCAAGGGACTTCTGTATCAGCTGTGCACCCGTCCACTTAACTTGGGCTAAACTCAGAGGATATTAACATACCATCTGTGAGCCACTAAATGGCCTCCATTGATAGAAGCACGATGCGCCCGATAGACACGTTGCACCAGACAATGAGATTCAATGCTAGAGTAACTATCTGCTTGTTTCCTTGTTTCTAGGACCCTACGCAGCGCAGTATCTGCTAAGATGGCACCTGCATGTACAAGCACTGTACGATGTTGCTTAGTAGCAGAATACTATTTCAAAACAGAGCTGTTGAGGTGTTGCATCCGTCCGTTACCCCTGGGTTTGGTCAAGCTGGCAAGACAGATACACCTGTAACGCAGCGGACTGCTAAAATACCCCTGCTGGTGGCAAATTGTGGTTGTCTACATCTATACCCAACCAAGACGGTGCCTGTGCTGCAGCATCTCACCCATGCATGTTGGCACCTCTGAGCCCGTCTCTTGATCGTTCAGCACACTTGATGCCGCCGCTTGCCACACCGGTTCGGGATCTTCTGGTCCCACTGCCTGTCAACATCTTGCCGTCTTTATGGTGTGGATCACCTCCCATGTATCTTGCCGTCATTGCGGTGTGGATCACCTCCCAGGTATCACAGTCAAGGATCCAGTCATACATAAAGGAACACACAGATGAATAAGTGCTTTTAGCTCTCGGATCAGAGATACAGTTTACATGCCAGCCCCAATGACTACATCTTGAGAATATACCCCCCTTACAACCCACACCCAGAGCAACTCAAGTCCTACTGACGCAAAGAAGGCTAATGTCAGTGAAAAAGCAGGGTCGTGGGGCTGAGCCTTGCATTCACACAGTGTTAACTTGACATGAGCTTCTTAGAAGTTTAAACGCCATTTTTCCTTTCTGCTGCCTTTTGCACACGCAAAAACAACAATGGACGGAATGTTGCACAATGGCAGAACATTGGCAGAACATTAACCCCCAGTCACAGATCTGGGTTTAATCCATCGTTATTTTGCTCACCAGACCACACCAGTTTAGACATGGCCATATGCAAATCAGTCTTGACCCTGTGCCTCATGGGAACAGTCCAGCCCGAACTGCCAAGCCATGTCTTTCCTGGACCAGAATCAAGCATCCTAGGATCGGTTTCAGGCTATTGGCCATCATCAGCCAGGATAGCTTGATTCCAGTGGCGTGGAGAGCACGGGACTCACGTCTGAGCATACCCATCCCACTCGGGGTGACAAATGCAAAAACAATTGCTGGACCGAATGTTGCACAATAGCAGAACATTCACCCCCAGTCACAGATCTGGGTTAAATCCATTGTTATTTTGCTCACCAGACCAACCTAGTTCAGACATGGCCATATGCAAATCAGTCTTGACCCTGTGCCTCATGGGAACAGTCCAGGCCGAACTGCCAAGCCATGTCTTTTGCACACAGCACACACTTTATTAAATGTTTAGAGTTTAGCAGAGTGTTTTGCTTCACACGAGAATAACATGTTTTTTTATATTAGCAGCCTTGCTTGGTAAGCTTAGTCTGAACAGTGAATGCCGAGGCCTCAAGGTTATTTCACCACAGTGGTTGTTGTTTTGACTGATCAGCGCACGTTCTAGACATAACATATATGCAGCTGTGGCCACCTCTGATATTGGTGCGGTTAATAATGCACTGCGTAGGCATGATCACACACACTTGGAGAATATTCGTATGCTGAGAGCTGGTTCAGAATCTGATGTGATCCATTTCTGCTAATACCAGAGTTATGAGGCCGCCTATGTAATCCCAAGAGACCTGTAGAAATAAAATAACCTACTAGCAAGAGAGGGTGAAATATAGGTATATTTTAAACCTGTTTCCATTTAGCATTATAACATGCTGTCTCCCTGGGGGCGTGGCTTAAGCGCCGATGTAGGTGGAAGCGGGACTCCGGAGCTCCTCCGCTCCCGCCTCGTTCCGAAGCATATCCTGACCCCCGGCTCGAACCCCGGACCCCCAGGCACACATAGGAAGGTCTAGGGAGCATAGAGGATGAACTTGGCGACCCTGGAGCCCCTGTAACTGCCTGCAATGAGCGCTTGAAGCAAGGTGAAGCGTCCGAAGTGGCGAGCACCCAAAATGGCGGCTGCTGTCCCTACCTGCTCCGCCTGACGGTGCGATCCTGGCAGCGGCGGGGAGCCCAGGAGAGCGGGAAGAATCGCCCACACTGCAGCGTAGGCCCCCCGGTGCTGGGGGAGGTAGGGGACATTGCCTGGCATCGCGGCGTTGGAGAGGTCGGAAGACTAGGGAATAGCGAGCTGCCTGACCCCAAGATGGCGCTGCCCACGTGAAGGAGGCTGCCCTGGCTCTATCGGCAGTGGAGATCCCGAGGCCTCGTAGCGTGGTGGGTCTGCCCTGCTGCCTAGGCGGAGTGCCTGGTGACCCTCGCCCTGGGAAGAGCGACGCCTGCTTTCTCTGCGGGACGGCGGTGAGCGAACTTCGCGGTGGGGCGTCCGGAGTGGCGGGCGCCCAAAATGGTGGCTGCTGTCCCTGCCTGCTCCGCCAGACGGTGAGATAATAACAGCTGCGGGGGGCCCAGGAGACCGGGAAGAATCGCCCACATTACAGCAGAAGCCCCCCAGTACTAGGGGAGGTAGTGGACATCGCCTGGCATCGCGGCGTTGGTGAGGCCGGAGGGTGAAGGTATAGCAAGCTGCCTGTCCCCAAGATGGCGCCGCCTGCGTGACGAGGCCTGCCCTGGCTCTATCGGCAGCGGAGATCCCGAGGCCTCGCTGCGTGGTGGGTCCGCCCTGCTGCTGAGGCGGAGACCTTGGTGCACCTCGCCCTGGGAAGAGCGACGCCTGCTTCATCTACCGGCCGGCGGTGAGCGGACTTAAGCGGTGGGGAACGCGGTGGCGGCAGGGCCTACCATTCACTTTGGAGGGGCGCCAGGGCTTACAGCGGTGAGGGAACACTTCCTGGCCAGGGGCGGCGGGCCACTGGGCACCTGCGTGCTAGGGGGTTGCCCTGGACCTGGCACTCGGAGGCGCGAGACATCCTGCGACGCCCTGGAGAGGGGGGATTCTCCCCACGCCTGGAGCGAAGACCCTGGTGCCCCTTTTCCCCTGGTGGAGCGAAGTCCGCTCCCTGAGTTGGCCGGCGGACTGGTGCCCCGCCTGGTGAGGGGCGCGAAGGCGCAGAAGTGCTGAGCACCTACAGCGAGGCCGGAGTAACGATCAGCGGTGCTTTGGGACATTGGAAGCCACGACAGAGGCACACAAGTCTTGCCACTCGGCAGAATGGTGAGAGGAGGCAGAAAGAAGGGCTTTGACGCACTGAAACTGGATGACCCGGGCCATCTCGTGGAGGAGGATGTGCCGGGGCCTGGCCCGGGAAGCTCAACCCGCCCACGAGATCCGTCCTTGGGTGATATTATGCAGGCGATAGTAGCGTCGCAGGAAGCTCTTGAAAAGCGAATGGACACCATCGGATCGGACTTGTCCCTCTTGAAGGATGACCACAGGAAGCTGAAGGAGCGAGTGACGACCTCAGAGGTAACATTGAAAGACCTGCCTGGGGACGTGGCCACTCTGAGAGCATCGTTGGCGGAGGTGGCGCAGAGAGTTCGAGTGCTGGAGCTCAGGGCCGAAGACAGCGAAGGGTGCTCCAGGCGAAACAACCTCCGCCTAGTGGGGGTCCCAGAAAAAGTGGAGGGCCAGGATGCGGTCTCCTACTTGGAGGGATGGTTGCGGACTGAGGTGGCTCCGGAAGGACTTTCCCCGTTTTTGCCCTAGAGCGCGCCCACAGAGTCCCGGCGCGCCCACCCAAACCCGGAGGTCCGCCGCGACCGATAGTGATGCGCCTCCTGCACTTCCGGGATCGAGACCACATTCTCCAGAGGGCCAGAGACCTGCCAGAACTGCGAATTGATAACAGCAAGGTCATGGTTTTCCCGGACTTCACCAGAGAAGTACAAAGACAACGGGCCTCTTTCACGGCAGTCAAGCGGAAATTGAGGTCGCTACAGCTGCCCTATGCCATGTTGTTCCCGGCCCGGCTGAGGGTCATCGCTGGAGGACACACTCACTTTTTTCTCACGCAGCAGGAGGCTTGGAGCTGGCTGGATACTAGGGGGAGTCAGGCACAGATGTCCCCCCGGCGACCTCACCTGGGAGGCGCTCTGCAGAAACGACACCGACGCGGATGTCTGGCTCCCCGTTGGGATGGCAGCAGGAAAGGGCTAAGGCGGGGCTGGCAGTGGTGGCCATCAGCCAGGGCGACACCAGCCCTTCCAGTAGTGCATCGGAACAGTCGAAGAATGGTGCTCTCAGTCCTGGCTCCAGTAGTGTGCACGATCTTTCGGAGACGGACCTACCGGTGGTGACTCCCCAAACGGCAGACGGAATCCTTGGCTGATATGGGCTGGTGGACACTGGACACGGTTGTAAGGTACTGGGCTGTGAGTTGAGGCTGACTCCGGATGCTGTGCGGCGAGATGTGGATGCCTCCTGGGACTTATCACTGCATTGTGTGGGGGGGGGGGTGAGCCGTGGGGGTCCTCCAGAATGCTCCAGGGGGGAAGGTGGGAGCGGGGGGCTTCGAGCCTGTTTGGGTCGGCGTCCTGGCCACCCTAGCCCTCTTTTGTTGTGATACACTTACTTTACTAGAGTTTGGATGGGGATTCCACGTTGGTTGTCTGTCCTGGGGAGTGGGAGTTGGGGGGGTTTACTTGGTCAGGTTGGGGGGGGGCTAGGGGTGGGACCTGGGCGTGTCGGGGGGATCGCTGAGAGAGTGGATGAAGCACGATGGGCTCTGCAATGGGACCCGACTTAGGCTACAAATGTCTCACGTGGAACATAAGGGGGATGCACACTATGCATAGGCGCCACAAGATCCACTCCTATCTAGTTAGACGAGGCATTCACTTCGCCTTCCTCCAGGAAACACACCTGCTAGCTAAGGAGGGGAAGGCGCTGCAACGGAGATGGAGGGGGCAGGTCTACCACACTGGCTACTCCGCATATGCTAGGGGGGTGGCCATTTGGATACGGGCGGGGGTACCGTTCCAATGCACACAGCAATTAATTGACCCTGAGGGGAGGTATGTTATGGTGCGAGGCAAACGGGATGGGAGGGACCTGACATTGGGTTGTCTGTACGCCCCGAATGTAGAACAGCCTGCCTTTCTCTCCCTGCTGTCCAACAAGCTGGCCCCGTTTTTAGTGGAACCCTTGCTTCTTGGAGGGGACTTTAATAGCGTGACTGACACTGCGCTGGACAGATCGCACCCCCCCTACCGAATGCACCGGCTGGCAAACTGGCGCTTGCGCGCTCTGCCTGGCAATGCCAATGGGATCTGGTTGACTTGTGGCGAGCTAACCATCCATCAGACAGGGACTAATCATTTTTTTCCGCCCTTCATGACTTACACGTCCGCATCGATGCCTTCCTGTGCTCCCAGGACGTGCATGCAGAGGTGTGCCACAGCGAGTATCTTACGCGCACAATCTCCGATCATAACCCGCTACTTGTGCAACTGCGCTGGTCGCAGTGCCGCCCACGAATCCCTGCCTGGAAACTGCGCCCAGAGGCGCTGGATGATCAACTCTTCCGATAGCCTCGAACATCGAGGCATACTTTCAGGTCAATGCGGGCACCGCGGGCTCAGCCGCGATTGAATGGGACGCCTTCAAACAGTAGTGCGGGGGCAATGCATTGCGACGGCGTCGGGTGTTAGGAGGACCTTGCTGGAAGACATTACACGGGAGGACGAGACACTACGCGTACTGGAGAGAGCAAGACCTGAGCGACCAGACACTCATGAGGCCCTACTTGAGGCGCGGGAGCTAGTGGCGGCGACGGTGGAGCGCCTCCAGTGCTTCGACTACAAGGCCTATCTCACACGTGCGCACTCGGAGCACGATAAGACGGGAGCTCTTTTGGCCTGGCTGGCCAATCCGGCTCGCCGGAGCTCGGTCATCCTTGAGCTCATAGATCACTCGGGAGCGGCGCGGTTTGACCAGCAGGGGATCAATGAGATATTCTATGATTACTATACGGAGCTTTACCATAGCAGGGTCCTGCCGTCGGTGGTCGAATTCCGGGGTTTCCTGGAGGGGCTAGACTTGCCAGAGCTGGCGGAGGAGGACGCAAAGTTGCTAGGGGCAAAATTGAGGAGAGGGAGGTGAGAGTTGCCATCAAGAGTATGGCGAGAAACAAGACGCCGGGTTCCGACGGGCTCCCAACGGATTTCTATCTCGCCTACGTCGACCTCCTTGCTCCCCGACTGATGTGGCTTTACAATGAGGCGAAACGGCTGGGCAGCCTACCGGTGACCACTGGCGAAGCGCTTATAGTCCCATTATTGAAACCAGGAAAGCAACCATGGGACAGGGCGGCGTATCGTCCATTGTCCATGCTCAATCTGGACTATAAGATCTTGAGTAAAATCTTGGCGGCGCACTTGCTCCCCCACATGTCCACGTTGATCCATGCAGACCAATCCGGCTTTATCCCGACCCGCAACACGGCGCTTAATATACGACGGCTCCTACATGTCCTGGAAGCTGACACCTATGATGGTGATGAGGCGGTAGTGTTCGCAGTCGACATGGAGAAGGCCTTTGACAGCCTGGAATGGCCTTACCTTTTCCATGTCATGCGTACGCTGGGACTAGGCGAGGGCTTTGTGGATTGGACGACACTGCTCTACCGGAACGCAACGGCGAGGGTCAGAACTGGCAGAGTTATCTCTGAGATGTGTGTGGTGGGTAGGGGCACCCGCCAGGGGTGTCCTCTCTCCCCCCTATTGTTTGCCATGGCAGTCGAGCCCCTAGCGGCGCGAGCCCGGCTGGGACAGGCATATCAGGGGCTGGATGTATATGGACAAGTACACCACATCGCATTGTATGCCGATGATCTGCTGATGTTCTTGGCGGACTCGGCTGCCTCTCTGCGTGGGGCCAAGTCCCTCCTACAATCGTTGAGCAGGGTGTCGGGCCTCCGGGTGAACTGGACGAAGTCCTACCTGTTCCCGACCCGCCCACGCAGAAAATGTCCACAGTCCACGAACGGAGTGACCTGGGAGGAGAGGAGTCTTCGCTACCTAGGTACCTCGATCTTCCATGACAAAGCAGACATCCTCGAGGGCAATATTGGGTCGGCAATCAGGCTCACTAAGGTGAACTTCGACTTCTGGAGCACGCTTCCATTGTCACTAATGGGGAGGGTGGCGCTCCTTAAGATGGTGACCCTGCCGCGACTGCTTTATTTCTTCAGGACCCTCCCGATCTGGATCCCGGTGAGCTACTTCCGGAGACTGAGGTCGATGGTGATCGGCTTTCTGTGGGGGGCGGGAAGACGCAGGGTGGCGCACAATACACTTCTCCGTCCTAGAGCGGAAGGAGGGCTAGAGGTGCCTGACTACGAACTATACTACCTGGCGGCTCAGCTCCAATGGCTGACACAGTGGGTCGCGAGAGCCAGGAGAGGGGAGGATGGATCAGGGGAGCCGGCGGGACCGGTTCAGGTGTTATCCCGGATTGCTCTGCGACTTCCGATGGGAGATTTCCACCTCACCCAGTAATTTGCAACGGCCCGGAAATGTTGGAATAGATATCGCCGGAGGGGCCGCATTGCAATCCCATATTCGCCGGAGATCCCGCTCAAGCTGTGCGGGGCGCTCCCGCATGGAGGATCATGGCACCGACTGGAAAGTTGGGAACTGCAGGGGCTGACGTCCATGGGAGACCTCTATGAGAAAGGAGTGCTGCTGCCTTTTGACCTCTTGAAAGACCGCTTTGAACTGGCGGGGGGGGACTTCCTCCTTCATGCGGCACTGACGATGGCGATCCGCAGGCATTGGAAGACGGGCATGTCGGAACCGCCACTGTCTCTGGGCTGCCAATACGTGGTGATGATGGCGGGGACGGTCAAGGCTGTCACCTGCCAATAAAGGCGCATGGTCTCGGAGGCTATCACCCCACTACTGGCACTGAAGGCGAGATGGGAGGCTGACTTGATGACGGAGATCCCTGAGGAGGCATGGTCTGGCATAGTGGAACAAGCCCAGAACGGAACGCGCAACGCTAGGTTCCAGCTGGTGCACTTTTATGTCCTGCAAAGGGCCTACCTGACCCCTGACAAATTGCATAAATATTTCCTGACCCATCCGGCGGCCTGCCCGCGGTGCCCGGCGGACTTGGCTGATTTCCAGCACATGTTCTGGTCCTGCCCAGAGCTGCGTCCCTTTTGGCAGGAGGTAGTGGACAGCCTGAGGGAGGTTACAGAGAGAGACTTGCAATTCACCATGCTACAATGCATCCTACACTGGTTCCCACACACATCAAAGAACAAAATTACTAGCAAGTTTCTAGACCTGGGTCTACTTTTAGCGAAACGTGCCATAACATCCCAATGGAAGGCGAGTAGGGGCCCCACTGTAGAGAGATGAAAGGCTGAGCAACACAAATGGGACCGATGTGAGGGGGAGCTCCGTATGCAGGCTGCGCTTTGGCCAGGCAATGCCGCGGCTATGGAACGGGCCAGGGCATGGGAAAGGTTGGTCTTAGACCTCACACTGTCAGGGTCTGACGGATGTGCCTGCCTAAAATGAAAGAACTACGTCTCCCAGAATGCTTAGGGGAGAGGGACGGGCCACAGAAAGCATAAAGAACTGTGGGAAGAAACAACAGATGCACGTGATTCGTCTACCGAGAGGCAGGTAGCGGACACCCTGTCCCCACGGAGTTGTGCGGAGTTGACGAAGTTCCTGCTCCCTGGATTATCTGTTCCCGTTGCTTGTTCCGTGGTTGTGGAACAAGACTTTGCTGCGTGGTTCGGCGGAACTACGAGTCTTCTCGGTAGGTACCGGCTGGACTGCCATCTTCTGTTGCAGTGAGTGGTGGCGTGAGACGCTGGATTTGCCCCCTCCGCACCATCACTGTTTTGTCGAGTCTCGGCAGCACCGGCTGGTGCTGTCTTCCTTGATTGTTTGGTTGGCAATACGCATGAGATGCAGGATTGCACCCTCCGCGCCCTGGCCAGCATACTGGTTCCTGTGGGTGACGCGAGAGACGCCGGATTGCCCCCTCCGCGTTCCCACGCAAAGACCCCTTGACAGATAGCGGCTGGTTCTGTCCGTCTGGTGTCGGTGTGTGCTGCGTGAGACGTTGGATTGCCCCCTCCGCGCTCACACCAGGAAGCTCTCTTTGTTTTTTGCGGCAGTATCGGCTGGTACTGCCATCCTTCTCTTTGAGGGGAGACGTGAAACGCACGAGACGCAGGATTGCATCCTCGGCGTTTTCACAAACTCTACGATCTCCTGCTTGGCGCTCGGCTGAGCGCTCACTCCATTTGCCTTTGGAGTTCTTCCCTGCTAGAGTCAAGAGACGCTGGATTTGCCCCCTCTTGAAACTCTTTCCTTGTGGTTGTTTGAGCCAATACTAACAGGGACGTCTTTGTTTTCGTTAGGATAATTCTTATCTCAGGTGTGAGGATTTGTTTTTCTTCGTTATTATTTGGACTGAGGAATCAGCAGTTCCCGTTCTCATTTGAGGTCGTTAATTCCCAACGGCCTGGAGTCCTTAGCAGGAGCTGAGACGGGAAGGGGTCACCTCCTGAAAGATATCAGGACCTGATTCCCAGGGGTTGTTTAACCCCGACTTTTCCCTCGCCTGACAGCCTTTGCACTCTGTATGTGTATATACACCAGAGCGCAGGGACGTCTGGAGGTGGACCCCTTTAGAGCATCTCTCCGATCCCGAGGAGCTACAACCGTGACACACACTTTTGGACCTGGATGATGATGACACCCCCGCGCATAGCCCTGCTCCAGCAGAACCGCCGCCTGGAGGGGTGGTGGCCTAGCCTCCCTCCCTTGCTCCCCTGCTTCCTACGTGACTGGCAGTTTTAGTTGATTACTCCTGATGGTCTGTTTCGGGTCTGAATTGGTCGGGATGGATGCAAACTCGTTCTGGTGGTACTCTGACACGCCTGGGGGAGGGGTGGGGGGCAGGGAGAGGGGTGGGGGAGCAGGAATAGGAAGGGGGGGTCGGTAGGGATGGGCGGGTGGGGAGATGTTGTTCGGGGATAGAGAAGAGGGACTACCGGGTTTGTTAAAGCATTGCGATATTGAGGGGGAATGTGAAGATCGAAAAGCAGCCCTGCCATCCTCCAGACAACTGGGTGTCGTTGAACCATATTGTATCCCGCATCACAGGACTTTCTCCGTTATTGCGCCGCTCGACCTCCGGGGTGTGAGCTAAATGGCTGTGTGACACATGCATTGGAGAACCACATATATAATGGGCAGCGGATGGAATGGCATATATGATCTATTTGTACCACCTGATTTGCTGCAATAAAAAGATATTTACAAAACAAATAACATGCTGTCTCCCTTTGTATTTTATGGAATAGTAACTATGCTGACAATCTTGTTTCTGATAATATGTCTGCTTGTATTAGCTAAGATGCTGAGCATGAGAACACGGAGTTAGAAATAAATATTTCAAACTTGCACGTGTCTTCTTTTACTCCCTGTTTTGGACTGGTATGAGAGTATAACAAAAGAGTGTTCATGTTTTCCACATTGCCTGAGGTAACCTAAGTCCCATGTTCTGGGTTTTTCATTGGTTTTTTGGAAGAGCCAATGAGACACTGATGCTAGTCTGGTAGGGGATGTTGGGTACTAAAGTGAGTTTTGGCACACCCTAATTCACTGAGGTCCCAAGTCTCTGTGCACAGTTCTGTGTAGGAGCAGAATCCCTGCAACATGACGCCCAACATGGTGGTCTTATTTCATGACGCTTCAGTAGTACTTCTATCAATCCTTAGCCCCTTCACTATTGTTTCCGGTTAACAGTGGTGTCAGACAAACCTTCCTATAGTTACATAGGTCTTTTCAAGCTTGAATCTTTCAAAACGGTTTCCTTTTGAATTACTACCCAGTTGTGCTACATTGTTTTACATTGTACCTCTTCTTCTCTGTGTCGCTATGGCTGACGTTGACATACCGCAGCATAGTCGAATTGCGGTATGCAATCATGTGCAGGCTTATAACGTTGGTTTGGAGGGCTTGGCGGTTATTTTGGTGGTGAGTGCTGAGGTTGCTTACCAGTTTGAGATTTTTTACTCATGGGTGATGTTTCCTCCAGTGGATATGGCTATGGAGGTGTTTCACACTTACACTCACACAGCTGTGCCCGTGGAATATGTTCCTTATAGGACACAGGAGATTCCGATTTCTGCATGGCAGCACCGTATTTGGTTTGATGGCGCCCTTCCGCACGGCGATTAGATTGGGTGCTTTGTCCATTCCAGGCGCTTCTTGTCAGCTTTGGCTGGATTCACCTCTCATCCTCGTGCGGGGGTAGTCCCCGTTGCTGAATTACTGCCCCTGTATAACTCTGCAATCAGTGTTATCTGGGCCCTAGTTCAATATATCACCTGCAATTTCCAGGGCGGGGCCCCTGGTGTTGCGGCGCTTCCAGCTGGACATAGCAGAATGAAGCTTAGTCCAGTGATGGTCAATGCGGTTATGGGCAAGCGACCCCAAGATAAGGATGATATGTCTTTTTGGCTTGCCGAGAAGTTTGACCAGCTGGAGGCGGTTTTTCCTAATTTGACTCCTGTAGAAAAACACAGGATTCTCACAATTAGTTTACTTGGTACCAGAAGCCGGTGACTGTGAGTCATGGGGTAGAATTTTTGCAGCAGTGTACACGTTGTGCTTCTGCACTCTGTCAATGGCTGTCCTTCCGACGTTCATTAGCATGTTCAGGATGAACACGGACCGGAGGCTGCAGTTGAATTGGGAATGAGACTCATGGGCTCACTTGATGTAGTTTCCGATCTGGTACTTTCTAATATAAAGGGAGATGCGGTGAACTTGTAAGTGGCAAAAACAGGGGAAACAACAACAGAAACAGGAGTCCCGTCCCCCATCACCAGTGCCTGCGTCTACTGAGCACGTTTATGATTTGCGCGACCGCACTACGATTATGCCACCTGATCGATTTCAGGTTCCTGATCAACGCTCTCCTCGTTCTTCACAGGACACATCGGCCTCTTCGTCCGGTGGTGGAGGCGGTGGCAGAGGTCAGGGTGGCCAGCAGAGTCGCGACCAGCTCTGCCCGAAAGACGGAAAAGGCAAGCAGGACGATTCTTCACAGAAAAGACCCCAGATTCAGAAAAAGAAAGTTGCCGCTTTAACAGTGAGATATGCCACAGTTTGGTATTAGATTAACGGCATATAAACTCGCATTGCTGTACCTGTGCAGTACAGAATACCCAGGGCTCTGCTTTGGTGGATGGTCTTGTGCGTAAACGGTTTAAAACCACACTTGACATATCCAACGTTTTATTTGCCCACAATTTGTCTGGTCTGAGTTCCCAATGGACCAGTTTTACCAGTGGTGGCAAACAACACCAATTTAAGTACCTGGCTATGGGCTATAAGAATAGTCCGGGTGTGTTTGTTGCCCGTGTAGTCTCTCTCTTGGAGAGAGTTGACTCAGATGCGTGTTCGTATGTGGATGACATTTATCTCACAGACAACGAAATCTGGGCACATCTGTGTCGCGTTGACAGCATTGTTTGTAATTTTGCGGACTTTGGTTACAAATTCAACTTTGCAAAGTCTCACATTGCAGAGTGCACAGTGTTGTGTCTGGGCTATGAGCTCATTAATGAAGGTTGAGGATTGGCTCCTCACTTCTTGGAGAAATGCACACAGCTGCGTGCTCCTACAACACTGAAAAAATTACAATCCTTGCTGGGATTTTTGAATTTCAGGCGTACATATATTCCCAAATATGCCCAGCGTATCAAACCATTGTATGCCTTGATACAACCTACTTTTACCAAATCATGCTGGCTGCCTGAACATTCAGCCATTTTGCACTCATTGTAGGCTGATCTTCTAGAATCTAAATCCTTACTGACTCGTGATAACCACACCAACCTGGTGATAAGAATCATCCCTGGGGTGGTGGGTTTCACATACCTTACTTTTAACGAAGGTGACACAGCACCTATCGCTTACAAGTCACACTTGTACACTTTGGCTGAAATGCGGTTTTCCACTGTGGAAAAAGTTTTGACAGCAGTGCAAATGGCGATTCTCAAGGAACGTGCACTGTCGCAAGGAAAATGCATGTTGGTTGTTACCCCGTATCCTGCACTAGAGGCAGTGACGAAAGCCAGTGTACCTAATTCTAAAGCTTTGCACCCACTGTGGATACAATGGGCTTCATCATGACATCTCCGGATGTCACATCCATTTTTGATGTCTTCTTGCAGTCACAAGAGTTTTTGCAGTATGAGTTTGTTCATCCTGCTCCGTTGACTATGCGGCCTTTGGAGGATTTCCATTGTATCATTTACACTGATGGTTCAGCGCAAGTTGCACATGGGTCTAAGCATGCATACATCTCAGTTTGCGCCATTGTGGTTGGTACCATGGTGAATGATGAATTCAAGTCCAATGTCGTACATACGCAGACATTAGGGGACTGTACCGCCCAATTGGCAGAGCTTCGTGCTCTGATGCTTGCATTGTTGTACGCTGATCCTGGTGTGACTACTGTCATTGTGAGTGACTCTTACTACTGTGTCCAGTCTTACAATGAAAACCTGTTATTTTGGATTCTGAATGATTTTCGTGATTCCATGGGTAGGAAAATAAAACATAAAATGATCTGGGTTCGAGTGGCTGAAATAAAGAGCAGCTGCCACTCGTGTATGTAAATCATACTCTTGGTCATCAATGTGTGGGAGTTCACGCTGTTGGCAATAGTTTGGCCAATGAGGCCGCAAATAACATAGAGAAAGATTCCCTCATGACCTAGATTATTTTGTACTAGACAATTCTCATATTTTCATCAAAAAGCTTTTAACACAAGATGACAACATTAAATTTTATCATATTTTTGAGTTTTATTTCTTTTTTTAAAGAGATTATATTTTTCACAGTATTTCTTAATTTCATAACAATTATTTTATCAAAAAGGACATATAAATCATCAGTAAGTAAAAAGATACAGGTACCATACAGAGAAAAAAATCCAAATACACTCTCACAAGTCTCTCATACATACACTCTCACACTCTAAACATTCATTCTTAAATATGTGGCTGATGGGTCACTTCTATATCCCAACACTTTTGTAGGTAGTTTCAATACAAGTCGGTTCCTGAAAGGGATATGGATTGAACTTAGTCCCATTGTGACTTTATATTGTTATTAAAAACCATCTTGATAAGTAAAAAACTAACCTTATGTGTAAAGGTAACAGTTCATATGTTGTCCGTTAACCAACTTCGGGTCACTTTTCTGATTCAACACTTATTGCTTAAGGCTTTGGTGACTCACTCAAATTTTGCAGCTACTTTTTCAGAAACCGACTTGTATCGAAACTACCTACAAAAGTGTTGGGATATAGACGTGACCCTAAGCTCATCATTGGATAACTTATGAATTGATGCTTTGTTATACAAGGTCAGTTCTCCATCTATTAGTTTGGTTTACAAACAACTACATATGGACATGAAGGGGCTAAGCTATTTTTATACTACTTTCAGAAATCGATCTGTATCAAAATTACCCAGTGAAGAGAAGAATTGAAGTTTACTACATTTTGAAGGAACTATATCGATTGTCAATGGAGGGTAAGTCACCTTTCCATAAATAAACTGTGACGTTCATTAAAATCAGATAGTTGCAAGGTTAGAAAAATATATATATTATCTTCACAGGATTGCCTGTCCGAAATTAGACTGATAATCGAAAATAGGAATCTGTGAACACATTCTATCAGGGTAAGAACACATTTGACTCGATTCTACTCTGAGATTAATATAGAATGTCCCTGCACTTTCTCTGAAATAATAAACATTATCAGGAATAAATGACTATATGAGGTTAATTCATGTGAGATCTTTATTGGTTCTTCTTTTTACCAGTTTTCAATCCTTACAGTCATAAGATCTAATAGACTTATTAGCCGTTATTTTCTCTCTTTTTCTGTCTTTCTCCATATTCTCTGACTTCAACTGCCAAATGTTAGCTTCATTCTCCTGGGAAATGATAGAGGCCTTAGTGCTGACTTGCATCTGAAATGGAGTAACCACAAAAGACATGAAATGTTAATTTAAAATTGTAATGAACTATGTTCAGTGAGTCCTACACAAGGAGTTTAAAGACAACAATAAACGTTTATGAATTTTGTAACACTTGATAATTCATGTTTAGATAATACCTCAGATACATGATATGTTATTTATTATTACAGATACTCATACAGAATTTATAACTTATTGGAAAGAGCGTCTGTTCTGCTAAAGGTCCTGAGGAAGGTGGTCCCATCCCACCGAAACGCGTCGACCTTGCGTAATAGATCACATAACAACTTGTGACCCCTCAGCCACAGATTTAAGAATTAATGTTTAGAGTATGAGAGTGTATGTATGAGAGACTTGTGAGAGTGTATTTGGATTTTTTTCTCTGTATGGTACCTGTATCTTTTTACTTACTGATGATTTATATGTCCTTTTTGATAAAATAATTGTTATGAAATTAAGAAATACTGTGAAAAATATAATCTCTTTAAAAAAAGAAATAAAACTAAAAAATATGATAAAATGTAATGTTGTCACCTTGTGTTAAAAGCTTTTTGATGAAAATATGAGAATTGTCTAGTACAAAATAATCTAGGTCATGAGGGAATCTTTCTCTATGTTATTGTTATGTTCCTCTCTTTCCCTGACCTTAAAGTATAATTAGAGGGGGTCCCCTTTTCTATGTAAATACAATGAGGCCGCAAATACAGCAGTTTCGACATATTTGGTTGCAGCAGTTACACGTTCCAAAAGTAAGATTGATGATGACATTTTGGCAGCAATTGCCGCTACTGAGAAGGGAAGTAAAAGTCCTACGGGATTTCCTTCAAAGTATTCTTATCATTTAAGTCCTGATAAAGTTCCTAATGGGAAAATACCGGACGTTGGTGAGAGATTGATTCCCAACGCGAACCGCAGGTCCACACTGATTACACTGATTACAGAACCGGCCCAAGCTTTCTTTAAGCATAAATGGTCCTCAGCCTGCGATGGCTGGCTTTCCCGAAACTGAGCTTTTAAAAACTTCGAAGTCTGACTTTGAATTGCTAGAGCCTAGCATAGCACCTGTTGCATTACATGAGAAACATTGAAATCAGACTTTCAAAATGAGAGCGCCTAGCATAGCACCAGTTGCATTACCTGAGGAACATTGGATCAAGACTTTCACTTGAGAGCGCCTAGCATAGCACCAGTGCATTACACAAGGAACATTGACATCAGACTTTCAAAATGAGAGCACCTAGCATAGCACCAGTTGCATTAAGTGAGGATCATTGAAATCAGACTTTCAATTGAGAGTGCCTATCATAGCACCAGTTGCATTACACAAGGAACATTGAAATCAGACTTTCAAATGATCAGTGGCGACTGGTGACATTTGAAATTGGTGGGAGGTTAAATTATTGTCATACCGCACAGCAGCGAGCGAGCGTAGCAAGCGAACCCGAACAACCTAAGGGGGGTTCTGGGGGGTTTCCACCCCGAGAAAATTTTTAAAAAGTCTGGACAAAAGGTGCATTTTCAAGCAAATTTGAGAAATATAGAAGGTTAATAAAGCAATTATGAAAGTGCAGTTATTACATTAATAAAGAGCTGTCATATAACATAGGTAGCTGCTTATTCAGTATAGCCACAGAGCTTCATAAGAGACTTCGAGATACAAAGCATTGTTGAGTGATATCAAAGCAAGCATTTTTTCAGCAGCACCCACATGTTTAACAGGCATGCCTGCTTCACCCAGGGAACTGGAAACCAAACACAGTTGAGTATTTCATGTTTAACACGCCAGAAACCAGCTCCCCACCTTCAGTCTTCATGCTGAACAAATTAAACATTCACCCCCAGTCACAGATCTTGGTTAAATCCATTTTTTTTGCATGCCAGAACGTTTATGATCTGGAACATGCCACTTGAATCAAACAGGCCAATTTCACAAAACATAACACATCCCTTGCCACTTACCTTACAGGTAAAACATATTGCTCACTAAACATCATTGCATATCTAAAAAGCAGCCTGTAAAACACAATGACAAGGCAAAATTACAAATTATACGGAGAAAAAAAGCTTAATCTTGATTATAACAGGTACACATGACAACAGTAATCGCCATATCCAGTTGCTGATGCCTGCTCTAGAATGTACTAGGAGGAGGGGGTCCCAGTGTGAGAAAGGTGTAATATACACAAATCAAAAATTATTCTACACAAACACTGAATGGATCCACACTGTAAATAACCTATTTCATTGTCAACTTCACGCCACCATTATAGCATTGATTGTATTATGTGAAGTATGCCGCTTTGATTCAAACGCCGAACTTTTGGTCCTTTTGTTTTGTATCTAATTCGCCAATATATTTTTGTTAACTGACTGATTTTACTGTCACTAATTCCTTCCATCTCCACATCCTCACTTGATCACCACCTCCCTTCCCCTCTCCTTCCCCGGGGCACTGTACAACCGCCTATAACTTTTGATAAAGTGTTTGTATATTCAGTATACCCAATCCCATTGTGAATTAAACAGTGTGGATCCATTTAGTGTTTGTGTAGAATAATTTTTGATTTGTGTATATTACACCTTTCTCACACTGGGACCCCCTCCTCCTAGTACTTTTAGAACCCAGGTCCCAGTGACTATGTTTGGGTAAACCCCCCTATTTATACACCCCTGCTCTAGAATGCAGGCTAGATTCACTAAGTTTGACTTGATGCCAAAGAGATCAAAGAAATTAGCTAAATCCTCAAAAAGGATTTCCATACAGGTAAAACAGATGAATAAAAGTACAAAGAAAACATGGAAGCAATAAGAAGGTCACCAAACACCACAAATCATCTGCAAAAAATACCAAGCATCATCTTTCAATACAGTAATTCCACATTTTCAGTAACACATACAAATGCATTTAACATAGTAAAAGCAGCACTGGGCTTGCACACAGAGAGCCAACACTCTCCACTAGTGTTTCATTAACTGCTGCCTCCACCCGCCAGTGGCTAACTAAGGACGGGATCATTACTGCCTGCACTCACTAGCTGACGGGTTCGCTCACTTGCAGGCTCACGTTATGTGCTCACTCAGTGCCATGCTCACTCACCACTGGGCTCACTCCATATCATGCTCTCTGGTTGTACTCGCTCACCAACAGCCTTACTCAATGCTGTCTTCGATTACTGATGTACTCACTCACCAACAGGTAAACTCACTTCTTGGTTTGCACTATGTGTTCACCGTGAGGGTGCGGAATGACGTCATTACCCACTCGAGGCATGGCCTCTCGTGATTCGTGGGCCCTGCCCTCGCACAACAATGGGGTAACGTACAGCATATTGTACATTTTCCCAGAGGACAAACAGCAGTCCTGGCTTTTGTGACCCTTGTGACGTGAGAATTGTTGGCAGCCATACATTTATAGTTTTCTATATCTGAGCAAAACGTGGTGACTACTGTGGTCTCTCAGATGAAAAAGTTAGTATTGTACAAACCAAATAAACGATTTTTATTTAAGCATGCGACATGGACTCACATGTTATTAAAGTGACTAAATGACTGCATGCCACAAACGATGGGTCGCTCCAGTCCTGGGGTTTTATTTCACAAAAATACTGCATTGTGGTAGCTTTAGTCTGTATTCCTAGGAATGACGGTGCCACTGAATTACACATGTTTGGAAAAGGAAAGCTCCGAACTGGAGCACTGAGTCTTTTGTGAACTGGGGGCCTCTGGTTATCTTATACTGGAAGCAACAATGTGCTCGGTTGAAGTAAGTGACACTGTAGGGAGAACTTGATTCCTTGAAGCCAAACACGAAAGTATTCCAAAGTACCAAATCCTCCTTATACAAAACTCCACAGCAGCTTTGAACTCTTGTGCTGTCATGGCCCTGTAACTAATAAAAATTGTAGTGTCAGCCACAATTTGTGCACATCCTACAGACCCCCAAAAGCCTCAACAAAATATTTGGCTATACAACAAAGGGGCCAGGCACAGATTACTACTTAAGGCACGTCATCTCAAAGCACGTTTAAAGTGATCTCATAAAAACGCCCTTAACTGTCAGAAGTAAAAGCCAGTTTCAAGTTAGCAATTAGCGGCTGCCCGCCGGGCGCATGATAAACTGTTATTTTCCTTGAAATCACCTGTAAAAACGCTGAAATTTCTCTGTCATAAAAAAACTTAAACAGACGGTAAGCTCGCCAAGGCTGCAAAACCCACAAATCCCCTTCAGACTTGGCTTGCTCGCCGAGCAGCATGATAAACTGGTATTTGCCTTGAAATCGCCCGTATAAAAGCTGACATTTCTCCGTCATAAATAAAACTTAAACAGACGGTTAGCTCACCAAGGATGCAAAACCCAAACTCCCATAAATCCCCTTCAGACTTTACCTGCTTGCCCAGCAGTCGCAATACTCGCAGGCTTAGAGGGATCGCATGGGGGGCCCGGAGAGGGGGTTAAAAATAAAGTAAAACCTTGAAAACTTACCTGACCGCTGGGTCCGAGCTCCTTGCTCTTGGGCCAGGGTCCGCGTTGGCGCCTTCGTGAGTGGCTGGTGCCTGGTGGCAACCCCTCTCGGCCAATCTAGACGCTGCTCCAGCAGCGCCAGGATTGGCTTGAGCAGGGACTGTCCCCACCCATAGGAGACTTGGGGGCTGCGGCCACTGGCAACCCTCGCCCTTGATTGCTCTCATAATGCAGGGCAGTGCAGTGCGCATGTCCACACTGCTTAGAAAAATGATCATCCCAAACTCGAGCAAGCGCACTGGGCCTGCCCTGCTACTGCTGTCAGTCAAGTATGCCCCGCCCCACCCCCTTCAGCGACGCGACGCGTCTGACTCCAGACTGACTCCAGCCCCGGGACGAATGTTCCTCGTTAAGTTAATGAGGAAGAAATTAAAGTGACCATGCTGATTAGTGGTGCAATGCCCCAATGGACGCACCCCCACTGCAAATGAGAGCGCTCATCATAGCACCAGTTGTTTTACATGAGGAACTTTGAAATCAGACTTCCAAATGAGAGTGCTTAGCATAGCACCAGTTGCGTTACCTGGAAATCAGACTTTCAAATGAGAGCGCTTAGCATCACACCAGTTGCATTACCTGAGGAACACTGAAACCAGACTTTCAAACAAGAGGGCTTAGCATCGCACCAGGTGCATTACATGAGGACCCCTTCATATTTGCGTGGGACATTAAATGATTTGTCCAGCATCACATATCTTCAATGCCGTTGCCGGGATACTCAATTTCCCAGCTTCATGGCCACCCCCAAACACTAAACCTTGGGGCCCTTTAAGACTGATGCAAAAGCTTACCACGGTTCTCCCAGATTAGCGCTGTTACCCATTTTCATGCCCATGAGAAAACGGTACCCAGGATATGCCATGATAAATGAAACCTTTAATGGGAAGGACAAGTTTTATCGTCCATCCTGGATCCCTATGAGAAGAACTGCAAACAAAGGAGAATGTCCATGGCTAGACCCACCGTGTCTGACGAGAGGGGAATGCAACTTACTAATTCCGTTATAGAAAGGGCTTATGTTTAAACTAGCATGCCATATAGCCAGCCACTCTGAAGGTGCACACCACATGTGCGTACCTATACATGCAGTTGCCAAGAAGTATTAACAAATACAGCACTGAATGCGTTTGGTTTCAGTTTTCCGACATATTTCATCACGCCTCATCAAAACTATTACTATCCTGTGGTCAAGTTGCACAAAATAAACGTTTGCCTTTTAAATTTCGATGTGGTTTCCAATTCAGATGCCTACCATCTCATTCAAAAATGGGGCCAGAATGCACGTGACCACCCAGCCACAGAGGTAGTGACCCTATTTGCAGTGCATTACAACAAGAAGGGGAGTGATTCTGTTAAGGACTACAGGGGAAGAATCAACATTAGTGAATAAACATGAGGTACCCCTAAAACCATAAATCAAACTAGTACTTTGGCAACATTAGGTATCTTTATTTACCAATGGCATTTGAATCTTTTCGTATATCATTTGTTTTTTTGTTTTTTTGGTTCCTTTAACCAAACATCTTTTGAAAATAAACCATATAGATTAAATTACCCACATGGCTGGCTCAATATTGAAATATTTATACATATTCAGTACAAAACATTACAAGGAAAAACAATATACATTCCTATTCACATCACAGAAAATTGGATACATATTTACATATAAACTGAATTGGTCCTACAGCTTCTTTCAATGTTGCAGGAGCCTTTCCTTATTGGGTTCTCTGCTACGATATTACTAAAGGTCTACTGGGGACCAGGGACAATCTTAAGTCTCTTTTTGTCTTTTATGCAGTGGTTCAATCTTAATACTCCGCTCTAAGGATGTAAATTAAAACCTTGTGTCCTCTGGTCCTCATAAAAAAGGTAATTTAGGAGAATGCAACACGTTTCGACCTTCTGTGCTTGACCTCAAGTTCTCATATGAAGGTCTTCATCAGGGCGATACATTTTATGAGTAGGACAATATACCTGTGTGAACAGTAAAGACAATTTGGTCTGCTATGCTTTTCATTACAATAATTTCTTATTCCTTCTTTATTGCATTTCTGCAATGTTACGTACCTATCTGTCCTTCCATTTGTAGGGGATATCGAATAGCTTTTGATCTTATCCTGAAAAACATTATAGTACAACATCACTCTTGTTGTTAGTCTATCAATTGAATCTATCTATTTGAGACATATGTTTGCTTTGAAGGGCATACCTGTTTACATTTGTCCTTCAATTCTGTTCTTGTCTTTCTTGTTCAATTTGTGACCTTATATCTTGGCCTGTGTTAACATAAAACAAATGGGATGCAGTATAACTCAGCTTCACGTTGTCTATTTCAGGTGTTGATGTCTATCATGGTATTTTAACCTTTAGACGTACCTGTTGGTCCTGAATGGTCTGTCGTTTTTCATACGTTCCTTGTGTATCTCAATTTAGCGAGTTTTTTTTGTCTTCTCCATAGGCTGGAAAATAAGGGTATGCATTTATTTAATGGTACAGTTTTATGCTTGCATATCCCTTGTCGCTTATAGTAATATCTGTGATGCCTCAATGTAAATTCATCATTGTTGGAGCGGGCATGCTACCTATATGACTATATCATCCTTATTAAACTGGCGGTATTCAACTTTTCTTTTTCTTTCTACACACCCATTGGCACTTAAAGTGGCCTCAGCCCTTCATCTATTGAAACACTAATGGGCTTGTGCTTAGCGCCCTGTCTTTGATTAAATAGTTGTGCATACGGTCCCTGCAGTCTTTTATCTCCCGTTACTCTGGGTGATGGTAGCTAAATAAATAAATAAGTAAATTCCCCCGGTATGGCGGCTTTCCCGCGTGTATCGACTGTAAAAATACGTGTGGGTTAACGTGAGGTATATCCATAGCATCCCTACTGGTGCGTTATGCATGTTTCCCAGGTTGGAAGGTAGTTGAATACATGCTGGTCTTGATGGAGTTCTCTTCATTCAGCGTACTGCATCGCTCGCGTCCGGCGTTTGTGTACTGCATCTGTACTGCGTCTGTATTACACAACCCACCCAGCCACAGAGGTAGTGACCCTATTTGTTGTGCAGGCATCCCCCGGAGGCCCCTGTCATATGCCCAAAAATTATGATGAGAAAAATAGCATTCCGCTTCCACTGCAAAGTATGCTCCCATTTCTATGTGCACAAGAAATCAGAAATATGGGAAAGGACCAGACTGCCACCAGAACAACAATGAACACTGGTCAAAAAGAGCAACTCTGCACCGGAAACACAACAAGCCATTCCAGACCTGATCTCAAGGCAAATGTAGCCTCCCGGCGGACCCACATACCTAGCAATAATGAGGATCCTCCCGGCTTTTACTCTATCCCAGACACAAGATGATGAGGCTGAGTTGTCCAGACCCAGTTTAACAGAGCCAGCAACGCTTTAAATGGAACAGAAGCCTAGGATTAACGTCCGCAGCAGCAGATCTAAGGCAAAATATCATACAGGTGCATAGCATCCCAAACCACACCACACATTACACCACGCAATACCACTTGTGCCAATGAAACACTACAAACTCAGCCTATGCAGATAAAGAGTTATGTTACCTGTGTGAAGCTCTCCACAAGTGTGTTTTCTCAAACACTTACATTCAGCAAACATTTAGCAAAAATATGCTCTTTCAGTAACCCCATATAATGGGGTGGTCCCAGTATTTATAACATCATTGGTGTCACAGAAGGAGAGAAATTCACATAAAATTCAAATGGAAAGATCACAACACAATATATGCTCAATTGTTATTTAATCGCACTGAGACAAATCAGAAATTTCTTCACGCGAGCAGTTAACATCATACATTTTTATGAAAATATCAACATTGCAGTGCCCAGGATGCGGGGTCGAGGTGGGACAGGTTGTGATTCAAGTGAGTTATTGAAATTGACAAAGTGAAAATAATGAGGGAATTACGCACAATGCAAGCACATAGTATTCATATGCCCGAAAAGCATGAGTCAGTTAAACACTCAACACAGTACATAGTATCTGTACACAGAAGCGCACAACTTACTAAAAGAAGGATAAAGTACTCCGGTCCGAATTAATCAAGGAATCAGCAACAGTGGGGAACATATCCCAAGTTTGAAGACCATCACGAGACCCGAGTGAATCCAGGGAAGAAGGAGATCTAATCATAGGGAGAGAGGAAAACAGCTAAAATACAGGGCCCAGCCTAAAGTGGCAGATGAACAGTTAAAAAGCCCATACACATGCGGCAAGCAAATTAAACTAGTGCCGCTGAATAAAAATGCAGCCGGAACTCACAGAGGGTTATGTTAGTGTGCCAGTATTAACCACACATCGCCGTTATTCTATGTAGTAGTAGTGAGTCTGCATGAACCTCATTAGAGATAGCGTTATGGACAGAAATGCCAAATCAGCGGAGCGGCAAAGCGGCTTCCAGCCGAACTTAAATAGTTGAGTAAAAACCTTTCCGAATGATAGATGACCTCAAACCTACTAGGCCAACCTCGGTCAGTCAAAAGTGAACACTATCACAAAATCTATTGTCTGTGGTGTATGGATTAAAGCCAAGTCGGAGATAAGCGGCTATGGATCCGCACCAAGTCAATCAAAAGTGATACGTAAATTAATCAGCATGGTGTCTAGGTAGCGGCATGAACGATAAATTACCTCAAACCTGATAGGCAAACCTCAGTCAGTCAAAAAGTGAACACACTCACAAAATCTATTGTCTGCGGTGTAGACATTCAAGCCCTGTCGGAGATAAGCGGCTATGGATCCGCACAAAGTCAAACAAAAGTGATAGGTGAAAAAGTTAGCATGGTGTTGAGGTAGCGTTGAGACCGCAGACTCAATAACAGTTTAGACTGGTGGGGTGGAGAGACCAGCTCTCCTTGCACTCACCGCAAATAACTCTATGCCCTCCGGGAAGTAAGATCGACCGGGTTGTGCGCCTCACTCGGTTTCTATAAAGCTGTTAATGAGGCGTGCACGCCGGTGTCAGCGCGTGACGTTTGCGGGCATAAAGGAGCTGGATGCCTCGCATTGCTAACAGAAAAGAAAGACTCAGTGTACTTTGTCATTCTCGAATGGTGACAGTAGCGGGCCTGTTCCTTATAAAGCAGGAGTGTATACCTGAAACCGTTTGAGATGGATCAGGTGAAAAAGACTCACAACTAAGTAGAAAAAAATGCTTAGCGGTATAAAATACAAATATGTTGGAGCCAACATTAATTACAGCAGAGGGCACATATGTCAAACCAATGTCGCATGAGACATATGTAGCAGACAGATATGGGATAATAAACATTATCTCATGCATGTCTGATGTAAGAAAGAACAACTAGTTCATGATGGCAGCATTGTCCCAGGATATATGTAAGCATACAATACATAGTTCAGTGATACACACAGTCATCTCATGAGAATGTACAGTTGAGGTTACAGAGTTAATGGAACCTGCCTGGGTGGAAGGCAGAGATGCATCATGAGCAACAGCATTGTGAACAGGCAGTCGGAGAAGTGCATATGAGAAGTGCAGTTGTCATGCTGTTTTGTGGTGGTTACTAAACATAGTCTAGGAATGAGGGCAGGGTCAAAGGAAATTGGGCCGTGGTCGTACTCAAGGAACACGGGGGTGGCACTTGCTGTAATGAATAGCAAAGGTTCTACACAGCTAGGGGTTTCGTCATTCCATGTTTAGGCAAGCTAATTGGGCATTGCTTGTCTCCGATTCATTAAACCTGTTACAGATCGTGTCCATGCGTATCATCCATTTGGATTTGCGTGTATTCAGGATTGAGCCAATGTCCCCGCCTCTAGGCCCTAGTTTCGCATTCTCTAGCCATTTTAGTTGGTCAGGATTGTGTCCTTTGGCAGAAAAGTGTTCCACGAGTGGGGCACCTGGCACTGTGCATCTAATTCTGCTCTGGTGCTGGAGTATTCTAACCTTGACTTTCTACTGTGTCTGTCCCAAGTATAGTAGTCCACAGGAGTACAGAATCCCATAAATGACATTCATAGAGTTGCAGTTTGTAAAAGCCTGTAATTCAATTGTCTGTTGGTTATGGGTAAAGTTCTTTGTCTGGATCATGGTGTAGCATGCTTTGCACTGCCCACATTTGTGATGACCCTTGATCGGTGGCAAGTTCCACATTGATTGGATTGTGGGGGCCTTTTCCACTGCCAAAAAAGAATGAACCACTTGATCCTTGATGATCTTTGCTTTCCTGAATGCGTTCATGGGTGGCGTAGACTGAGAAATGTCCTCCGAGACTAAGTTCCAGTGTTTATTAATCACCTTCTTTATAGCATTGCTCCTGGTCACACAAATTAGACGCTATACAGATACGTAGTTCTTATCTCTTGGTGTCAAAGTTCTTCCTGAGGGCTGAACCAGGCTCCTTTTTGGCTCTTCTGAACATTCTTTTGGGATAACCTCTCGCCAGCAGGCGGGTACATAGATCGTCGGATTCTTGCATGTAGTCTGTTTTTTTGAGCAGTTCCTCCTAATGCGCAGGAATTGGCCCACCTGTAGGTTGTCTCGTAGGGCCCTTGGGTGATGGCTGTTATACCTTAGCAGTGAATTACGCTCAGATGGTTTGCGGTACAAGGTGGTATAGAGCTCATTGTTCTCACAGCAGATCTTAACGTCCAAAAATGGGAATTTCAGTAGCATCTGATTGCAACTGGAATTTGATGTCGGGGTAAAATTGGTTCAACCATTCATAGAAGAGGTTCAGCTCCGTCTTATCCCTGGTCCAGATCATCAAATTGTCGTCTAAGTACCGTTTCCACAAGTTGACCCTCTGTTGGAAAGGGTTATTGTGAAAAACGAATGCCTGTTCAAAATTATCCATGTAGATAATAGCCAAATCCGGCGCGCAGGCTGCACCCATCGCCACCCCCTTGGTTTGGACGTAATGTTGGCCTTGGAAGTAGGAGAAATTTTTCTTCATTGCTATTGTTAGGAGATTGATGATGAAATCCGTGGGCACCTACACAGGTGCTTGCCGTTGGTCCAGGATGTTTTTCATCACCTCCAATGCTGGGTCCTGTGGTATACTTGTGTACAGGGAGACCACATAACAGGTTACTAGAAGTTGGTTCTCTGGTCTGAAGGGCTGTCCATCAACTAGGGTTATAGTCTCCATGGTGTCTCGTAGGTATGTTCGAGTGTTCTCTGCGATGGGTTTTAAGAAAAAAACGATATATTTACATAAAGGCTCGAGGAGTGAACCACAGCCCGATACTATTGGGCGGCCGGGTGGGTTAGCCATATCCTTATGAATCTTTGGTACAGTGTAAATGGTAGGAAGGCGGGGATGTTTTTGATTAAGATAATCAAATTCAAGTTTGCTCAGGAATCCCATCTCCATGGCCTTGGATGTAACTTCCATGATTTCAGTAGCTAAATCCTTAGAGGGGTCTGATCTTAGTTGGGCAGAGCTAACCCCATCTTGCGGTTGTTTCATGATTTTGATTTTGTAGGCCTCTGTATCCTGCACCACTATGGCGCCACCCTTGTCCGCTGATTTGATCATAATGTTCTTGTTGTTTTTCAAGCTTAAAAGGGCTACCTTCTTGGATTTGCTGGTATTCTGAGTGGTATGTTTGTATGTGGTTAGTAGCCTCAACACGTCCTTCAGTACCATGGTTTCGTAGGCCAGTATTCTGTTGGACATGGCATATGGAGGTGGAAAGAAGATGGAAGGGATCCTCAGTCTTGTTAATGACCTTGTCGGTGCGGTAGCAGAGTTTCTGAAGAAATACTTAACGCAGATTTTGCGGGAAAAATCTTTGCAGTTCAGTATTAGTGTTGAAAATGTTGGGGTGGGCAGTCATAACAAAGGCCAAACCTTTTGATAGGATTTTCTCTTCGTCCTCTTTCACTAAATATGAAGAGATGGTCACCACCAGGTTGCTGGTTAGAGCTACCACCTGTAGACCTTGCGTCGAGTTGAGATTTCGCCGTGATTCTCAGGTTGAAAGCGCACCTGCTTGGACGCTGCTCTGCGGCCTCTCTCCCAGCCTGTGGTGTTCGTTGTTGTTGTCCTCTCGGGGGGCCTCTCTGCCAGTTCCCGCCCCATCCTTGAGGGGGTCTCCATTGGCCCTCCCCAAAAAAAAGAGGTTAGCCCTGTGGTGGATACCAGCTATCGCGGTAACCGTAGACTGTACTAGGACCCTGTTGTTCAAAGTCGCTATCGGTGCTGACTGATGAGTCTGAGAAAGTGGTGTAGTTTCTTCTGCCTCTGTAACTACCTCTACCTCTTCCTGTGAAGTGTCCCTGATTTTCTTGTTTGTAGTCGTCGTTTAGGTAAGGGTATGTACTCTTTATATCATAGAAACGGATTTCCTTAGAAAGGTTATCCAGTTTCTTGTTTTGGGTTGTTGTTTCAAAATCCTTCAGATTCTTTCCCAGATTTTCAACAGCCTCCTTGGCATTGGTCAGGGTGGTATCTCTTGCAATTTCTTGCTTGAGGGCCGCAATTTCACGAGACAAGGTCTGAACCTGCTCGGCCGCTGTTTTCACCCCTAATATCATCCAATGGAGTGACGCGTTATTTGCCACAAAACAACCCTTCTTTGAATTTGGGTACATCAATGAAGATTGCAGGTTCGTTTTTTATCTGAAGTCCAATGTATATTAGCCTGTAGATATTTAGTGAGCAAGTGCCCGTGGAGGCGGGTGCGGATAAGTTTCTTCTCTAGACGTTCAAGTTTGACAATTTTGTCCGTTAGGGTGATGTCACTGTTTGGTGTGTCGTGGGAGAGAAATTGGTTTGCTGGGTCGAGATGTAGCTGGTTGATGTACCCAAATTCAAAGAAGGGTTTAGTTTTGTAGCAAATAACGCATCACGCCATTGGATGGTATTGCGACATTGGTTCGACATATGTGCCCTCTGCTGTAATTAATGTTGGCTTCAACATGTTTGTATTTTATACTGCTAAGCATTTTTTTTATATTTAGTTGTAAGTCTTTTTCGCTTGATCCATCCCTAACGGTTTCAGGTATACACTCCCGCTTTATAAGGAACAGGCCCGCTACCGTCACCACTCGAGAATGACAAAGTACACTGAGTCTTTCTTTTCTGTTAGCAATGCAAGGCATCCAGCTGATGTCTGCCCGCAAATGTCACGCGCTGCCACGGCACGCACGTCTCACGCAGAGTTTTAACGGCTCTATAGAAACCGAGTAAGGCGCACAACCCAGTCGATCTTACTTCCTGGAGGGCATGGACTTATTTGTGGTGAGTGCAAGGGGTGCTGGTATTTCCACCCCACCAGTATAAACTGTTATTGAGTCCGCGGTCTCGACACTACCTCAACACCATGCTAACTATTTCACCTATCACTTTTGTTTGACTTTGTGCGGATCCATAGCCGCTTATCTCCGACAGGGCTTGAATGTCTACACCGCAGACAATAGATTTTGTGAGTGTTTTCACTTTTTGACTGACTGAGGTTTGCCTATCAGGTTTGAGGTAATTTATCGTTTGTGCCGCTACCTCGACACCATGCTGATTAATTCACCTATCACTTTTGATTGACTTGGTGCGGATCCATAGCCGCTTATCTTCAATTTGGCTTTAATCCATACACCACAGACAATAGATTTTGTGATAGTGTTCACTTTCTGACTGACTGAGGTTGGCCTAATAGGTTTGAGGTCATCTATCATTCGGAAAGGTTTTTACTCAACTCTTTAAGTTCGGCTGGAAGCCGCTTTGCCGCTCCCCTGATTTGGCATTTCGATCCGTAACGCCATCTCTAATGAGTTTCATGCAGACTCACTACTACATAGAATAACGGCGCTGTGCGGTTAATACTGGCACATTGACATCACCCTCTGTGAGTTCCGGCTGCATTTCCATTCAGCGCAACTAGTTTAATTTGCTTGCCGCATGCGTATGTGCTTTTTAACTGTTCATCTGCCACTATAGGCTGAACCCTGTATGTTAGCTGCTTTCCTCTTTCCCCATGATTAGATCTCCTTCTTTCCTGGATTCACTCGGGCCTCCTGATGGTCTTCCAACTTGGGATATGTTCTCCACTGTTGCTAATTCCTTGATTAATTCGGACCGGAGTACTTTATCCTTCTTTTAGTAAGTTGTGCTTTTCTGAGCCATTTATACATTTGCAGCACCGCGTCTAAGTTAACCCGGTCGGCTGACAGTCACCTTATTTTTCAGGTAATTTCTCACTCTTTCTTTTACTTCGCATGCGTGCCACCGAGCCCCCTGCTTTCACCACCATTGATTTGTGAGAGGAACTTGTCTCTCCCTTTACGGTAATTATATTCCTCACGCCAAGACTACTGAGACGTATCCTAAACCTTCCTCCATTTGTTACTAGGGATGTGACATACCATCCTTTCTCTTCCTAGGTGCCCCGCAACCACACCACCCACCCACTGTCCTGAGGAAGACCCCACGAGTAAGGTTGTGAAGAAACCTACACCTTCATTGGGTTCGAAACATTGACACTTTATTAGTGCCAGTCCTTTCTACAGTACTTAATTTACTGAGGAACCATATGTTACATGGCAATTGTGTACAGATACTATGTACTGTGTTGAGTGTTTAACTGACTCATGCTTTTCGGGCATATGAATACTAAATGCTTGCATTGTGTGTGATTCCCTCATTATTTTCACTTTGTCTATTTCACTACCTCACTTGAATCACAACCTGTCCCACCTCAATCCTGCTTCCTGGGCACTGCCATGTTGATATTTTCATAAAAATGTATGATGTTAACTGCTTGCAAGAAGACATTTCTGATTTGTCTCAGTGTGATTAAATAACACTTGAGCATATATTGTGTTGTGATCTTTCCCTTTGAATTTTGTGTTAATTTCTCTCCTTCTGTGACACTAATGATGTTATAAATACTGGGACCACCCCATTATATATTGTTCAGTACCCAGGTCCCGGTGATTCCGGGGTTACCCTTTTGTGTAACCTTTCAGTAACCCTGGCCATAACTACATTTTTCCGAAGTAGCACAGGGCGCTCAAAAATGAACACGGCACATACACCTGCCGTCACTTACAGGCCCAAGAGCTGTGAACGCGAGCCGACACTCGACAAACAAACAAGAAAGCTTCTAGCCGTATGCGGATAGAACTCGAGCCCTTGGTGTTATTAGCGCCCCGCTCTTAACAACTGAGCTAACCAGCTGCACTAAAGACGACAACTCTGGCTGTTAGGGCACAACCTCTTCATAATTTCACACGTAGCCTTCCAAAAAATTGCACCATGCCACCTATTGTCTGCCGATGGGAGCAGCGCCTGCCATCACCGAAGCTCTCGTACTCTGAGAAATGTGCAATCATACCTTTGGAACAGCTGCACTGCAGGAGGTTTGTGCCGTGCCCACTGACGCCCCCACGCTGCCCCGGGAGCTGCAGCATCCCTAACACGAGCCACGCAGCAGCCTTTACTTAACCCTCCTCACAGTAAAATAACGGCCCGATCTTCCCAGCCATGAAGAAAATCCCAGGTTGGCCTGCCTCACTGCTGCTGTCCCCAGTCGAATACAGATGCTGCTCCGGAGTCTTGCGCTTCGACCGCCAAGTCCTTCTTGAATTTTTTAGCGCCGCTCATCTGCCTCTAAGCCCTGTTCGCTGCTCATCCGCCTTCAAGCGCTGTTAACCATCCTCAGCCAGGTAACCACGTTACATTCCACAAGCATCTTGGAGACCGACAAACATGCAGGGGAACAAAGGAAAAAGAATAGTAAGGGCCTCCTCCGGAGGCCCGGACCCACAGTGCGAGAAACGTCCAGGCTGGGGAGTGGCGCAAAAAGAGAGGCCATCCTCTCCGCTCCCAACCTCTTATACCCTGAAAAGAGAGAGGGCAAACCGGTCCTGACCGGCTTGCCCGATGTTGCCTGAGCTCGGCACAACCCGGAAGCACAACTAAGTGCTTCCTGTTCATGCCGGCCACCAGCCAATTACCAGTGGACCCAGGGGAGGCCGGGGGCGCCACAGCACTACTGTGCACAATGTGCCCCCCCTCCCCCTGATGCGGGGGGGGGGACCCGCACGACCGCCATAATGGCGGTGTGCCCAAGTCCGTGCCCTGCCTTTCAAAAACATGTGTTTTTTCATGTTTGGTCGCCGGAAACTATCCTTCCCTTTCCGCCCCTTGCAGATATGTTGAAAGCTATGATAAAGAAAATGCATTTGGCAGTCTAGTTAAACGATTAGAAAGGAACCAGCAAGCAAGACGGGGAGAAGAGACTGGGCAGAGTGCCGTCATACTTCAAGAAGGTTATCACTCAGAGCAATGAGTCATGGGCCCATGGCTCTAATGGACCACGAGAAACAGAGAGACGAGGCCTAAGCTGCACAAATGTGTTTACTTCCTGAGAAGAGTTTGTTACAGAGAAGCGAAAAAAGAATGACGAGTAACTCGTAGCATTGACTCACCTCAGCGAGTTCCCTCATGTAAATCAACACATGATTTATAGAATTGAGCAAATGCAATCTAAATTCCTCAGCGTGCTCCGGCAGGCTGCTTGCAACGTAAAGCTCACTATAGGCCACGGTAGGCTGCTGTAAACTGTGTCCCATCCCTACATCGCATGCGCCAATTCTACCCATTACAAAATGCAAATCAACCAAGAGTGGTTCGTTTGGATGCATCATTTCTTGATAGGAAAACTTCAATGTACAGGGGGATCTTAAAACATTCAAGCTAGAAGCAGCACAGATGCTTGGGGTCTGGAGGCCAACAGAATCACGAAACTATCTCATAGCTCTGCAATTTGGAGGATAGGGAAGTCGGGGCACTGGTTAATTTCCTGCTGGTTATTCAATATGTTTAGCTACCAAGTAATGCACAATATGGGTACATTTGTTGTAGTATGAAAGTCCATGCTGGCAATAGCATGGCAAATTCTAAGACAACTTCTGTAAAACAGTTAGAGATATAGTAGAGTGCACTTCTGCAAAGAGGAAAGGCAGTCTGATTATTATGTCTCCAGAAGGAAATATTTTTCAAGCGCAGAAACCTCTTCACCTACACCCCAACTAAGTTTGAGGATGTCCCCTTCCCCTTAGCACCCATAATATGACTTACTGCAGAAATTCCTAGGGACAAATCTCCGGCAATTTTCAGGGTGGTGAAATGTCATAGGGGAGTTTGTGAATGCTTACAAACTCTCAAATATGATTGGCGTTCACAAACTCTCAAGGCAAACCCTGATTTGATCCATCCACCCATGGGTTTTACAACATCGTGATTTATGCAGTAATGGCATACAATAAAACAGCAGTAAATGCATTTACTCATGCTAAGTACCCATGTGTAGATACCCGACAGGTGTAGTATTTTTCAGCAGTAAACTTTGGTACAGTCAAAAGTAGCAAGGGAGGTCTAGTTCAGGCTTGTGGTGGCTTATCAGTAGGTATAACCAAGTGGGAGATATACCTTGAGGAACAAATTCCAATAGAGATGAACTATTAATGTACCAGCATACCAATCTTTTTCTGTTACCTACTTATAATTTACAATTGCACATTACTTCTCTGTGCATTGCCCTAGGGTTACTAGTAGTTAATTCTAGAGACCAGGGTTCTGGTGTAGGATCCTGATTTGTAGTAGACTCAGGGTAGGTGATTGAAACATGATGACCTGATCCCAGGGTTAAAATAACCCTTTTACTTTTTAAATGTTACCACTGGGTGAAAAGAACAAATCTGTGGGTCAGCCATGTAGTTTGTTTACTATTTTCATTGCTCCCTCATGACTTCCAATACATGGGGTATTTTCAGTGATAGTGCTTTTGGTTCCCTTAACATACTTATACAATAACTGCAAGAACTCTCACATTATTTGTGGCCAAGCTTACTAATGCCATATGTTTGTGACATGGATGAGGAGCTGGTGCTATGATGACGCATGCCATCCTTCGGTCGTTGGGGGTTCAACGTCCTTTTAACAGATACATTAATATCATTGACTGGCACTGAACCCTTTTTTGGCTGGACTAGGATACTTACATCCTAGGTATAGTCTTTCTATGCATTAGTTTGTACTGGGGTTCTAAAGCAGCTACCTTGGAGTACTGTTTGTGTTCAGTCAGTTATTTCTAGGGAAAGTGTACTCTAGGATGTGTCTTCCTTCCCTCTTAGTAATCTGAAAGATCACTTTCAAATGCAACACAATGCCAATTCAGGGCATTTAAGTATTGTATCTTTCTACGACCAGCCAGGGCAGTTATATGGAAGTAAAGGTAAGAATAGGAAAATTGGATATAGACAAAACATAGTAAAAGGGGAAGTGGGGAAGGAACAACTTTGGAATTAGAAATGGCAAGACAAGAGGAGGAGTTAGAATTGGGAATATGCATGAGGGTCATACCAACGAGCATGATTAAGAGAGGGTAATGAGGGAGAGGAATGATGGTGTACAATAATTCACCCCAGAGAAAAAGAAGGCATATTTGTGATCCTTGATAAAACAGCAGGAAAATTATTCAATGGGACAATGAGGTCCTTCATGACTCTGCTGTCAGGTGCTGCCCATCTCTCCCTTCTGCCTGATAGAAAAGACTGCACCAACTGGAATAAAAGAATATATGAGGATCTTGGTGCCCCAGAGGGACTGCAGGTCCTGCATTGTTCTGTGAGCACTCTCTGGTGGAGGCCGCCTCTCCACAAACGTTAGGATCTGTCCGACGGTACAATCTTTCAGCCTCCACCTCACTTGTCAACCCTGGGACTTTTCGCTCTACTGATCTTCTTCGGCATAGTCCCACATCACCTGCACTCTGTAGTTTAGTGACAGTTTCTCCTATCCACTCATTGTGGGGTGGGAGGAGGTGGGTTCTTCCATGAACTAGTAAGATTTGAGGGAGCAGAGTCTTTTCCCTGGTGGTCCTTCACATTATCAGGGCAGGGCTGCTCAGGAGCAAAATCCAGCTCAGTAAAAAAGAGGTTTTACCAGAGGCACCCTTCATCTTATCCTTTTCTATTGTTTACCAGCCGATGGAGGTGTTTATGTTTTCCTGATCCCACAGAACTCAAGAAAAAGACACCCAACTACATGGAAAATAGGAGAAAAACAACATAGAACACGTTGGAAGACTATGAAAGTATGTATATGCTAAAGAAAGATATGAAAGATTTTAAAAAGACTACCACTCCCAATTCTAACCCAGTTGAAACTAAAGAAGAATAACAGCTACTTATGGCCAGATTTAATAAGACAGCAAGGACCAACTACCTGCCATGCAGACTGACAAACGTTGATATTTAATATCTATATACACTTTCTATTTATATTGTCATCCATTCTAAGCTTAATGATTTTATTGATATTTAAGAATCAATACAAGGCAAAGAGAATGTTGCACATTTCATAATTATTGAAAAAAGGAAGAAAAAAGTAAGTGAAAGGTGAAAGATGATAAAGAATTTCATGGGGAAGAGGATATGGGATCTGTACTTAATACCAGGAAGCTGAAAGTATGAGATCGTATTATGTTACAGTCTATTAACCATGATCCTAATAACGTATCAAGCTCTTGCCATTTTTGAGATTTTCAACACTGTATATTAAGATTTCTAACCCAGTCCTCATAATTGCAAATGCAAGGTTTGTCAAATTTTCACATTCAATGACTACTGTCCATCCTCAGTCAATATACACGTCTAATAATAGTATGCTCATCATGCCAAATAACCTTATATTCTACATTCTCTCATACCATGCAAACCTATCTAAAAGTAAAAATATCAAAGAATCCTCAAAACTAACATGAATCACTTGTTGCTAACCTCTACTCCTGCACAAAAAACTCACATCCTAGTTTTACACCCTCCTATGGATCAAACCAATCCCAAATTCCCTGAAGGTGTCAAACAAACTACAAAATGCTAGATGGCAGGAAACTCACCTTGGCAGCTTTGCCCTCATTCAAGGTAGAAATGCACATCTCTCTGTAGAGCAACAGGAACATCTTGATTCAATCATCAAACAACTTGAAATATTTTGATTCCCACTTTCAGATGCTTCTGAACAGCAGAACAAAACTAGCTCTTCATATCCAACACGTCGCTCATTCCAGAGATAACATTGTTGTCCAGGACAAAGTGGTCATGTAAAGTGATTCAGGTGCACCCCTCTCATGACATCCTTCTCCTGTTTCCTGTCGACTCTTCTCTATAATCATACTTACTACTCTATTCATACAACTGGAGTAAAGCACTTGCCCTTGCTTGACAAACTTACTTCAATCCCTTTCTCACCCGAGTCAACTCACACCTATTGAATGTCTAACCTCGGTCCTTACATAAATCTCCAAGCTACACCAGCTTTCATTCAACACCACTTCCATCAATTCTAATAAACCCTCCCAGACCACATTCATCCTGAACAGTCAACATCACTTGATCATAGCCCCTTCTCAACCCATAGCTGAAGACAAACATCTTGGCAGTTCCAGAAAGCTTGCATTACATTGACTCAAACTTTACTTCCTTCTCAAACAGTAAAATTAATTATCAAATGTGACTCCCTTATCAGCATATCCAAACCCTCAATTCATTATGTACGAAAGAAGCTTGAACCCTGCATGAACAGAGTTTCCCCAATGTTAACATTGATGAATTACCTTTTGACTATCAAGATCAAAAGAACAAAAACCTCTCCTCTAACCTGCTCCCACACAATTTCCTTTACCAGCACCAGGACCCAAGGTCTCACTTCAAACAAACTCTCACATACTTAACATTATACAAAACAGGAAAATACAAATTCACGGCTCCAGCAACGACACTAATCTCAACAATCTGAAATATCAATGTCCTTCACCTCATCATGTCTATTTCAATAACCTTCCTCAATTGCCTCTTGAACAACTGTCATTTGGTTTCTAAAAACCTTCTAGGCTTAGCTATTTTACTGTCACAAATAACATTTACATCTTATTTCTAACTTAAAACTGGTAATATGACTTCTCTGAATCAGCATCCTACCCCTTCTCAGTTATTCAATTCTTTGCTTGGATCAGGAATGCAAAACTGGTGATGGTGTAGTGGGTGTTTGGACATAATAGTGAGTTGGAAATATCAGTTATAGAAATATTGGAGAAAAAATACCTATGGTAGCAAATATCTATGGTGGCACAACAATATTGTGATGAAGAAATTTTGTTGTCAAGAATATCGATTTTTTAGTTAAGTAATATGTTTTTCAAGAATGTTGCTGTTGTAAATATAATTTTCAATAATATCGTTGTAAAAAATATTGCTTTTTAATTATCTTTTTGTATGTTAGTTAGAATTACATTTCTGGCTTATTATTCTTTGCATAATTGTTATTAATAATTTTAAAAATAGTTTTTAATGTTAAGTGTTATTAAATTTTTTATTTAAATGTAATAGTAATTGATGTTGCTGTAGCAGGTTGATATGTTTGTAAGGGTGTAGGGTGGAAAGTTAAGAATAATTAATTATTCATTGTTAATTAATACATCATTTAATTTATTAATAATGATGTACATTATGGGGTCGATTCCGATTCGGGAAAAACCGCTCCGAATAGCCGTTCGGAGCACTCTTCCCGTACGAATTGTACCCTGCAACGTCCCCCGTACATACAACGAAGTACGATTCGTACCAGGAGCTGTACTCCGTACGAATCGTACAAAGACCGTACAAATGAAATCCCCGTACGAGTCTCCCCGGAACCCGCTGTACGCGACATCCGTATGGTTCGCGGCTGGTTTTTCCGACTCAGCAAGTACGATTCGTGTCGGGTACGCACCGTACGACCCTTTTCCTACGAGAGTTGAAAACAGCTGTAAAAGCAGAGTTCACTTCGAAACAGGTATGGAAGGCCCCCCGGGTATAGTGAGTACCCCCCATGATCACAGGGGTACGGTGCGTACCCCTGCGATCATGGGGGGTATGCACAGTACCCCGCGATCATGGGTTATACGGACCGTACCCCATGTTCGCAGGGTGTACGGTGCGTACACCCTGCGATTGTAGGAGTACGATGCGTACACCCCATGATCGCAGGGGTAAGCACCGTACCCCGCGATCATGAGGGGTACGGACCGTACAGTGTGTATGTGATTGTGTGCTTTTCCGTACGAATCGCCCTTACCTGACGTGGGCTGTACGAATCGCGTCCTCATACCCCATTCCGGATCGTACTCATCGGGTCGTACGGCATGTGTACGAGTCGTACGGTTCACGGTTTCAGCCTTGCAATGCGTTCGGATCGCGGCGATTCGGACGGATTCATGAAATACTGATCGTACTACGCGACTCGGTCAGACGGGTACGATTCGTACGGAGAGGGCTCCGGATACGAATCGTACGGACGTTTTTTTACCAGGATCGGAATCGACCCCTATGTGTTTATATTTTTTAAGATGTTAGGTGCGGGTTGCTGAGTTTGTATGGGTATAGGGTAGAAAGTTAATGAAGTCATAATTAATTAACAGTCTATTAATAATTATTTGATTGATTAATAATTATGTCAATTTTGTAATCATTATATTTTTAAAAGTTATTTGTTATGTGCGGGTATGTGGGTTCGCAGGGGTATAGGGTAGAAAGTTCAGTATTAATTAATAAATCAATTAATACATCATAATTAAATGATTCATTGAATAATTAATCAATGATTAATTATTAATTTACTAATTAATATTTAAATAGTTATTAAGTCTGTTAATTGTGTCAATTTTTTTATGTTTGTCATATTTTATGTGGGAGCTGCCAGGTTTTGTTGTAAGCTAATTAAGCAATAAATAATGACCAATGTTTTAATTGCAAACTATTTATTAAATTGTTTAATAATTAAGTTGATTGTTTACATTTTTTACGCATTTTTTTGGGTTAATTAACAGAGTTTGTATTAGGAGTTTAAAAAAAAGAAATTAATAAGGTTATGTTTGATATATTTTATGTGTTTGACGTGAAGTCTTTTTCCTATTTTTGCATAGACTAGAATGGGAGTAGTGCATTTTACACTTTTGAAATTGAACGCTTTCCCCACTGTTGCACAGGTTGGAGAGGAAATAGTAAATGTAACACTTTCCCTACTGCAGTCTACTGTAGTAGAGACTAGAGTGGAAATAGTAGATTTTTCCCCTCTTGTGTCCAACGCTTCCCCTACTGTTGCACAGAGTGGAGTGGGAGTAGTAAATGTTACTCCTCTGGAGTTCAACGTTTTCCCTACTGTTGCACAGACTGGAGTTGGAATAGTAAATTTTACCCCTTCGGAGTCCAACACTTTCCCTACTGTTGCACAGACTGGAGTTGGAATAGTAAATGTTACCTCTCCGAAGTCCAACACTTTCCATACTGCCGTACAGTATGGAGTGGCAATAGTAAATTTAAACACCCTGAAGTCCAGTGCTTTCCCCACTGTTGCGGAGTAGGAATAGTAAATTGTACCCCTCTGGAGTCAAACGCTTTCCATACTGTTGCACAGACTGGACTGTAAATAGTAAATGTTACCCCTCCGAACTGTGTGGAGTCTTTTTGTGGGGTTTCCATTGAGTTACACTAATTTAAGTGTTCCACAAATACTTTACACATTGCCTCTTAAGTTAAGCCTGACTTCTCTGTGGCAAGCTACCAGAGGGTGAGCACAGGTTAATTTAGGGCGTGTATCTGACTTACACTGACTAGAGTGGTGGTCCCTACTTGGACATGGTGCAAACCTCTGACAACTAGAGACCCCATTTCAAACAGATATAAAATTAAAAAATAAGCACAATGGTGAAGCTGTGGGATCATGTTATTTTGTGGGGTTGTGTCATTTTGTAGGCTTGTGCATGCATAAGTTTAAAAAAATCTCAAATGTTGTGTTTGAGTGGGGTGAGAGTGTGTTTGTATATATGTGAGTCTATGTGCATGTGTAGATAATTATGCTGCTATGCCGGTAGTGTAATGGCGGCGAACTTTATTGTGTCTATCAAGATGTGTGGTTCATTAACGAAGTCATTAACGAAGTCAATGTCCACCCACCATCCTAAACGTGAGATATTAACAACAATAAACCTAGACGTATTGGTTCAGAGTGGCAACCAACCATCAATTTCCTTCAAGAAGGAATAGTAATGTATTCCTCTGAACCAGTGTTACAGGACTCATATTTCATGGGAGCCAATTCGATGTTCAGCTGTTGAAGCTGGAATCGGGATTTGTGTTTGGATGATTTTTGATTATTGAGCCAAGAGCAGAGTTTTTACAAATGTTTCAATGTTATTAAATGACTTGTTTCACTTATTGGTATAAATTATCGATGTCATGGTCTTTTATGGAAATTAATCAATGAACAGAATGATTATTATCTATAGTGCAAACAAAATAAGATGATGGACGGAGAGTTGAAACTTTTCAGACACTCTAGGTTGAATCTATCATCATTCTTTTGCACACTTTGCCACCCCAGTTCAGACCCAGCCATATGCAAATCAGTCTTGAACCTGTTCCTCATGGGAACAGTCCAGCCCGAACTGCCAAGACAGGTTTTCCCTGGTCCGGAAACAAGCATCCTGGGACTGGTTTCGGGGAAACAACCCTCATTAGCCGGACTAGCTTGAATCCAGTGGCAAAGTGAGCAAGTGCCCCACGTCTGGGCATACCCTGCCTGCTTAGGGCGCACAAAGAAACAAAATAAGATGATGGACAGAGTGCTGAAGCTTTTCCGACACTCACCCCAGTCACTATTAGATATGGGTTGAATCCATCATCATTCTTTTGCTCACTTCTCCACCCCAGTTCAGACCCAGCCATATGCAAATCAGTCCTGACCCTGTACCTCATGGGAACAGTCCAGCCCGAACTACCAAGTCCGGTCTTCTCTGGACCAAAAACAAGCATCCTGGGACCGGTTTTGGGGTAACACCCTTCATCAGTCAGGCTAGCTGGAATCCATTGGCAAAGTGAGCAAGGGGCACATGTCTGGGCATACACTGCCACCTTAGGCCGAACAAAGCAAAACAAAAAGATGATGGACGGAGAGCTGAAACTTTTCAGACACTCACCCCCAGTCAATATTAGATCCAGGGCCGGACTGGGAACCACATCCGGCCCTGGCAAAGTGCTCGGGCCCCCCCCCACTCGAGGTTGGAGGTGCCACCGAGCTCTTTGCCGGGGCCGGTTTTCGGCTGATTTTGGTACAGGGCCGAATTTGCAGCTATGCTGCACAAATGGCCATGTAACAAAAACCGCCCCCAGGGGCCCAAAACCGCCCCCCACCCGTGCGGCGCACCGGGGGATTGTCCGGTGCCCGCTATGGCCAGTCCGGCCCTGAATAGATCTATGTTGAATCCACCATCATTCTTTTGCTCTCTTCGCCACCCCAGTTCAGACTCAGCCATATGCAAATAAGTCCTGAACCTGTATCTCATAGTACTCGAGGACGCTGATTGATATTGGAGACGGACTACTGAATACACAAGACTCCGCCTCGCACTCAAGGACACTCTGCGGTGACTCGCCAGTCCGTTTCCCCACTGCTTCGTTTTGATCGAATTTGGATCACCTGCAGTACTTGGGTTCGGATTGGAATCCATGACCTTGGAAATGCTTTTAAACACCTTGTGGGATGGAATTATCACCATATGAAAAGTCTCTACATTATGTGTACGTGAGCCTTGAAAAAGTTGCGGAACAATTTCCCAGTGTGGCGACGAAACATGTCTTGGCTAGCTAAGAATTCAACCCTTGACAAGGAAAGGAAAAGCTAAGAATTCAACACTTGACAAGAAAAGGAAAAGAAAAAAGAAAAGAGGATTAATACAACTTTGATCTAATTTTGTGTTTACACAGTCACATTTAATATTAATTTTACCTTGTGGAAGTGTGCTGGGGATTGTGTATACCCCTCATTAATCAGGCTAGCTGGAATCCAGTGGCAAAACTTTTCAGACACTCACCCCCAGTCACTATTAGATCTGGCTTGAATCCATCATCACCCTTTTGCTCACTTTGCCACCCTAGTTCAGACCTAGCGATATACAAATCAGTCTTGACCCTGTTCCTCATGGGAACAGTCCAGCCTGAACTGCCAAGCCAGTTCTTTCCTGGACCGGAAACATGCATCCTGGGACCGGGTTCGGGGTAACACCCTTCATCAGCCAGGCTAGCTTCAATCCAGTGTCAAAGTGAACGAGCAACGTACGTCTGAGCATACCTAGCCAACTTAGGGTGAACAAAGCAAACATAAGGAGATGATGGACAGAGAGCTGAAACTTGTCAGACACTCACCCTAGTCACTATTAGATCTGGCTTGAATCCATCATCATTCTTTTGCTCAATTCGCTACCCCGGGTCAGATTTAGCAATATGCAAATCAGCCCGAACTGCCAAGCCAGGTCTTACCTGGACCGGACACCTGGACGGGCTTTTCTATAGTGGGCACCGGAAAATATGCACATTTGAGGCTAAAACACATAGTGCTGCTTTACAAATCTAACGCAGAGAAGACAAACTTAGCTTTATAGTCACTTTGAAAACCCACAGATAGAATGATTCAAATGAATACATGCTAAAGTCGGATAGCTATGAGCAATCTGTGTGCACTGTTCTTGGATGTCAATGTGTACTAGCTGAAACATACTGCACATGGAGGGGCTGAGGAGTGGGAGGGAGAGCATTGAATAATCAAACTCAGATGCTTTTGATCCTCAGTAACGTTTTCGTCAGTAGTCGTGGAATATACAGATAAAATATATAGAAAATAAACTAAAATATGAAGTTACAGGTGGAAAACAATGCACACAAAAAATCATTCTGAATTGCACACTATATAGCTAGTCATGTCATCAAATATGCAGAAACTTGCAAACTTCAAATCAGGATTTTATCAGGTTTAGAAGATAAAAAGAAGTGAGGCGTGAGCGTGGAATTCCATTAATCAGGTATCTACAATTAGTCACAGAACTGCTGTCCCTGTGGTCAGGTACACAGATCCCACAGCGTTTAGCTTCAAGATGCTGCAGCGTAGCCGACTTCTCATGGCAGCATCAGCAAACAGCAGGTAGTAAATGCCAAGAGACGATTTGTTTCAATCAACACAATCCAATTTATTCACTGCAGACACTCACCTACAGAGGCGTAACATCAGCACTGATGTTCTGCTTTAGCTTGTCAGACCACCTTCTTCCTCTAACCCCAGCCCCTGCTGTGCACGTGTATGCACACCATTGCTGTGACTGCATTCCTTCTTCCGACTCTATCATGCTTTTCCTGTGCTAGCAATCTGTCGATACACCTCTAATCATGCAATACTTTGGCTCACATTTTCACTAAAACAGAGAGGCAGATTTGAGACACAGTAGAACCGGACTCTAAACACATCACTTATTTACCTCAGGAGTGATTTTTAGATATAGGAGAAAAAAACAACTGTCAGCATCACTTTCCACCAGACCACTGGTGGCCCTGTTCACTTGCAGTCGACGTGATGAGCACCAATTAATGGTGCTTCAATTTTGCAACAGTCAGCCAGCTAAATGTGTACATTTCTATATGTATTTGAAAATTACAAGACACACATTTGACCTAAGTAAATATTCCATATTATATACAAGCTTTTATACATTTGAAAAGTTTTATTTTATTGCATAACCAGAGGCTCCTATTATGCTTTTAATTCTTGCTTTATTTTCAAGAGCAGCAGTCAAGATATATTAGAAAAACCTACAAATCCCATAAGGCTTAGGCTGATAGCCAGAAACCGGTCCTAGGATGCTTGATTCCAGTCCAGGGAAGACATGGCTTGGCAGTTCGGGCTGGACTGTTCCCATGAGGCACAGGGTCAAGGCTGATTTGCATATGGCCATGTCTGAACTGGGGTGGTGTGGAGTGCAAAAAAACGATGGATTTAGGCCCAGATCTCTGTACTGGGGTGAATGTATGACATATTCTGCATTCTGTCCATCAATTGTTGTTTTTGCATTATTTTCAAGAGCAGCAGTCAAGATATATTAGAAAAACCTACAAATCCCATAAGGCTTAGGAAACACAGCCAATGGGATAAAGAACACAGTACACATCAACAGCCAATGGCAACTTAGCAACACCTATAAAAACCTAGCTTGACTGCGAACAGTCCTCTTTTCTTGCTGCTACCAGTTAAGATAAGTATTTGCATGTTACTTCTCTCGCTATTACATGCATTGTTGTGATAATTTGCGCTTACTTTATTGGCCTTTGTAGTTGCTGTTTGTTAGTGTTGCACTTTGTTGCTTGCCCCAGTCGGCACGTTGTCGCATTACCCACAAGCGCTTTTTTCCACATGTGCCAACGCAGTCCGAGACATGCATCAACGGTGCATGCAGCACCTTTCTCCTCTTCCCATGTAGTGTTATTTGGGCTTTTTCCTTCCGTTGGCCTAAGCGTTTTTTTGGTGTTGTTCTTCCTTAGATGCTTCGACATGTGTCGTACATTTGACTTCCTTTAGAGGCTTGGCCTTTGTTCCCGCCTCCTTTCTTCCCTCAGCTCTTTCTGGCAAGAGTGGTACGCCTATACGAGGGACCTGGTTGTCTCCTCACTGATCTTTAAACCCTTGTTTGCCAGATATATTTTTTATCCCTGTATTTTTGCCTTTTTGTTTTAATTATGGAGATGAATAGGTCTCCCAATTTACATGAAAATAATGATGAGGACGATGCCCTCAGGGACAATTTGAGTGAATGTATAAAGCTTCAGTGGAGCAGGCTGTTGCAGCCACTATGGAGAAAGTCCCCAACAAATATTTAAAATTCTGTGCTTAACTTGATGTCAAAGACGATTCTGTCCCATTCTGTGGGGGAAAGCAGAAAGTGCAAGGCAATGGGGTTTCCCCCTGTGGTTAGTGTTAAAGCCAAAATGATAAATAATGCTGCACTATTGCCTGGTGAGGTTTCCTCACAAATGACAGAGGACGTGGTTCCTCCAGGTCTCCTGCTCAGGAGGGGAGTAAACAGAATAAAGATAATGCTAAATGTAAATGTAAATTAAAACACGCTTTGTCTCCTCTCGTTATTTCTCATATCCCTGATACTGATGATGATATGGGTGACTTGCATTCAGATCATGACAAGGATAGTGCTGGGGATGTTGACCCTTTTGCCTCCCCTCCTCCTAAGAAACAAAAGATGGCATCCCTCTCTCTCATGACCCCTTCAAAGCCAAACTGGTTATGGAAATAGAGGGTGTTCCTATGTACGCAGCCAATCTTATCCATCACCCTAATTTTACTGAGTGTTTTCCTGCTGATCACATGGGGGATACGTGGCTTCAAGGTTGCGCTTGCCTCTGGACAAGCAAACAAGAGCCAAACTCATGTCCACCCTTCCCTTTCATCCAAGATTACAGCGACCCTTGCTATAGATCCCACCGTACTAAATTTCCATTTGAAGTTTGGGAAAGATGCACCCAAAGGGGTAGATAAAGCCTGGTCCACCTGCCAGGACAAAGTATTAAATATCGCTGGCCCCTTGGTCAGGATTTTTTAATTTGGTGGAATCTGTAATGCTGGACAATTCTCCTGTTTATCCCGATGATTTCTCTCTTTGGGTATAACAGATCTTTTTCTTACTTGATAATTCAAACTCCACTTTGACCCATGACGAAGGAGAGGACTGTTGTAAAACTGGATCTTAAAATGGACAACCTGGCATCTATGGCTCCCTGCATAAATGCGGAGAGTCTCTTCATCGAAGATCCTTTTTAGAACTTAGTAAATATGTGTTGACCTTTGCATCACTTTACAAAGCTCAGCAGTCACTGAGAAAAGTGTCCTCCAACGTGATTTCACCAGAGCTGGTACAGACAGGAACCACTTTACTAGTCGCAACTACAGTAACCAAGGTTCCAGAAGCTCCTTCAACTCGTCCTACCAGGACTACAAGCCTCAATTGTACCCCCAGAGAGGGCAAGGCTTCCATGGTCGTGGAAACAAAAGTTACAGATACACTTCCCAAACATGTGAGTTTCTCTTCTGGCCCTCCTGTTGAGGGTCAGTCTAGGTGATGTTTCTTCCAAAGTGGCGTTCAATAACATCAGATCCAGGGGTGTTAACCCATTTGCTGCTTCGAACATTCTGCACAAGGGCGGAGCGTTCTATTAAGTGGGTGGGGCCGTGTTAGCCAACAGACGTGCGCAGCACTATGGAGGTAGTGCTCGCGACGGGCGTTGGCCGACAGAAGCAGCGAACGGATTAAACACCATTCAAGGTTATGTTATAGAGCTCTACTCCAATCCTTTCCAAACTGTATTTCCTTTTCTTCCACATTTTTCTTCCTAAATTTCCAACCTTATATCCCTAGGAATTGTAAACCTTTTTGGATACACAGGCAAAAATTATATTCCTTGCTGATCCTTCTAGTTTCTTCAGTTCCCTCTTCCTAATTCAGAATAAAAACAAGAAAACAAGGCCAGTCATCAATTTTGTTGTATACCGCCACTTCAAAATGGAAACCATTATTCATCTCAGAAATTCCTTACTCCAGCATGACTGGATGGTTTGTTTGGATTTACAGTATGCCTACCTCACAGTCCCATCCATTTGGAATACAAGGAAGTAACTCCAGTTTCAATTGTTGGGTCAATCTTTTCATTTATCAACTCTTCCTTTCAGACTTTCTTCAGCACCATGGTGCTTTACCAAATTCATGAAACCATTCGTAGCCTCTCTCAGAGCCCAAGGTGTCAGACTGATTATCTATTTAAATGATATTAGTTTGATGAGCCAAAGCCTTCTCTCCCTACAGACTCAAGTTCATCTAGCATTCTCCCTTTTGTCAGACCTGGGATTTCTGATCAACACGGAAAAATCTTTGCTAACATCAACACAACAGATAGATTTTTGGGGTTTCCTGATAAACTCATCCACTGCCACCCTCTATCTTCCCACTGCAAAGGTGAAAACAATAAAATCCGAGATTCTTCAGACTTTTGGAGTTCTTACTCTCCCTCAGCTCTCTAGCAAGAATTGTAGGCATCCTCTCTTCTTCCATAAGTCCATCTTTCCAGGCCCTTTTCATTATTGGGCCCTTCAAAGGTTAGAAATTCACTATTTACAGAGAGGCCTCTCTGATTCTGATACCATCTCACTAGACCAGGAGTCTCAACTAGAACTTCAGGATTAGCTAGACCATTTAGACACCTGGAACTGCAAGACTATCTTTGCATCAGCCCCCAATCGTGTGTTAGAATCAGAAAAAAATAGAATGGGTTGGGGCACCTGTTGTGGACCGATATCAACTGAGGGTACACAGTCTCTAGAGGAGTCAAGATTGCATATCCACTGTCTACAGGCTCCTTTGAAATCAGAATCCTGACAAAGATCAAGGTTCGTTGCCTCATTCTTCTTGGGATGGACAATGTTTTTGCTGTCTGTTACATCAATTATCTAGGCGGCATCAGATCAAAACCCCTGGTGGAGCTAGCAAAAGGATTTTGGAAATTCTTCGTCTTAAACAACATTTATGTACACATAGAATACTTGTCAGGAAATCTAAACTCTGTAGCAGACTCTGTAGCAGTAATGTTCAATTCTTTACATCACAGATGTGTTGGCTTCTTGTCTGAATTGCCAACTTTCTAAATTCTTTAGTTGGCATCCAGATCCCTTGGCCTTAGCTTGAGATGCTTTTCTTCAGGACTGGTATGTCTCAACCATTTACGTGTGGTTTTCCCCTTCCTGAAAATGATGATGGGTTTTTCAGTTCTTCTCCTTTCCTTTCCTTTCCTTTCCTGATCTCCTCATGGACCCCTCGGGTCTTCCACACAACCTAGTCATAGACAACTCCCGCTTTCTTTCAGCCTGGAAGATAACAGGAAATCCTGATCTTTCCCTTTCATTTCGCCAACTTCGGAGTGCATTAATAAATCCTGGGCCCCGGGAACTATAGAAGCTTACAAATCAGCTTGGCCTTTATAGGTAAGCTGGTGTGTGGAAAAAATATCAATCTCTTTTCAGCTGATATAACTTACCTTGTCAACTTCTTGGCAGCCAAAGCTAGCAGACAAAAAACGTACCAAACTATTGTGTACAGATCTGCCATCTCTTCTAATCATCCCTATGTCAACAGAGAACCGGTGGGAGAGCAACAGCTTGTTTGTCGACTGTTGAAAGGAGTATCATTTTATTATCCTCCTGTTCCTAAAAACAGCACTTTGTGGGATGTGAATGTGATTTTGAATTTGTTTCTCTCTTGGCCGTTTCACAAAAAATGTTATCAGCTAAACTTCACTAAAAATTTCATTAAGATATTCAGAAAATTTTTTATCAGCTAAATTTACCATGTTATTATATCTGATTTCCATCAAACGTTTCTCTGATATTAAAGCATTAGCTATTTACTCTCATCAGTTTACGCTCACAGGTGTTCTACTTACTGTTCATAGACGCACTAAGACAAATTTGAATTCTGTCTTTTATCCCTATTTTCCTGATCAGCCCAAACTATTTATTGGACAGTGCCTTAAAATCTATGAGCAGATTACAATTGATCTCAGAACGTTCTCAGACACACAACTCCTTATTTCCTTTAGAAAGCCCCACACACCAGTCTCTTACCCTACCCTTGCTCGTTGGGTGAAGTGGACTTTGTCTTTGACAGGCATCAATATTTCCCCTTTTGGTGCACATTCTTCCAAAGGTGTATATATAAGGGGGTGTTACCCAAACATAGTAACTGAGACCTGGGTTGTATAAGTACTGAGAGGAAGGGGTCCCAGCGTAGGTGTGAAAAATAGTTATTCAATTCGAAAAAAGTCTATAGAAACAATGAATGCAGCCACATTGTTTTAATCACAATGGGAGTAAGTATATTAAATATAGTATCACTTAATTACATATTATAGTTGGTTGTACAGTGCCCCAAGGGGAGGAGGAAGTGATTGAGTGAGGATAGGGTGATAACGGGATAGTGACGGAGAAATCAACCAAGTATCAAAGATACATTGGTAAGTAAATTGCTATACACAAAACAAAAGACCATTGGTTCAGAGCTTCACGCTAGATCCAGTCGGCGTATGATACTACGGAGCGATTCGGTGTTACTAACAATACTCGAGGACCCTGTACCAACTAAACCATATTCTGGAAATCACAGAAAGGTCTTCTGTTCAAGATAATAATTCCTTGGACTTTTTGCCGACAACACTCAAACTTCGGATCCGGGGATGTGACCCCTTTTTACCAATACTAGTACCCATGGACCCTGTGTCAACTAATTTACAATCCTGACTCTGCCATTGCCACGGTCTCTGGGCCGAATTCGACCTCCACCGCTCCACAAAACGTCCTTATTAACTGATTAATTCTACAGCGACGCAAGTCCTGTCCCTAATTTACAACACGAGCAAAAACTGGATCGGTTGCCTGCCCCGCACCCTGTCCTGATGAAGACCCCGCAACAAGGTCACCACTAATTCCTGCAAACTACTGAGGGTCGAAACGTCGACAACAGTGTCTTGGTTGTCAACTTCACGCCAAAGATTTTGACATTTAATGTATTTTGTGAAGTATGACATGTGTTGATTTATGTATTGAACCAATGGTCTTTTGTTTTGTGTATAGCAATTTACTTACCAATGCATCTCTGATACTTGGTTGATTTCTCCGTCACTATCCCGTTATCACCCTATCCTCACTCAATCACTTCCTCCTCCCCTTGGGGCACTGTACAACCGACTATAATATGTAATTAAGTGATACTATATTTAATATACTTACTCCCATTGTGATTAAAACAATGTGGCTGCATTCATTGTTTCTATAGACTTTTTTCGAATTGAATAACTATTGTTCACACCTACGCTGGGACCCCTTCCTCTCAGTACATTCTTCCAAAGGAGCCATGGCTTCCAAAGCTTTTTGGGCCGGCTCACGTCTCGGGAACAATCTTAGATCAGCTGACTAGTCTAGTTGAATGTATTCAGAATGTAAACCTGTACACATGGCTTCTTCAGTTGTTGTTAACATGATTTAAACAAGGATAACAGGAGCCTCTAGTCTTGCAATAAAATGTAGATTTTCCTAGTAATTTATGAAGGAAAGTCTGAATTATATTAAAGAAATGAGGATGAGTATTATCTCACCTAAACACTGATTAACTTTATGGGCCAGATGTACGGCCTGTTTTTGCATGCGCAAACAGGTTTGCGACCCATTTGCTCATGCAAAGACGTACATGGGTCATGAACAAAGCCTATTTAGCAAATCACTATTTATTTGCGACTCGCTAAATAGGTTTTGCGACTTGCTATCAGAAAGGGGAGTTCCCTTTTTAATAGCGACTCACAAGCCATGTCTGAATCTTTTGCAACAGCAAAACACTACAATTTACTACCCTCTTCAAGAGGGTGGTAATAGTGTCGTAAATGGGAAGCGTTCCCCAGGAGACCCCTTCCTCTTTGGGACTGACTGCAATAATATTTTTTAAGGGCAGGCTGCGGTCCCAGGGACCACTACCTGCCCATAAAAAATGAAACAAAAATGTTTCTTTTTTTTAATGCATCCCATTTTCCTTTAAGTAAAAAGAGCTGCCTTTGAAAAAATAAATGCTTTAGTGAAAGGCAGTCCCAGACATGGAGGTCGGCTGAGCCCAGCAGGCCACCACCCCTGGGAGTGCCAGTCATTGCCAATGGGGTCGCAAATTGCAAGTGGTTCAGTAATATTCATGAGCCTCGCATTTTGCGACCCAATTGGGAATCACTTACAGTGCCTCTGACACTGTTGTACATTGGCTTTTGCGACTCGCAAATTGCAGCTCGCAAATGTTCGCAATTATGCTCATCGCAAATGTGGTCATACATCTGGCCCCATGTTTTTTCCCTCCTTGACAGTGGCTCCAGCACCTCCACATTATTTCTTTCAAGGCTCTCACATCTCATCTTGGTGCTTGCCTGCAGACTTCTTCAACTCCAGACCTCCCTGGTGTCCTGTGCCTCCTGCATTACCATCTGTTTACATGAGACCTGCATTGATTAACTTTTGCCAAGAACTTTTCCCCTGACTATGGCACTAGTTACTGTGTTTTCTCTTATTCCATTATTCAATACTTATTAACTTCTCACACAAGAAAAGAGGGCTGTTCGCAGTCAAGCTAGGTTTTACAGGTGTTCCTATGTTGTCATTGGCTGTTGATGTGTACTACATTCTTTATCCCATTGGCTGTGTTTCCTAAGCCTTATAGGATTTGTAGGCTTTTCTTATATATTTGGACTGCTGCTCTTGAAAATAAAACAATAATTGAAAGTACAACACTTCCCTCTGTGACTTTAATAAAAATAAGACTTTGCGTTATAAATTACAAGGAAAATCTACATTTTCCTTCTATAAAAATAAGTCCTTTTCCAAACTCCCCTGTATCAGGCATCTGTATATTATTAACCCAGGATGGATTTTGGAATTTCAGCACAGCTAGGAATCCTGTCATGCAAGGCCACATCCCTCAGCACTGGTGTCAGACCTAAAAGAAAACCAGGGTCAGTATGTCCATATCAAGCAATCAATCAGTAATTATTATTCATATTTTCATCCCAAAGGCCATACAAATCAGACCAGACAATAAAATTCAAAAGCTCTAAAAATGTAGGTCATAGCAAAAGTGCTAAAGTCGAAGCTAAAACAAGCATTTAAAAAACAATAAATCTGGCTCTGGCCGTCAGCCTTCTGGCAATTCTTTTTTTTTGTTTTGTCATGCTTTTTGTTTGTAACTATGCAGCATCCTCATCCATCTACAAAGCTACAGGCAAAAACGTTTTTTGGGCTAAAGGCAAAAAAAAGGTGCATTACCAAAGTACTCCCTGGCAATGAAGCGAACTACTTTGTATTGGGATATGTACCTAGTGAAAGGGTAGCAAGCTGTAAATCGCAGTGAAGTCACCCAATATCCAAAGTTGGCTGATACATTGCCCCATATTGCATGCCGGAGTGGGTGGAAGAAACATGTAAATTACACCAACTACTTACCTATGGTTGAAGTCTGGCAGAAACCCCTATAAGTAACTATGGTATACACATAATTTTAGAAAAATCAAAAGGTCTTGGCTAACACTGAAGAAGTTAATATAAATGGCATTGGCGGCAAACCTCTAGAAAGAAGGAATACAGGCAAGAAAAATTACAAGAAAGAAGGAAAGACAGAGACAGAAGGAAGGAAGGAGAGAAGTAAAGAGAAGCAAAGAAAGAAAGAAAGAAAGAAAGAAAGAAAGAAAGAAAGAAAGAAAGAAAGAAAGAAAGAAAGAAAGAAAGAAAGAAAGAAAGAAAGAAAAGGTGTGAAAGAGAGAGAAGGAACAAGAGAAGGAAAGAGAAGAGGAAGGAAAAGAAAAGGAAACACAAATTAAGGAAGGCAAGAGAAAAATGGAAGAAACAAAGAAAGAAAAAAAGGAGGAAAGAAAAAAATAAGAAGATAAAGAAAACATAAATAGAGGATAACTTTTGAATGGATGTTATTTTTCTTTTGCAAAATTAAACGCAATCATTGACAATGATTTACAACATTAATTACATGTGACCATATATCTTATAATTTGTGGAAGGTAACCGTACTTGGCTATTATAAGCAAAGACTCGAGTTAACATGATGTAATGAATTAAGTTAGTCTAATATTCATATAATTTTGAATGTCAACTTTACACTTTTAATGCTGAAGAGACCTGCTCACATATTTTTGTGGTTGTTGTGCACAATATATTTCCCTTTTTGTCTTCCCACTGGAGATGTGTAATTTTCCAGAAGTCTTCTATTAGCTAGTGAATAGGCATTTGTTATATATTAGATGACTGATAGTGAGGTTCACACTGGGAGGAGAAGAAGATGCCAGGAAGTGCGACTCATGGGATTAGCTGTCTAAACAAGATAGTCTACCCAATGTGACAACTCAAGGATGTGGCCGTGCATGAATCATTGTATTAACATGGGAAATAAGGGAGTTCACCTGCTCCCAGCTTTTGAAGGAGAATGATTTGTTCCTAAGAGTTGGAACAAGCTGAAATGTTGCAACTAGAGTTGTTGAATTATGACAGTGTGTGTTCCTTAGACTAGTTAGGAGAAGAAGCCCACAGAGATGCTAGCTGACTTCGAACTGAGGAGATCTTCCTCAACTCTGCCAATCTCCACTGCTTGAATGCAATGGTTTAATGCCTCAACATTCCAATATTTTCATTAGAAACCTTCATTTGGTTTTCTGAAGTGGATATTACTTTATAACCTAAATGCCCTTTATGTCTTATCCTTCTTTAATTTAGATTAGGGGTTTCCTTTATGGAACTTACTTGTTTCATATTCTGAATTCTTCTGACTAAGGCTCGATGTAACTTATTTTGAAATATCAACTTTTAGAGCATTTAAATACGTAATAATAATGATTCAATAAAAATGAATGCCTAATGAACTAAAGATTTTTGACTGAACTGATTTCTTAATAAATCCCTTTTAATTAATTCCTCTTCCCTTTGTCGCTTCTTGTGAAGTCTCAATTGGTCTTCACTGTCTATGGAAATTAATGTGAATGATAGCTCCTTACCCAATCTCCTAATCGACTAACAAAAGTCCATACAACCAGTGGCAGGGTTTGTATGATGATTATACCCAGAGTTGGACATTCAAGAATCCCCACTCCAGCAACTTAATACAGAGCAGCTTCAAATGGATAAAATCTGGTATGCTGTGAAATAGCAGCAGTCAGAAAAGCAAAACACTGAAAAAGGAATTTACAACAGCTTTGGCAAGAGATTGGATCGGAAAAAGATGGAATGTGCATCAGAAGCATCCTGCGAGTCCATCATGCTTTCAACAAAAAAGGCAACAATAACATAAATATAAAGTAAAAACAACAACACTGGCACTAAAGAGAACTACCTTGGGTACGGATATGCTCCTTGTGAGAGAACAAAATGCAGTCACTCAGAGTGAAGTCAACCAGTGGCTTAAATAGGCTGACACACTGCCCCTTGCTATATGTTGTAGTGGTCAGAAGCAAAATGTAAGTGGCAAAACAAAAGACCAAGGGATGAAAAGAGTTGATTGAAAATATGTGTGTCTATTATACATATTTCAGTAAAATCAAAAGGTCTTGACTAACGCCATTAAAGAAATACAAAGGAAACAGCATAAAGCCAAATCTACTCACCCAATTTAGGTGCAACATGAATAAAACAATTATTTCGAGAAAGAGGATATATACGATTTGGAAGCAAGAGCCAAAAGTCCCCTGCATCGGGAGTTGATGAAGGAAAAGCATCAAATCTATCTCAACATTATCACTTAAGATGACATACTTACATTAATGGTTAAGCAATTCGAATCAAGAGTAAAAAGGTGTCCGTCGCGGTGCCTTCTTAAGAAGTCTCTCCACCGTCAAGATGAGTCAGGTGGTAAGCCACCATCACCAATAAGCAAGAAAGATGTGGGCACTTTCACTAGTTCCAACAGTCAGTTATCCACAGGGAGTTTTCTCATTATGCACAGCTTTGCATGTATTCCACTATGGGTACAGTCATGAGCATACTTTTCCACGGTGTATATTGTTTGCAACAATTTGTCCTTTGTTCTCATGTGCTCCAGTGTAAAACCAACTTCTTTCCTTTATAGCCTTCAAGCCATACGATTGTACCTTCTCCACTCCTTGTCTGACTGCTAAAACAAAAACATTACAGTGCACATGAAATTTAGGATGTCAATTCTAAAGCGAGAGTTGTTAGGGGTTGCATTTCAGGCCAACCACTTTGGTTTACATAAGAACATATCATTTAAACATCACAAGTTGCATAACTACATTTCAGTTCAGTTAACACATTTACCACATTTATAGAAAATCTTGTTATTGAACACATTAAGTACATGAGTAATGTCAACTTCAAGACATAGTTTCTCCAAGTTACAGTTTTCTGCTAGTTCCGTCTATTCACAATTTTTCAGTACCCTAACATACGTCACGTAGATACATTAACACAATTCACAAACCTAACACTTTACATTTACATGAGCAAGATTATATGTGGGTGCACTCTACGCATGATTATGAACTAGGAGTACGCAAATACGAAATCTCCGCTCCATAAGTTCACCCATCTGATGATGTTGAGTAATCATAACATTTTCAAAATACCCCTGCAGGGTAGATCGATCTAAACAGATCTCGTAGCCAGCCTCTTCTGTCTGAACTCCTCCATTTGCTTCTAATTTTCATAGTAACTGTCCTGCAGTCTTTCCATCCTTCTTTCTCTTTCTCTTAAGGAGTTCTCCAACTGCTTCACCTTGTGCCATTCCAAATCTGGAATTTATTGATGTTAATCAGTGATATTACTAATATATCCCTTCAGGTCTTTACTTTTATGAGGAATATAATAATAATAATAAAGAGCTTATAGAGCGCTTAGTAACGCCATCTCGGCGTGTCCCCGCGCTAAGAGCTACTAACGATCACCATAGAGAGCCTTTGTCCCTAAACAGTGTATAGTTGTGTTTTGAGCTTAGCCCTGAACAGCGCTTCACTGCTCTCTAGTCTCAGAGCAGGAGGAAGTTTGTTCCAGTGTTGAGCTGCTTGGAACGCAAAAGATCGTCCACCCATTCTGGCCTTCCTTATCCTGGGAACTGTCAGCAGCCCGGAACCCTCCGACCGGAGGGTCCTTGTTGGTTCGTAGCGGCTGACTAAGTCCCTAAGGTAGGCGGGCGACCTGCCCCAGACAATTCGGTGACAGAAGAGGAGGCATTTGAACAGCACGCGTTTCTTCACAGGCAGCCAGTGAAGCGCATCCAGAGCCTTCTGAGAATTTGCTCTCCTGGGTCTTCTTAGCACCAGTCTAGCGGCGGAATTCTGGATAACTTGCAGGCGGCCAAGGCAGCCCTCGTTGGACCCTAGGAACAAGATGTTTCCATAGTCCATCCGAGAGGTCACCAATGCCTGCGTCAGTGTCCTTCTGGCCGCTATGGGTAGTAGGTCTAAGGTTTTGTTTAGGGCCTTCAGTACTCCAAAACATTTGCCCACAAGACGCCTTATGTGGCCATCACAGGAGAGGGTGGGGTTGATCCAGACTCCTAGATTCTTAGCCTCCTCACAAGGTATGGGAGTAGGGCCAAGGCACGAAGGCCACCACTCGGCTGACCAGCTTTTGCTTTTTCCCCCCACTACCAGCACCTCTGTCTTAGAGCCATTGAGTTTTAGGCAGTGGGAGTCCATCCACTCATATATATATAAGTACAACACTGTTGGACCTTCAGAATTCAACAGATGCTGCCCTCTTTTTTGAGTAAGATATCTAATATAAGGCTGTTCTGCATCACCATCGCCCTTATTGAAAACATCTCCCTATCAATGAGTAGCAGAGACTTAGCTGTGTTAACAGACAACTTTTCCACTATAGTAGACAGTCTTCTAATCTTGGCATCATTAAGCCCTGCTCCCAGAATTAAGAATTATTGCTCCAAAGATATCTCCCGCAACCTCTCCAGCACTCAATCCACCTTTTCCACTGCCCGTTGACCTATGTTCTGAACTCTTCAAGTCATCCACATGGTATATATTTGGAAACATAACCGCTAAGTAACACGTACCATATCATTTGCTTGGCAGGCGCACATATGCATTCTTTCCACACACAAAGTATGCTCCCAGTACCATGCAAACTGACTCTTGCAAAAATGTCTTCCAAGGACCAGTGACCAGAAATATATGGTCACATACACTCTGTCCTACAAACAGTGATGGGGAACTGCTCTCACCTTGTTGTATGCAAATCTTTCATCACTGTTGCCAATCTAAAACTATCGGAGCATACTTCCCTTAGCTTTGTGAGCCAACTCCTTTGTTCAATCTGAATCCTTACCTTGTTATCAACATTGTTAACTAATCCCCTATGTCTATCTTCTACCTGGTCTATAAATATCTTTTCTATATCTGTAAGTATGCAAGTTAAATTATGTCTATGCGCATAAATAGTGTCTAACGTTATAATTGCCGTGAAATAATTTCCCATTCTTTCTACTCTCCTTTGAGCATTGTACTTATTCATATGTTTGTATGCAGATATTTCTGAAAGTACCACGTCATAGTTTGAGAAGTAGTACTCATAATAACCCTTTCCATAGAACATACTAAGCAGCACGCTACAACTAATGCCATAGGTCAAGGGTAGGTGGTGATACGTTATTCCCTCTTCTACTGATGCGGGTAATTGATTGTAACCATCTATAACTTCCATAGTGTCTACTTATTTGAACAACAACCTAGCATAAGCGTTTACGGTATAATCTTCCTTGCACAGGTCTACATGCTGATAGCAACTAATTTGCTCTATTAAGCATTTTTCCAATCCTAATATACCCTCCTTTGGAAAAGCAGTGGTAGGTGTGGTAGTCCCATGTACTTCAACCCCCTGCTCCTCACTTTCGGGTAACTCACAACTTACTCTTTAATGACTGCAGCTATTTCTACAATCATCCCTGAAATGAGTGCACCTACAATACACTGTTGCCTATGATTTGAATTTCCAGACTCCATTTTAGAGTGGCTCGGATCACTATTTAAGGAGTAGAATCGCACACAAAGTCTCTTTTCTCTATTTCTCGCCACGTGTGACAAAGTCTTTGAGCAACCTTCGAATACTTGGAAAACCCTTATTCAATAGTCTTTTCTTTGCAGTAATTACACAGTTCAGAAAACCTCCCTAGCCCTCTTGCCCTTTCTTCTCGTAGATAGGATTCCTAATTGTATTCTTTTTCCACTTGGTGAATCTCAGGTTCTTCCTCCTCTGTCTCACAGGCCAGGCCTCACCTGCAGCAGCTTTCTTCCACAACTGCACATGACCTCTTGTCACACCAGTCTCTTCAAATGAGTCAGACTCTTTGTCACTCGCAGCAGTACCATCTCCCTCAGAGTCTATGACAGGGTCTTGTATAGCTTGATCCCTCTCAGATCGACCCAGTGTGTCGACAATCTTTTCAGGTACCTCTACAGCTTGTCTTGTCCCCTCCCGCGACCTTTCAGTCATGGCTGGAAATTCCTCTGGGGCAGAAGTGTTTCATCAGAGGTACTTAGAACTTTGTGCGTGTGAGAGGCATGTATCCAATTCGGCACTCCATCACACTTCACATCAGTCATCGTCACCAGTATCACTCGGTAGGGACAACCCCAATGAGAATCAAGGCAGTTTTCCGCCACGTGCCTCTTGATGATGACCCAATCCCCTGGGTTTAGGTCGTGGCAGAGATCCTTTGATGTTCGTTTGGTCGTTGCTTCAACCTGATGTGAGACAGAATGCACCACGTGAGCCAATCCTTTACAGTAGTCTAGGACTAAATCATCTGAAATGTTGACAAGCACGTTGACGGGCACGCCAGGCAAATGCATAGCTCTCTCCATGAGCGTTTTATGCAGCGACGACCGAGTTCTCCTGTCAGGAATGCAGTACTTCAGACACCTCCGTCCCATTTTTTACAATTTGCAGAAAGATAGACGCCGCCTTAGCAGGCATTCCACCCTTGCAGGTTTCTATAGTTGAAGAGATGCTAAAAGCGGCTAAGTCAGGTTCTCCTATTGATATTATGCCAGCCAAAGTGTTCGCCCTCCTAGCCAAGCATCTCGCCCCTTCAATAGGCACCTTATTAAACGACATCATGAGCAAGGGGAAAGTGCCCCATGTATGGAAAGCAGCTCAGTACTTCCGATTTGTAAAAAGGTCAATGCTCCTTCTACAGAGCTTTCTAACTATGCCCCATTTCACTCCTTCCTCCTATGAGCAAACTTTTGGAAAGATATATCAACTCGAAGCTCATGGAACATATTGAATCCCAAGTATGTCTTGACCCCCCAGAGTCTGGTTTTCAACCAAAATACTCTACTGCATCTACCCTCATAGGTGTCACAGACTTTATTAAACTTTCTCTAGATAATAACAAGGCTGTATCGTTAGTGCTGCTGGACTTGTCTGCAGCCTTCCAAACTGCAGCCGCCATAAGATACTGCAAAGACTTATTGAAATTGGTATGGCTTTCAAGCGTTTTAGAGCAGCGCACACAGATTGTTAGTTTGGGTCCCTTCCGCTCCTGTGCTCGATCTCTTATGAATGGGGTACCGCAGGGCTCGTGCCTCAGTACCACACTATTTAATATGTATGTGGCCTCCCTTGCAAATATCAACAGAGATCATGGATTCGTTCCCTTTTCGTATGCGGACGATACACAAATTCTTTTGTTTGACAATAATTTAGTGGCGATAAAACAGCTGTTTGCTGACTGTATGCGAGCTATTTCTCACTGGATGATGAAGAATTTTCTCCAGTTGAATGCAAATAAAACGGAACACTTCTGTTCAGCAAAGCACACATTTTGTAGTCCCCCGATTGGTGGCCTTCAGAGTTAGGCCCCGCTCCCACCCCTACAACCAAGACAAAAAACCGGGGAGTTTATCTGGACCACTCCTTATCTATGAAAGATCAAGTTGCAACCACTTCAGGCACCTGCTTTTATATGCTGAAGCTTCTACTGAGAGTGTTCCATCTTCTCCCCCTATCAGTATGAAAGACCCTGATCCAAGCTCTGGTAGTCAGTTGACTTGACTACTGTAATATACTTTTAGGAGCTGCAAACGATACTGTACTAAATAGGTTGCAGTGGTTCAGAACACAGCAGCAAGCCTGGCCCTCAATATGCCTCCGTGAACTGCATCTCTACCATTATTGAGATGCCTCCATTGGCTCCCCATCCATTATAGAATCAAGTTTAGAATCTGCTGCTTGGTTCATAAAAAATCAATGATAGGGGTCCTAGGTACCTGGAGGAAAAACTCGCCCATTACCTACCAAGCTGATCTCTGCGCTCTGGAGAGAATGCTCTGCTAGGCGTCCCTCGGTTTAACAAACTAGGTGCCAGTGGCAAAACCTTCACCTACTTGTCCCCACAATTCTGGAACTCGCTTCCCGTCCCCTTACGCAAGTGCCTGAATTTTCTTAAGTTGAGGAAACCTCTGAAAACTGAACTTTTTAACAACTGATCACCTGCTCTCACCTCTGTCTCTCCATTGATAGCACAAAGATACTCCTCCAGGGAAGATACCTCCACTTTACAACTCCTTCATTCATTCAGGACGTTAACTCTAAAGTGAAGGTTGTCAGGGTTTACATTTCAGACCTACCACTTTGGTTAACATAAGAACATATAATTTACAAGATGCCTATCTACATTTCATTTCAGTTAACACATTTAACACATTTATAGAAAATCTTTTAATTGAACACACTAAGTACATGAGTATTTTCAACTTCATTAAAGTTTCTCCATGTTAGCATTTTCTGCTAATTACATCCATTTACCAATTGTCAATACCCTAAAATACGTCACGTAGATACATTAACACAATTCACAAAACACTTTACATTTACACAAGCGAGATTATATGCTGGTGTGCTCTACACTATGATGCACCCCTACAGCTAAGAGTATGCAAATACGAAATCTCCGCTCCATCATCCATATATATAAAAACGAATGTATGTCTGTTTGTCCTTTATGCATTACTACACCATTCATCCGATTGCCATGAAACTTTGGGAAGTTGTTGAGTACACTCCCGCGAAGGTTTCTGGCAAAAAAACAAAAACAAAATTGTTAAAAGTTGTTGAGCACACTCCCGCGAAGGTTTCTGGCAAAAAAAGAAAATAAAAAATGTGTTAAATATCGGCCCCCCCTGCCCCCCAGGACCCTCATAATCTTTCCAATACTGAATGTTTACAGTTTACGGTGCGACTCGCTTTTGCAATGACCATCAACAAAGCACAAGGACAATTGCTGCAAGTGTGTGGACTAGATTTGGAGAATCCGTGCTTCTCACATGGCCAACTGTATGTGGCTAGCTCACGCGTCGGAAAACCTTCTGATTTATTTGTGTACGCACCAGACGGAAAAACAAAAAATAACGTGTATCCACAAGCACTCGAACAAATAAACAGAATTAAAACAACACTTTAAAATGTTTTCCATATTAAAATAAATAAGTTTCAATAAAAATGACACAATGTAAATTGAATGTTATCATAACAAGTTTCCTTAAATTTTCTTTCTTCTGAGATCGCAGCAACGCGCGACGGGTAAGCTAGTCTATATTAAAAATGGCAGCAATCTTTTGCATGTTATCGGTGCAATGTAACAATACTCCCTCCAACTTCTCCAGTTCAGAAAGATAACATCTATCCAGAATTTCTGTCCAGAGATCAATACTGTTTGATCCTCTGTCCTGAATGCTGATTATGGAGCTTCACCCAATAAATTGCAGGACATTACCACTGTCTATGTATGGCCTCTGAGCTAGGAATATTTCAATCTATGAACGCTCAATGTGGTACTGCACTGTTACTTCCTTACCTTTGTACCGACTGATGAGACAGGAGTATTGGATATTGAATGCTGATGGTACTTGAGCAGAGCTTCTGACATGAGGCATTGGTGGATGCTTCCAGAATCCACCAGCAAACTTGCTGACAGCTGTTCACCCGCCATATGTCCATCTCTTCCTCTTTACATCTGTGACAGCTCTGAGAGCTGATGCAGCGCTTGAATGATGTGTCAGTGAGTGATGCTCACTAAGCACGTCGTCAGAAGACTGACAGGAACTAATATATGATGCAAACTGACTGCACCGTAAATGGGTGAGAAACGGGAGAGAACTGCCCAGGGAACAAGACTCTTTGTTGTACGTTTTTCCAAGCTCTTTCTCAACTTAATGTTACAGGTGTTTCTGATTAAAACAAAAGGACCCTTCTGCATTTAGCAATGAGGCACCACCAAAATACTACGGTGCCTTGTCTGTTAAGCACTACCTATCACAATCAACGAGTGGAACATGTACCTCTCAGTGGAGGCTCAGGTTCGTGTGAAGCTGAGCATGTTTTGCAATGGTTCTGCATTCGCTTGGAGTCAAAATAGAAATAAAAATATAACCTTAAAAATATAGGGCCATATTATCAAATAATTGCCATAATGACCGCAAAGCGCGCGATGTCTATCGCTGAATTATATCCCCGTGTTTGCGGCGTATTAGCAACGATTTGTTAACAGGCGATATTCAAATCAGCGATAGACGTCGATAAACATCACAGCGCTGATGAAAAGCTTGTAAATATAGGAGTGTGGACTTAATCTGTCAATCCACCTCGAATTAAAAAGATAGCTAAATCAGGATTTTACCTGAGGTTAGATTCCTGCGATAACCGCGGTTAGCAAGGCTATTTTTATTGCATCTCGTGTCTGGGTCTGGCTTGTTATAGCACAATGTTGTCTTTGCGACTATTTTGCTGTTGTTTTGTGAAGGAACGCCTACTTTGCATCTAATTAGCGATGCGAGGTAAGGCGTTAGAAAAACTGCTGCTAACATTTGCTAATGCATGTTAGCGGCGCATTGATGATATGGAGATAAATAAATTGCAGTTTTTTGGCTGAAAACGGACGCTAAAGCGCCGATGTTGGGCTTGATAATATGTCCAATAATGTGCTATTGAAGGATAATGAGGATTTATAGCACATGCTTCAGATTAATGTGGAAGGGAGCTCAAGAAATCAAAGGTAGTTTATGAGTATATATTATGTGACATCTTATCCTCAGGATTTTCAAGACAGGCAGGACTAGGGCAGTCAAGACATGCATGTCCTATTTCTCTGGTTTACATCAAAGATTTGCATTATGCAGCTATCAAATGATTACAGAAAACATAGCTAGTCAAGTTCCTCTAATTTTGGGGGGCGGGGGGGCTCCAGGACAAAATGGCTTCCATTCTCATTTGTAGTTCTGTCATATATTATAATGAGCAAAATACTCAATTTGTGTTTTTGCTTAAATGATTTTAAGGCGGTTCTAATATTTACGGTTTATATTCCCCAGGAGCCTCAAACAATTTGATACTAGACAAATTGATGGTGGTAATAGAGAGAACTATGTATAGGTTCCCAAGTGCATCTTTCGTATTAGTGGGGGGTGTGTTACTGACACGATTAGTACCATGTTGATGATGATAAATGTTATACGAGGAAGGGAAGAACAATTAGACATTCTACATACACAGATACAATATACCAACAAATAATATTTTTAGGAGAGATGACTGATTGGATATTTATGGCCATATGTATCATTCAAAATTGCGATAGCAAACGCCGAAATTCGCTGAATTTTGGCGTTTGTGATCGCAATTTAGCTAAGTGGGATGTAGGGCCATATGTATCAAGGTGAATTGCGATCGCAAATGCCGCAATTGGTAGAATTTCAGCGTTTGCGATCGCAATTTTGCCTAGTTCTTTGTATGAAAGCACAACTGTCTCGCAAATTAAGGAATCTCAAAATTTGCGATTTCTTATTTTGGAAATGCATTTAGGGAATTGCAAATTGCGATTCCTTAAATGGAATGTATGTGGCACCCAAGTTGTGCGAATATGGCATAAGGAATCGCAAATTACCATCAACTACAGGTTGGTGGTAATTTGCAATTTCTTTTAAAAATGTAAATTTTTCCAAATGTGGCGCGCACACATGCCCTTAGGGCATGTATGTGCGCCACATGTGCACCCATGCTCATTTCAGGGGTGCAACAGGGTGTCCTTTTGACACCTGGCACACTTGTAATTGCATTCTTAAATTGCGATTCTCTAATTGTGAATTGCAAATTGAGAATGTCTTCCCATTCATTCCTATGGGCCTGTAGGCCCATAGGAATGAATGGAGAGGTATTCCTTAATTGCAAATCACAATTTGCGATTTGCAATTAAGGAATATGTAGGATTCGCTAAATTTCTTGCAAATCCTACATACATAGCGTTTTGCGATTCTCAAATAGCGATTCTCAAAAATTTGCTATTTGATAATCGCAAAGCCTAACATTGATACATATGGCCAGTATTAAGGTAAAACTGCCTCGCAAAATAAGGAATTGCAAAATTTGTGATTCCTTTATTTGAGATTGCAGTTCAGGAATCGCAAATTTTGCGATTCCTTAAATGCAATGTAAGAGGCACAAAAAAAGTGCAATTTGGGCTTAAGGAATCGCAAATTACCACCAACTTCAAGTGGGTTTTAATTTGCGATTTCTCTGAAAAATGCACTTTTTACATTTTTCAAACTGCCATGTGATGCACATACATGCCCTCAGGGCATGTATGTGTGCCACATGTGCACACATGCACATTTCAGGGATGAAACAGGTTGTCCGTTTGACATCCTGGCACCCTTGAAATTGCATTCTCAATTTCCTATTCTCTAATTGAAAATCGCAAATTGAGAATATCTTCCCATTCATTCCTTTGGGCCTCGAAGCCCATAGGAATGAATGGGGAGGTATTCCTTAATTGTGAATCGCAATTTGCAATTTGCAATTAAGGAATATGTAGGATTTGCAACATTATTTGCAAATCCTACATACATAGCGTTTTGTGATTTTAATATAGCAATTCCCCAAAAAATCGCTATTTGACAATCGCACAACCAAACTTTCATACATATGGCCCTAAGTCTACAAATGGGAAACACCATTCTAGGAGGTGATTTTAAGTTTGGTACTTGACCATACAATTGATAGATGATCAAAATGGATGTTCCAGATTAGATCGAATATTTCCTTCTTCCCTTAGGGTCAGGTGATATTTGTAGGAACAACCACGGAATCGAAAAAGACTCTACTTTTTTTTTTACCCCCACATGGTAGCTAATTGTAGATTTCTTTATATTTAAGGATCTTCTGGAGGAGGTTTTTGACATAATTGTTTTAGATGATACAGGTATCACACTGTATTTAGTGTCAAACTTGCAAAGAAGTGAGCGGAGGGCCATGGAAACAAAATGCCATGCAGTATGGGGACTCATAATTTAAGGCCCTCTATCAGAAAGATCTCTTGCTTTTTCTGGAGGATAACTTTATTTAATAAAAGAAATTATTTCCGGAAGTTCCATAAACTTAAAGGTGACTTTAAGCCAAAGGATGTGACAATTACAAAGAAAAAAGGTAGAGGAATTTATAAATCTAAAAAGAGTAAGTGTTAGACCTGGCCCTTTTTGCAGGGTTGTCCCCAAACTGTTTGCCGCCTTCTTCCTATTTTTTCTGACCTGTTTTTGTTGATTTTAGGATCCCGGGAACTTTACCACGCGTAACCAGTTGTAACATGCATATGCTGTTAGTCTAAATTGTACTGCTGATTGGTTTATCCATAATTGGCATATTTGATTTACTAGTAAGTCCCTCCCTAGTAAGTGCACAGGTGTGCCGGGGCCTGTAAATCAAATGCCTCTAGTGTTGCTGCTGCACTGATTGTGCCACCCACATGAGTAGCTCTGAAAACATACCTTAGATCTGCCACTGCAGTTTTAAACTGCCATTTCGGCCTGGAAAGTGCATCCACTTGCCAGGCCCAAACCTTCCCTTTTATTACATGTAAGGCGCCCTCTAAGGTAGACCCAAAGTAGCCCAATGGGCAGTGTATTTAAAAAGTAGGACATCTGCTGTTGTGTTTAACATGTCCTAATAGCGAAATACTGTTAATTTTTGTTTTTTAGGTCGAGCATGGGCAGCGCACGTGCTGCTCTGCGAGCCATGCTGTATTGGAGTATGGAATAGAAGACCCGCCCACTCTCCTCCTATATTTGTCATTGGCTTTTATCATTGTCCTTCGTAAATGCTGGCTTCTGATTCATTAATTGGCTTGCTAGTCCCTCATTAGTACCACCATATCTTCATTCGTAAACTCCCCTGAGGACTGGCCCCTTTACTTTGGTTGTTACATGGTGAGTCTTTTTTAGTCTGATTGCACTATTTTCTTTAAATAGTTTCTCCTACTGCAGGCACAACATTCTTTCCTGCAATATTCAGCGCGCCATGCATGCTTTCACTTTCTAAGCAGCCTGGGACAATGGCAGCCGCTGCTTTGAGTTTGAGCTACAATGCCAATAGCTTCAACTCTTACAAATGCGAGACCTATTGCATTGCAAATGCTTGTTGACTTTTGCAAGGACTATCTCTCCAATAGGCTAACATGGATATTGCCTTGGAATAATTTGAGAGATTTTGAGTTTGGGGTCTCTGAACTCACAACTGAAAAGTACATCTGTTGGTAAAGTTGTTTTTTAAATTGCATGTTTGAAAATACTTTTAGAAAGTGGGCATCGTCTTGCTTAACCATTCTGTGCCTCTGTAGAATCCACATCTGGGTTAGAATGACCATTGTGTTCTTGTGCTTTCACTCCAGACATTTATTCTTATAGGCCATCAGCAGGCAGAGTAGTTGGAGGAGTCATCACTGATACCTGAATAGGGCTGTGCCTGTCCTCACACAAAGCTGTCTCCAACCCCATGTAGTGTGTCTGGAGCCACATCAGGGAGAGGAAGGGTCTTGTTCACTAAAAAGACTTTCCTTTGAAGTGTACCTACATCAAAGGCAGAAAGGTGTATAAGTATCGGACTTCTGACACTCTCAAATTAGAACAGTTTTGGAGTAGAGGACATTCGGAAGAAGAGCTGGATGCTGTAGGAGGATCTGACAATCTGCATGGGTGCCAATTTCTTCATCGAAGTTCTCGTGGCAGTAAGGAACCCACACAAACCCCACCCCCCAGGAGTAGGGAATCAATGCATTGCTTTGTTTTTCCAGCACCTCAACTCCCCTGTGCTTTGCATCGTCTTTGAATTTTAACGCATCCAAGGTACTTTGTGCTTAAAGTGACACACCCATAGATTCCTAGGGACTGCATTTACTTAAATTTTGAAAAATTATATCTTTACTTGTGTATGTTGGATTTTTGTTGTTTTGGTCTTGTTTTATTCAGATATATATTGGCTATCCTTCTAAATTGGTGTGGACCCATTTTGTAGTGTTTTCAGTGTGTTACTCTGTGTGTATGCACAAATGCTTCACACATTGCCTCTGAGATAAGCCTGACTGCTCATGCCAAGCTACCAAGGGGATGAACAGGAGTTATCTTAGCTATGTAACTCCCTTAGTCTGACTAGAGTGAGGGTCCATACCTGGACAGGGTGACAACCACTGCTAACTAGAGACTTTATTTCGAACACTAAAGAAGCAGGGGAGGGTATGTGTTCATTCACAAAAAGATTCAAATTTAAAAATGCTTTTTGATCAAAGGAGAATATGCGCTTGGTTTTCAGTCAAGCCATAAGAACAATAGGCCTTTTTCATTCATGGGGGCTGGGATATGAGTTTGGAGCAAATACTAGAAGGCTTCTATCATTACACTTGAAAAAAAAGTGAGAATTGTAGAAATGGTTTATCTGTTGTAAGAGATAGTGAAAAAAGTATTTGTAACAAAAGTTGAAATCAATACGTAATTTCAGATATTCTGTACTGAGTTATAAAATTAAGATTTGGACTGTAGGGCATTAGACGTGGAAGCTTTACCCAAACAATGTTTTGCCTACTTTGTCACTGGAAGAGAAGACCTTTTGGAAAAGTAGGTTACTGAATATGAATGGTATTATGTAGTTGTAGGATGGGACAGTCCCCTGCATCTCATGGTTATCTAGTGAAATCATTTAATATGGAATGCTGTTGTTTCTTTGACTGCAAAGCATGTAAAAGATCACTTCAAATATGCGGATTATTGATCTATACTACTCCTTAATGCTGACTTAACATTAATAGCAGATACATATTTATTAAGTTTAGAAGATTTAATGTCTTCGTAAATATAGCCTTTAATGATGGCTTTCATCTGACAGAGATGTGTCTTTAATAACATTTGAAGTCAATGATATGATTAAAATTTATAAAATAAGAGATCTCGTACGCTGTTGCAGATGTTGCTGTTGAAAAAGCATTGAATTGAGCAAAATAACTCGAGACACTTTAGAAATGTGCTAACAGAAGATAGACTTGGTGATAATTTTATTGTCATATTTTCTGCTTGTTCTCAAATACCCACGCTAAAAATTGACAAAAAGACTCCTGTCTGAAGATTTTTAATCAAAAATAGGCATTTGTGAATGTTGTTGGCTAGTCCATATTTCTATACTAATCAGAGGAGAAAAGATCACTTGTCCTGTACAACCTTAGGTCTGCAGGAGTTACGGCCGAACATCCCAAAGTAAAAGACCCTCATGCACGTGATGGGTATGATGGTATTCAAGCGTATTATCTTGGTTCTCCGCTGTTCATTCACGTGTGTGCATAATCATTAGGTTGTTGAGTTATGCAGCCTCCACCAAGAGGTTCTTACCCAAGGTTGGAACAGTAGTGAGCCAGTGATAGGGAATCTTAAAAAGCCCGGAAAACCAGACAGATAAATGTATTAGGTCTGGGTTCGGGTCTGGATAACTCTGAAAAAGTGCATCTTATGATTTATTTATGAGTCGTAGGTGCACTTAGAGTAATAGGATAAAATATTGTGAGGGGGAGTAAAAATTGGTCGACATGTTTCTGCCTTGTCCGCCTTGGTTAGGACTTACTGGCATTCATCAGGACCGTTATGTGAATAACGTGGAGGGAAAAGGGGAATACAGTGCTCTCAAGAAAAGTGATTAGAAAATAGGATAATTAACCTGTTTCCTTATGATAAAGGTCTCAGTGTACCTGTAACAGAAATAACACAGATTCTTTTAACATACAAGGGGGGGGGGAATTTCAATGGGACATGTACCAAGCAGAAATCTGCTTAATGAGTCTAGCTATTTTGTAGACTATTTCACAACTAAAAAATGGCAATACTTCATAAACCAATAGTATAGTATGGCAATGTCAACTCTCTCATCTCACACTCCACATTCGTGCAGAGGGCTATAGCATGCTCAGGGGTTGGTGTATCATGCATGTATTTATCGTTTTTTGGTCGTATTTTGGTGGTTCAAACGACAATTATTCGAAAACACACTTCAATGGTGGTGCCCACCCAGTAGTAGTTTTTTGGTCTGGTGTGAAGTAACCCCGCATGTGTGTGTCATATCGCTAAGTCAAAAATAATTGATCAGCACGCATGTATACAGCAATGTGGAAACCTTGTGACCAAATGCAAAGACGTTTTTGTGCCCAGTCCGTCTATGACCGACTACCAGTGGTTCCGGTTGGGTCAGGAGTTGCTCGTTACCTTGCGCGTATAATTTACGTGCTCCAGTCGGGTGGAGGGCTCGGGGGAGACTGAAGGGGGAAGAGGGAAGACTTGAATTATTTTCAACAGTTACAAGAATACTGGCGGTTGAGTCGTGTCTTGCGGGTCTGTCCTCGCTACCTCTTATGTCCGCTCCTCGCATCTTCACTGTTTACGCTGCTCACAACCACCCGGAAACGGAGATTCTGCTTCCGGGTCTGTCTTTTGGGCATTGCGATTACGTAATTTGGGGCGATATCATTGGTCCAACTGCGTTACCAAGGTGACATAACGTAAATACTACCAAGACGACGAAGGGAATAATCGCCGTCAGGGAATGTTATTATGTCAGCCGTATCTAATACTGATTACGCAAAGACAACTAAAGTGTGTCTATTATTATAATGCTAATACTGGTTTGCCGCCCATAGGTGTTGCCCTTACAAATAATGATAGTTCATTTTTAGCCACGGAGTCTGACATTGTGTTGCAAGGGTGAGGTAATGTTAACGAACTGATCCTAGATGGAGGTTATCAGCTGGGTATATATTATTATTATAACAGGACAAATGGGTAATATGAGATGTTGTTATATTTTTCTCATAGCCCATGTTGGTGTTACAGTAGGATTTTTCTGTTTTCAGGGAATCTCTTGGAGATAGTTACCTGTATGCTAGATTGGAAGTGTGGTCTCGTCGTTAGTTATATGTTGTGGACCCACATTACTTTTTGGGAGATATTGTTCAGTTTTTAGGGTCTGTTGATAAATTGGGTATATTCTTGATAACTAGAGAGGCTATTGTTTCACCTCATCTCTTTGATAGACTGAGCCAAGAGATGTTATCATTCAGTCCTTCTCGGTCCGTTCCAAGTCTATGTACCCATCTTTGCTCCTTTTCAAAGAGGATTTTCTCAGCATTCTTGTCCTTTCTGGGTAAGGTCTCAAGGATAACCCAATGTAAATCTTGTATTGTGTGGCCTTTTTCCAAATAGTGATTGGCCATTTTTGTGGTACTCTTTTTGCACTTTACATTGCTTTTGTGCTCGCAAAGTCTTTGTTTGGCTTTCCTGCAGGTCATGCCAACATATCTGAGATTACAGGGGCACGTAATCATGTACACTACATGACTGGTGTTACAATTTGTATGGCTCCGTAGAGTCCATTTGAAATCTGGCAATAGTTGGAGTTCTTTTGTGGGTTTAGTAAGGCTACACACGGAGCACGAGCCGCATGGGTAGTGTCCTGTCACGTGAGGGGCTCCCCACAGATTCGTAGGTTCTCTGACTGCTTTTGGAGCAGGTCTTGTGTGGACCAAAATGTCTTTCAGATTGAGACTCCTTTTGTTCGCGAAGCGTGGTTTTGGCCAAGTGAGGTTGCCTGATGTTAAGATGGACCAATTCCTGTTTATAATCTTTTTTATGTTGTTAGTCATGGCGCTGTATGTGGTGACACATGTGAGGATTTCCTCTGATGGAGGTTTTGGTACTGATTCTAGAAGGGCTTCTCTGTTCTGATTTCTCGCCCGTTTCTAGCATTTGTTAATGACCTTCCTCGGATAATCCCGGGCTTCCAATTTTTCACACAGATCGTTAGCTTGTGTTTTGTACTCACTGATGTTGCTACAATTACGCCTTAACCTGAGGAATTGACTGTATGGTAAATTTTCCCTCAGTGGGCGGGGGTGGAAGATGTTGTACGAGAGGAGGCTATTTTTCCCAGTGGTTTTGAAGAAAGTTCGGGTTTTTAAGGTTTCACTCTCAGCGTAGATGGTTATGTCAAGGAAATCGATGCTTTTTTGATCTGAGCAGTAGGTGAACTTCAAGCATTCATCTCTCTGGTTGAGCCACGTGTGGAATTCCAATAGGCTATTCTGGTCTCCTTGCCAGATGACCAAGATGTCATCTATATACCTTTTCCAGAACAGTATATGATGACGATAGGGGTTATTGGTCTCATTTAGGATATGTTGGTCCTCAAAGGTACTGACCTAAAGTTCCGCCACGCTCGGGGCAAAAGTACTGCCCATTGATGTACCATGGCATTGCAAGTACAGGATATCTTTGTATTGGAAAAAAATCTCCATACGTGCCAGCCGGCAACATTCCAGTACGAAGTGTCTGGGAGTTTTGTAGGTCCAGACACAGTTGAAGAGTATACTTTCTAGGGTGTCCATGGTTTTCCCTTGCGGAAGACTCATGTATAGGCTTTCCACGTCAAATCCGACCAAGAGCATAGTATCAGGGGAGTATTCAATATCTTGTAGTTGATTGAGAAGGTCTCTGGTATCTTTTAGATACGTGGGGGTCTTCTGGACCAACGGTCTTAAGTATTGGGCTGCAAACTCAGCGAGGGGTTCTAAAATGGACCCTATGCCTGACACGATCGGTCGTCCTGGTGGTGGTACTCGGCCTTTGTGTGTCTTTGGTAATGAGTAGAAGTAGGGAGTCCATATTTCTTGCAGAGTAACCCTTAGAAATGTAGGAGGTTACTAAGCAACCTGTGTGGTGATTATGGATCTAGAAGCTCGTCATATGTTGGTGTGTTTTTTACCTTGACAATTCTTTCCACACAGTTTTAAGATCAACTGCAAAAAACAAAGATTATGCTTATCACTTTAATTTGTACACTGAAAATGTTTTGGGATGCTAGAGTTATTGGGCCAAGATGAGTTTACATATTTGGCAATGCATATTGATAGTTATATTGTAGCAAGATGCCTCTTTTCGCAAGATTATCCTCCATGTTTTGGACTTATGCCATTGTGTTTTTTACTCTACGCACTAGGACTCTACTAACCAGACCCCAGACCAAGTGCTCTGACCTTTAAAATAAGTCAAAATTGTCTGCACTCCTAACTCCTTCTCCAATCTCCCCTTAATCAAGCATCTATATATTATTAAATCAGGCCTTTCATGCAAGGCCACATCCCTCAGCACTAGTGTCAAACCATCAACAGTAGTTCCACTTCTTCAAAATTAACTCTGGGATAAACTTTTACAAATAATCTGCTCTGTGCAAAAGATTGATTCCATATGAAGACTTGTCGTACATTGATCCATGGTCAACTCATAATTTTGAACGTAACAGATATGATAATGTATATTTGTTTTGCTTATTTTGCACCCTTTATTTACTTATTCATTGCTTTTTTTATTAGAAAATGTGAAAATTGTATTGTGTATGCCTGTTTTTCATTTGTTTGCTCTATATTTTGATTTAATCTAATCTGATTATTTTTGTATCATTTGATTGAAGCTGCATATCACCTTTAGGGAAATTTTTAATATTGATAAATATTTAATACTCTATTGTAAATGATTCCCTTATTGGCCATTACACTTTCTATGGTTTATACCAAGCTCACACAGGACTATTGTTTTGCTCTTTTTCTTTCTGAACTCCCTATAGTCGAGCTGGAGTCAAGACAGTGAATGACTCTGTATATAAGCTGAATTGCCTCTCTGATTAGAGAATCTCCCCCAGTCTTTAAACAAAAAGAAAAAAGAAATGTGGGACCCCAAGTTGTTTTAACACACAGCTAGCACCCCCCTCTTGTTACAGTGCAAGGGCCCTTGAATGTGTTTGAGCTAGGCAGTGGCACCACCCCCTCCCCCACCCCCCCCGGGAATCAAGTCACGGACCCGCCCCTCACTTAGAAGACCTCTAGTCTAAACTCTTAAACCTTAAAGTGAAATAAAATCAACTACTTTTAAGTGTGACGTGGCAGAGTTGTGTGCCATCCAAGTGTTAGCTGTGTCCGATTTCCATCATAACCATTTAAGAGTAAGCACTGAGTATTGGATTTCCCCACACCAAAAGTCAAAGAATAAGAATAGACTGCTTGGCTTCATTGTGAATGAAATAATATCTGGCTGCTGAGTGATTAAGGACAAGTGTAATATGTCTTAAAAGGATTACCCAGTTGCCCATAGCTCTGAGAACTGGCCTGACAGAAATGATGTGGACACTTGAAGGATTCAGTGACTAATTTGCTTAACCTCTGTCACAGATCATGGGGCTGTAATATGAAAGTGACCTGGGAGCCCAAAATGCATTTGTGCCTGCTTTGTGCATCCCTGGTGCACTTTGGTATTACAGAAAGGGCTGTGAACGCTTATGCGACCCCTTCTGTAATAATGATAGCGATAGTGCACATACATCGCAAGCACTTCCTTAAGAGGATGTTCCCTCATTTGCATGGGCGTTCATGGACTACTTTTTCCTCCTTTGGGTACTTTATTGGAATTGATACATCTTCTTGATCTAACCATTGTGTGGTGCGTGCTCCTTCACTTTGCCATGCCACTTGTGTCCGCCTTCATGCTTTACTTCACACACAGCTCTTTGTTGCTTCTCATACCTTCACATACTGTTAATTATTTAAATATGCCCCCTCTTACTACCACTTCTTCATTGCCCCCCTCTTCATCTTTATTTTGTTAACTTGGCTGTTTAACCAATAAGTGGTTGCTCTCCTGTAAGCTGAAGTGTATCATGGCCATCTATCTTCAGCTAGCTCTTTATCCTGCTCAGTTCATAGCGCCGAGATGCCCAAGGGCATTTATTGCGCTTTACAAGTCTCAAAAATAAATAAAAAAACTTACTTGTGCCTGTAGTGCGATCTGCAGGTATGAATCTAAGAAAGGGTCACACCCATTTTTCCTGACACTCAGTAATGTAAATCACCCAATCTAGCACAGGTGACCAGACCAAGTGACAAAAGTGGGGGAATGCAAAACAATGTTGAAGCACAATCTCCTAAAGCAGCCTCTGGGCTACTACCACTGCATATATATCATGTTCATGCAGCATTGAGTAAAAAGAATGTGGACATGAGGAAGAGAGGAAGCAAACAAGACTGCATTTGTGTATGTTTACACACAATGCATATAGCCTTTTTCACCCCCAATGTCTCTCTCTCAAACGTTGCACCCTGTCACGTTGAAGACTGCGCTCATTACACTTGCTGAATCAGCTCTGATGCTATGGGAGTGCCAAGGCACCTGCCACCAGGACAATTACAGAGAGATGGCCTTTTGCGTGTAGTGTAGGAGAGTCAGGAAGGCAGATACAAACGGGGTCTCCAAAATGCATCCTACTAAGGGTATAGTACAAGATAAAAAAAGATCCTCCCTGCTCACGGTAAAGATTCCACCTTGTGATGGTCCTACAGCTCATCCCCAGAGAAGAGCAGTTCAGCGGCCACAGAAAACCTGCGTCATACCGTTCCTCAGTTCTTAATGTGATGTCTTTCCACAGCAAAACCCCTGTGTACCATTTAGCAATCAAATTAAGGAATACGACTCTTAGCACCATACCATAACGATGCAGAATAACAATGGGGAGACCCAACCTCTGGAATAAATTGAGGAGGACCAATATTAAGCACACGAGAAGTTCAGTCACTGCAATACAAATGACTAACAATAGAATTTGATGCTAAGAGAAGAGTCTCAGGTTTTCTGGCCTATACATTCTACATCTAAATCTCCCAATTCAGGATCCAAGCTAAGAGGATAGTTCTAAAGTCTAAATGATCTAAAAAATAAATTAAAATAGAATGTGGCAGGAGATGAAGCAGGAAGGTGTCAGCACTGCCAAAGCTAAGTCAAGAGTCTTCTTGGGCCAGGGAAGTAAGTGTTAACCTAAGCCAAACTTAGGAAAGAATCAAAGGGAAGCATAAATGTCTGAACCGCTCAAAGTCCAAAGAAAAGTGCAGGTAGAATCAGACAATGTAAACTCCAGTTATTCACACTAAATTCATGCGGGTAACACCCTCTGAATGCACAATCAGGGGTCCTTTGTCCTCTTCCAGTCACATGTTACAGACTGCAACATTCGCAAAGTATCTCACATTGGACATGGGACGACAGGTCAGGTTGCAATATTTCTGAATAGGCCTTTCATTTAACTCTCTAGCTTTCCATGTACTTTCCTCGAGGTCTTCTTCTCAGGCTCTCTCCTTCTATCACTAGTACAGTAATACATGTATTCTTCAACTAACAATGCATGTGAATACCTGAAAGAAATGTCATGTTAGCAGAAAATGAAAAACAATATTTTATGCAGCACGTTAAACAGACCTACTAAAGTCAACTTAAAGTATTAACTTAATGGTGCACATTTAATATGTGTAAGCACATTTAAACACAAATGAATATGAATGGTCAGTACATTAGATTCATATTTCTTAGTGCATGCAGAAAAATCTTAAATGTATATGTGTCAATACATCCAAGAAATACATTTCAATGCAATATATATGAAACATTAGTGTACACATTACATAAACCTAATTTGTTTCTAATGTAAATGAGATTTTATAACATGAGGATGGTTTTGTTTCTACTCAAACATCTAAATGGTAAATGTCAATTAAGGCATTTAAGAGACACATCAAGTAAATCAAATTTGTTTCTATAGTGAGTACATGCATGTATACTGAGTAAAGTTGGTTTTATCATCAAGACTTCAGAGAATATATAAATTGGTATGGTTAAGGCACACAATATGAGTAAGTTCACTAGACCTACAGCGACTGCACTTTAACAATGATGTCAAGTGCAAGACTTATTTTGATATTGTTAGACCACACATGGAACATGCTAAATGCACATTTGTGTATTGTATCTGCTATTAAATTGTGAAGTATTTGTGATGTGTAAAGGATGGGCAAAATTGTCCTTCACCAATCCCCCTTCTGATGGCGACTTCGAGTCAAATCGCAATCTGGTTTGTTTTCATCATCTTTTTCCCGGTATCCTCCAGAAATGTCATGTCATCATAGTATTTGCTCTGTCTGTCTTCTGGTTCCATATCTGCTCTTTTTTTCTTCACTCCATTTTACATTTGTGCACGTTTGTATCCCTTATGAATTACAAACAATAATAATCCACATAGAGCAAATATTACTAAGAGTTTCAAAATGCTTCCATCAATTCAACTACCTAGGTTTCCAAACCATCTACCTATAACAGAAAATCCATTCCTTATTGCTTCTCAAGCATCTGTTGCTGTTGCTGTTAACCCTTCCACACTCTTCTCTAAGTCGGTATTTGTGTATTTTTTCAAATCCCTACTTTCATCTGGCATGTAAGTGCAACATTATTTAGCTTTCAGCATCTAGCAGACTACACTCCTTTGCAAGGAGGACATCTAATGCAAGTTGATTCTACAAAATGTTTGCTCTTATGGCAACCATTATAATATCTATAAAGAAAACTCCTCCAGCTGTACTAATGGATAACGTATTGACTCCAGAAGAAAGCTTTCTAATCTTGGGTGAGTTGAGTATCACTCCTACAGATGGTATCAGAGCACCAAAAATGTCTCTACAATTTCAACAACACTTCTCTTTTTGTCCTTACATGTTGTTTCCCTGTTGGGTCATCAAGTTGTCCTACAAGATAAATACAACAATCAACTGGGAGGGAGGAGGGATTACTTTCCATTCAGTTCTCTGTTTCAATAATCTAGTTATCACATGGAAGAATGGACACTTGTAGCGTTCATAACCATTGGTTAAGCTGGATCACCCTCATAAACGCTATGTACACCGCAATCCAGTAACCCAGAATTTATGAGGGTGATCCAGCTTAACCAATGGTTATGAACGCTACAAGTGTCCATTCTTCCATGTGATAACTAGACTACAAGATAAATATTCAGAAAAGCTATCCCCATATAACGTGCTCCATACCATCTCTTGAGTAGTCTATAAAATGCATGTTTCCCTCAAATGTAATAAACTCCAGGAAAAACAGGATCTGCTTCAGTATAATCCCCAATTTCCCGAACTTCAAAGGTATGATCACATTCACTAATGCCTGCTAATGTCTGTCAATTGTGGATTTTCTAATAAATATGCAAAATTTCATTTTATGTTGCCAATCTAAAGCTAATGCTGCCATATTACCCACAAACCTTTGCTTACTTTCATCTTTTGCCCATTGCAGCACTTTTCAATGAGTCATTGCTTTAGCTAATAGGTCTCTCCGTCTTTCTTTCACTGAATCTATGAATTTCTTTTTTACACCTGTTAAGGAACAAGTTAAAGTTTGTCTAAGTGCATAAGCTGTTTCTAAGGTCATGGTGGATCTAAAGAAATGTCCCACTAGTGTTTTAGCATCAGGCTGTCTATTCAAGTGCTTCAGCACAGGAACTTTTGAAAAAAACAACTCAAGTAATAATTTTGAGGATGATCCTTTCCATAGAATAAGCTAAGCAACAAGCTACAGGTAAATCCATATGTCAAAGGGAGAGGATTATATGTAATCCCATCAACAACTGATGAAGGCAATACCATGCAATTGTAGCAATTCTTAGCATCCATTGTGTCAACATATCCATAAAGCAATTTTGAATAAACAATCAATGAATGATCTCCTCTAGAAGGATCTACATTTAAGTTTTTCTCTTCTATTGCAGGTAAACCATTGTCAGATAGGGGCACTTGTAGACCTAAGCTCCTCTACTTGTGAAGAATGGAGTAAATTCAACATTACAAGTAAAGCAATTTATACTGATGTCACAACAACAAATACTCCTCCACCTAAACTTCTACGTCTACTAGTGTTTGGATTAGGCTCCATGAGTTCTCTGATGACAGATCTTTTAGCTAGATCGCAGCACCGTCTTTTCTGTTAGTTTCCACTTGCACAAACAGTAAAGCAAAGTTCAAAGGTCTATTCCTGCAAAATGTATACAATGACTTAGTCTGTTTGGTGGCAATTCAATTTTGAAACGCAGTTCAGCCATAAAGTTCAGTTCAAGGAGGTTTATTTGGATGCAAATTGTTAAAGTAAAAGGTGCAAAATGCTCTCTCCCAGTCATTGATAGCTAGGTATGTCCATTCAGGCGAAGAATACCTCCGACAAGGTACTCTAGCTCTCTTTGATCTCCTTACTGTTGAACCTTCTTCAACACTGTCACTTAGGCCAGATCCTTCAGCATATTCTGGGATAGTGTGTGGCACATGCACTTCAGACAAATAGCGTCTCCCTCTCTTCTGTCCTTTTGGCCACTGGTCTCCAGATAAAACTTGTGTTAATACTGTACTAGGCACTTTGCCAGGGTCTGAATCTGGCATAGTCAACACTACTGGATGGGACCCTTCTGTATCAACTTCAACTGTTGACTCTCTCAGAGCCCCCTCAGACCAAACAAGTGCTGACCCAGCTTTTTGTTGATCCCCAACAGCTCAACAGCTTCACTATTCTGGTCCCTCTGTCTCACTGTAACGACCGACACATCAGCAAGAGGTGCCGTTATATTATCAAGGGGACGGGGGATTCTGTGAGTATGAGCAGCGTGTACCCTATTGGGGAGACCTCTGCACTTGACAGCTGTTATAGTGACTGGAATCACTTGGCAGGGGCCACGCCACCTACGTTTCAAGCATGGCTTGCGCATGTGTTTCTTCACCATAACCCAGTCACCAGGACTGAGATCATAGCACTGCTTCTGTGAGGCTGGGCTGTAACCTTTCCAGCCTGGTGAGACATAGAATGGACCACATCAGCTAGTCCTTTCCAATAATCACGAATCATGTCATCTGTAATGTTCACAAGCACATTCGCAGGCACCTGTGTCACTTTCATGGTCCTTCCCATAATGATTTCATGGGGTGACAATCCTGTCCTCTTATCTGGAGTACTATATAGTCTCATCAACACAAGAGGTAAAGCATCAGGCCATTTTAGGGATGTTGAAGCACACACTTCAGCCAATCTGGATTCCAAAGTGACATTGACTTGCTCCACAATGCCAGAAGCCTCAGGTCGGTAACTGCAATACAACTTGTAATGCTGCACATAACATTTTCAGGGCCTCATTATTAAAATGAAATTCTAGGTCTGACTCCAGAGAAGTCAGAAAACTGAAACATGGTATTAACTCCCTCAACAACTACTTAGCCACAGTGAGACTATCATTTCCTCCGGTCGGGTAAGCTTAAACTCAACGTGAGAAGAGGCACATAATCAGTGGGACATGTCTCAAACCATTGCAAACAGGCATCTTGATAAAGTACAGTTGCTTCCTGTTGAAGGGACCTCCTGATCTTCCTATGTGACTCAGTGCTACTACTGTTCTTCTACCTACATTCTGCTGCTGGGACACAACACATCTGTGACCAAATCATTCAGCCATCAGTCTAAATTAGGCGTCTCCAACCAGTAGTTGTGGAGCTACTGGTAGCTCACCAGCACCCTCAAAGTAGCTCTCAGAGGTGAAGCCAAATCAACTCGATCTCAGGTATTCTGTGTATATTAAAGAAGGCATCACTGCTCGTTTCATTACCCATAAGAGTTACAGCCAGACAAACCAATGGCAGGACCTCTTGATAACACTCAAACACACACTCTGTTGGCCTATCAATCAATCAGGGATTTATAGAGTGCACTACTCACCTGTGAGGGTCTCAAAGCGCTGGGGGGAGGGGGGGGGCATTTGAGCAGCTCCGGTCATTCGAAAAGCCAGGTCTTGAGGGTCTTCCTGTATGCTTTCAGTGTGGGGCTTTGTCTGATGCTGAGGGGGAGTTCGTTCCAGGTCTTGGCCGTGATGTAGGAGAAGGATCTGCCTCTGTGGATACGAGTGATTTCAGCCAAGGACTGGTCAGCAGAGGGGAGGTTAATCTTGAGGCATAGAAGGAGATTATTTTGTTGAGGTATTGGGGTCCGTTGTTGTGGAGGGTTTTGTATGTCTGTGTGTGAGCAGCTTGAAGGTCACTCTTTTTTCGAAGGGGTGCCAGTGGAGGTCTTGTAGGTGCAGGGTGATGTGGTCTTGTCGTGGGTTTCTGAGGATGAGTCTGGCTGCCATGTTCTGGACGGTCTGGAGTTTGTGGCGCAGAGATTTGTTGATTCCGGCATGGAGGGCATTCCGGTAGTCCCGCCTGCTGGTGATGAGTGTATGGATGACAGTCTTCCTGGATTCAGGGGGATCCATTTAAAGGTCTTGCAAAGTATGCAAGAGTGTTGAAGCATGTGGAGGCTACGGTGTTGGCCTATAGGTCTGCCACATGAACCATCTTTATCCTCTTTAAATCTACCTAAGTAGGAGATTGGCCATGTTATATGCCCTGCTCTATCAGTCACACTTTGTGTGACATCAAAGAATAGTGGCAGCAGTAACCAGGGCGGACCCACCAAAGCCTGTGACTGCAAGAACTAGAGTGAAAATGTGTTAGTTGGGAGCATGAGCAACCAAAGAGCTGAGGGAAGAGAGTATGCATCCAGGGCAGAGAAAATTAGAAGCATCACATTCATTTGTGTGTGGGTGTGTGACATTGTGTCCTTCCCTAATAATCATTGATGGTTCCTTAAAGCTACTTCTAGTGTCAAGGGCTGCCAAATATGTATGCTGGTCCCCATCATAAGAGTATTGTCTCTGAGGCAATTGTGCCCGTTCATTGTATAATTGTGCCATTGCCATAATATTTTCATCCTTGACTATTTTGGGCATACAAGTCTAGTATTAACATACTTGCTGCCATCACTGACATATTAAGATCATGACTGGCTTGCTTTTACCCATTCCTGACAGAGTGGCAACCACTTCTCCCATAATAATGTCCATGACTGATATATTTTGGGCAGTCAGCTGTGACACAGGAGTAGCCCCGGTTAAATGGTGGGCATTATTAGAATAACAGATGCATTAATAGTGTTATGGTGAGCAAGCATGGCCTATAAATCTAATTCCTGGGTATTTGAAGCAGAATTTGTCCATCAGAGGCATTTTTACATGGCGGTACTCAACGAAAACGAAAAGCTGATGTTTAGGGACTGTGTATTTTCTAACAATGAAAACAGATTTGATTTTTAAAGAAAAAAATGATGCTTTTTCTGAAAAGTTTTTTCTTTTGGAAAGTTGAGTTTGATTGCTCAAAGTGTACAGTTCATTTTTCGTTTGAAAGCTTTTATTCGGTTAAATGAATCAACCATATAAGCAAAAACAGTCATACATCAATATTCACAGTAATAACATTTCCAGTACACAAGATAATGAGAAAATTAATCATAACATTTATAAACAGAAGGGAACGATACAATAAACGCAGATACATGTTCATATACTCTCACTGGCGATTTATGTAAACATGATTAATCCATATACAGAAAGTGCAAGTGCAAAAAATACATAAAATACCCTATAGATCATACGATCAGATATCAAAGATCATTGATTTCCTAATATGAATCGCTTTCAAGAGAAATGTTGCTGTATAGAAACACAATCCTGGTTCCTCTAGTCTTAGGAGCAAGTTCATAGCATCTTTGGTAGATCTGATGTTATAGTATAAGAAAAACAGTTTTAAATAGAATTTCTTAAAATTAGAATACAATTTACAAAGTAATAACATATGGCAACAGCTTTGGCGAGAGACTCCGTCACATGGGCAGGGTTGGGTAGAACCCTGTTTCATAACAGGAAAATTGTCAAGATGGTGTAAAGTACCCAATCTTAATCATTTTAACACGTAGCGATGTGATGCTCTTGTTACAACGGACAGATAGCTTTGAAACCCCTGTTTAAGATCCAATTGCAAATGAAAAATATACGTTGTTTGGATCATAAGGGCACGAGAATGAACCTCTATTTTGTGGGCTAGCAGGGTTGATTTAATCTCACCTCTAGCAACGAAATCGGCACATTCAAGATCCAGTTGGATATTACAATTAAACAGAAGTTTAAACCAGTGGGAGATATAATTAAGCCAGGGGATTCTTGAGCAATTCTCTATTTTAAGGCAATCCCGTATTATAGATTGGGTAAACAGTGTCTCCTCTTTTGACCATATTGATTTCTAGAGTAAAAGAGGGCACAATGACACCAGATCCGAGATGTACTTAATCCCCACTTCGCGGTGGATAATTTCCGTGGAGGCCGATAATGGGGCACACAACAAGCGTTTTAAAAAGGAATTTTCGGTTTGTAATAATAAATTGCCGTGGCAGTGTCCCCAGACCCCTGCACCATAAAGTGCGGCAGTGACACATTGTATCTCGTAAATTGTCAGCATATCTTTGATACGTCGATTGCCAAATTTAGCAGCAAATCTAAAAATACCATTTATATTTCTCAGCATCTTCGCACAGGCGTTGTCCTGTTCCTCTACCCAGGCCCCGTTCTCTGCAAAAGTAATGCCCAAGTAGCAGAAAGTCTTAACTGTTTGAACCTTAGAACCTACAATAAAATAAGATCTGGATCTGATTGGGTTCCTACCGCAAGCCATAACAAGGTTTTAAGATTTGTTAATTAAAAGCTTCCTTTTAGCAATAAAAACTGTAAAATTATCAATAAGACGCTGTAACCCAATGGGGGTACGAGAGAGTAAAACCGCGTCGTCGGCGTATAAAAGAATTGGAATAGAATTTCCATCCACCCTCGGGGCATCCAATTCTAACGGCTTCAGGGCTGCGTCCACATCATTATTAAACAATGAAAAAAGTAGTGGAGCTAGGACGCATCCCTGACGGATGCCTCTTTTAACTTTAAAGAAGAGGGTATATTCACCTGAGGAACCATACCGCACCTTACTGGACAGTTCCTCATATAGTCTTGCCAGGAAATATACTATCGCTTTGGGCGAGCCCATTTCCAACAGTAGTGGCCATAGGATAGAATGGTCTACCAGGTCGAAAGCACTGCTAAGGTCGGCAAAGCATAAATATAAATGACCCTCCTTTGCTAGGGTATATTTGCCGATCAATAGGTCCAAGTTGACACACTGCTCTAATGTGCCAACTCCTTTTCTAAATCCATATTGTACTTTTGTAAGGATCGACTTCTTGGTTACCCAAGCTTCCAATCTTGATAACATGGCCCGGGTCATAATCTTTGTAGAGGAGTCCAGAAGGGAAATCGGACGGTAATTACGGGCGTCGGTTTTTACCCCCTTCTTAAATATTGGTATTATAATTGACTGACCCCATGATAAAGGGAATTGGGTTTCAGCGGCAATATTAAAAACTCTTGTTAAAAACGGAGACGATAAGGCCGTTTCAATTTTATAAAGGTCAATTGGGACCCCGTCGGGTCCCGGTGCCTTCCCCCCTTGCTACCGGTTATAGCATCAGTGACCTCATCAATCCTGATTATCAAGGGCATAATTGGCCACTCCTCACTGGGGGCATTGTATTAGCAAGAGTCTGCAGTGACTACAACTGTAGTTTTATCGGACGACTAGTGGTGCTCCTGCATGATTTTGATGCAGGCACCCAACTTTCATTTTTAAACATTGCTTATTTGTTTATGTAAACCTGTTTTTAAAAAACATTGTACTGCGCACTTACTTCCTCTTGTGTGGCCTCCCCAGCCCCGGTCCACCACGGCTGCTCGTGCCGATTGTGTGGAGGGCGGGCGCCATCTTGGGTGTAGCCTGAAGGCTGCCTAGACCGCAGTTAGCGGTCCAGCTGCTCGGGGGTGAACACCATAAATCAACAGGATTCCCAGTGCTCGCTGTGGGTCAGCAGGTGGTGGCAGCTCCTGTTCCTCACTGGGGGCATTGTATTAGCGAGAAGCTGCAGTGACTACAACTGTAGTTTTATCGGACGACTAGCGGCGCTCCTGCATGATTTTGATGCGGGCACCCAACTTTCATTTTTAAACATTGCTTATTTGTTTATGTAAACCTGTTTTTAAAAAACATTGTACTGCGCACTTACTTCCTCTTGTGTGGCCTCCCCAGCCCCGGTCCACCTCGGCTGCTCGAGCCGATTGTGTGGAGGGCGGGCGCCATCTTGGGTGTAGCCTGAAGGCTGCCTAGACCGCAGTTAGCGGTCCAGCTGCTCGGGGGTGAACACCATAAATCGCGATGTGTCCCCGTGCGCGCAGCGGACGAGCGCAGCGGGCGCATCGATTGCGCGCCAAAGTCGCGCCTAAGTCAAGCCCGTCTGCGCGCGTCCGCGGCCGGACGGGGCCAGGGGCACGTCCTTATGCCCCTCCCATCTCCTACTCCTCTGAGGGCCTTAATTCTATACAGGGCAATTGGCCGCTTCCGAATTCCACTATTAGTATTATTTCCTCCCTCGGTCTCACACCCTCATCACTTCCATCCCCTCCTTCCCCACTGGCTCCCCCGATGCAGCCTCCCTCTGGCGACGGCTCTTCTTCCTCCCCCCCTCCTCCTCTGTCTATTATTTTGCTCAACACCAGGTCAGCGGTGAAACACCATCAAGAATTGTTTGTCCTACTTGATTCCCACAAGCCGGACATACTGTTCCTAACCGAGACCGGGTTTTGTGAGTCCTCCTTGCCGTCCCTTCTAGCTGCCCTTCCCCCTGCTTACGTGGCCCTCCGTGCTGACCGCCCGGCGGGCAAGATAGGGGGTGGCGTGGCGCTTATCGCCCGGTCTGAGTATAACTTCCAACTTCTCCCCTCCCCCCCTATTGACCCCACCGAGCACCTTGTGGTTCGCTCCTCCAATTTTTCACCCCCGCTCATTTGTTTGCTTATGTATCGACCACCCCAGTCCACTCCTCTGTTTATGCCAGCCTTTCAGGACCTACTGGCCACGCTGGCGGTCAATTATGCCTCAGTCCTAGTGTTAGGCGATTTTAACTACTGGCCCACAGATCCCCTTGAATGTACATCCCCCAAGCAATTCACAGAATTACTCCAATCTTTGAATATTATCTCCCACATTCAAGTTTCAACACACACATGGACACGTGTTAGACCAAGTTTGGTCTCTCAACTATTCCATTTCTTCTATATCCGTGTCCCCATGCCCATGGTCTGACCATGCTCTTATCTCGTTCTCCCTTCACCTCAACCCTGTAACTAAGGTTCCACTTGCAAAAAACACCTGGACACGGAACTGGAATCGTGTTGACCTTCCCTCACTTTCATCTTCTCTCTTGAACTCCTCACCCAACCTGGTGGGCCTATCCTCCTCACTACAAGCCACTGCGATTGATACCTGGCTCGCTGGAGGCTGCGATTCAGTAGCTCCCTTACGTCGGATTTCAACCAAAAGACCTAAGGAGTCTAACCGGTGTTCAGCGAAGACTTAAAGGATAAAAAGCTGACCCTCCGGCGAGCTGAGAGGCTGTGGAGAAGGGAATACTGTCCCCTACAGAAAACTCACTACCTTACACTATTGCATGACTATAGAAAAGCCATTCTAGGAGCCAAAACTGCCTATTTCTCATCAAAAATTCTGGCGGCAGAGAACCAATCTAGGGAAATCTTTACCATCGTACACGATTTAGCCTTTTCAGAGAGGACTATCCCTAAACCCCCTCCTACCCAGTCCCTGTGTGACTCACTGAACTATTATTTTCTGGATAACATTTCAAATATCAAGACTAACATCCCACCTCCCTCCTCTACTTATGTTGATCCCCTCCCTCCCACTGTCCAGTCTTGTCTGTCTTCGATCCCCCCTCTCACTGAAGAAGTATTTTTGGAAACTCTTCTTAAAGTAAAGTCAGGTTCTCCGGCCGATATCTGTCCGGCCCGCATCCTCCAACAGATTTATTCCGTCTGCACTCAGCCCCCGATCACCTTCCTTAACAGTTCCCTTGCGCAAGGGGTTGTGATTCCAGCTCTCAAAGCTGCCTCAATTGTGCCTATTTTAAAGAAACCTGGTGCAGACCCGTCCGCCCCAGTTAACTACCGCCCCATCTCCTTGCTGCCCTACTTGGGCAAGGTGCTTGAGCGCCATGTTACCTCGGTACTCAGTGCCCACGTGGAAGCAACCGGGGGCCTGGCGCCTTGTCAAGCGGGCTTTCGGCCTAGGCACTCTACTGAGTCCGTCGTGGTGTCGGTCCTGGACAACCTCAGGGAGGGCATGGACCAAAATAAACATCAGGCCCTAGTGCTCCTCGATCTCTCCGCCGCTTTTGATACGGTGGACCACTCCATCTTGCTTTCACGTATCAGAGCGGCGGGAATCGGGGGCTCAGCCCTGGTCTGGCTATCGTCCTTCCTGAGGGATCGCACCCAGGCTGTCCGGCTGGGGGATTTCACGGCAACTCCACTCAAGATCACTTGTGGTGTTCCCCAGGGTTCCTCTCTTTCTCCTCTTTTGTTCAATCTTTATATCTATCCTCTAATTTTCGCACTCCAGCAGCTGGAGGTCACCGTATATAATTATGCGGATGACCTCCAGCTCGTCTTCAATCTCTCTTCCTCTTCCCATTCTATCTCTAACTTTCAGACTATTATGATTTTCATCAGGGACTGGATGAGCCACAACCACCTGAAGTTGAACCCGGATAAAACCGAGCTGGTTCTCACTGGCGGCTCTTCCAGTCCCTGGAACTCTTTATTTTGGCCCTCTTCCCTAGGTTCCCCTCCCACTCCCTCTCCTACAGTTAAGACCTTAGGCATTAAAACGAATAATCACCTCACCCTTCACTCAGAAATTAGCTCTGTCGTCTCTTCCTGCTTTTTCACCCTTCGCACTATTCGCACTGTCTCCCGTTTTTTTCCCCCTTGGCACTAAAGTTGATCATGTCTGCCCTAGTGATCTCCCGGCTGGATTACGACAACGCCCTGTACAACGGCATTCCAGCCTACAGTTTACGAAAGCTCCAGCTGGTGCAAAATCAGGCGGCTCAGATAGTGTACGGCCTCCCCCGCTCCCATCATTCAATGCCGTTACTGAAGGCGCTACATTGGTTGCCTGTCAGGCAACGTTCCCTCTTTAAAACTGGCTGCATGGTTTTCCAGGCATGCCAGGGATCAGCCCCGGCCTTTATCATCTCCCTGATAAAGGAATATGTCCCCACCAGAGAGCTCCGATCATCTTCCCAATCCCTTCTACAGGTACCCCGCTACAAGAGAAAAAATTGGGGAGGGGCCAATTTCTCATTTTTGGCACCCACCTTTTGGAACTCCCTCCCCGACCATCTGCGGTCGACCAAACACTACTCCCTCTTCCGCAAGGGCTTGAAAACCTTTTTGTTCAATCAAGCTTTCCCGCAGTAATCCATCCATTGCTTTGCTCCTGCTTACTATGCCTCCTAAGCGCCAAGAAACCGTTTGGTGAACGCTGCGCTATACAAGTATTTTAAATTCAAATTCATTAAAGGTTTGACGATCAAAGGGTCCTCTCTATCAGTGGGATTAAAAATATTTTTTAAATGCTCTATCCAACAATTACAATTAATGTAAGAGTTAAGTTCTGGGATATGAACATCTTTTAGAAAGGGACTGTTGACTGTGTCCCAGAACAGTTCACTGTTTTTTGTTTCTGCTGCTTTACTTAGGTCTTCCCATGCTATTCCCTGAAGCTCTACCTTCCTCATTTTAATAGCTAAAGCATGAGCTGCACGTGGGACCTTAATTGTGTCAGAATTTCTCGGTTCACACCTTAGATCTTGTTTCAGGTGACATAGGGCCGTAGTACAATTACCATCAAACCAGTTTACCTTAGGTTTTTTGTTTCCTCGGGCTGGTTTTGTCAGTAAGTTCTCAATTGTATTATTGATCTTAGTAAAATTAGCAAGGATCAAACGGGGGTCGGCCATGTCCCTTAAACATACTTGAATTTCACTTTGACAATGCGTAATAACATCATGCTGAATTTTTATAGCATCTAGTCCAGCCCATTTTATTCGAACACCGTTCAGTCTGGTAGGGGCTATGGGGGGGCGGTTAAAAACTTCAATTACAACACTATTATGATCACTACTTGGTTGGACGGTTATCCAAGGTAGCGAAAACCAATGTGTACTATTGCATGAGATTGCGATGCGGTCAATATTAGACATAGCATTCCTTCCTGTAAAGGTGGGACATTTTGCCTTTTGTTTATCAGTAAAGCATTGTAACAATTCTAAATCCAACTTCCCAATAACATTATTTAGAGCCCTACCATATTCACAGTGGGGGAAATGCATATAGCAATCGTCGTCAAAATCCCCTCTCCTGATACCACAAACTTTGGTTAATGAAAATGGACATGCCTGAATATTAAAATCACCAACCCAAAGGATAATAATCGATTCTTTAATGGTGTTGGTCAGCCTATCAAGTTCCTTTTCTAGATCGTGCATGACTGGGCCTCAAGGAGACTTAAAAATATTATTATAAAAATTGATTAATATGACATCTTCGCCCACAGTAGATGTGAACCACATTATCTGGGAATGGGTGCCGACATTAGTACAACTCTTAATCCTACATTTTACCAGGGTATTAGAAACTAGAATCAGTCCCCCTTTTGCTCTACCTGAGGGGGAGACCTGGGCTGAAAGCCAGTGAGAGGTAAAACCCTCTACATAGGTTGATTCAGTACTCATGTTGGGCCGCTAAGAAATCAGACCAGGAAGGCGTGCCTATTTTACTTTTGAGACCGCAAATATTCCAGGTAGTTACTTGATACCCATTGCACATATTAACTTCATTGGCTTCCGGAGAAGGTACTTCATGGCCCCCGAATCACTAATAGTGGGTAATTCTACTATAACGTAGTCTAAATCGTTATAGCTAGTTGGAATCTGTGAGTCATTCCTGGGTAGCACGCCACCTGTTCAATCATACAGTGATTCATCTTATCAGATGAATTACTGTTGGGCCTTTTTGCTATAAAGTCAAGGTTGCTCAGGGTCTGACATCTGATGGCAAAATTAGGTAAGGCAAGGGTCAGGATGGGAGGTAACAAGGGTCCATTTCCGAGCCAGCTACCATTTCCATGCATTGCTATCACATGTCTGTAAAAATACCCAAGAGGAAGAAGGGTAATATTACATTCCAAAGGAGAAGGTAGTGGAGCATTTATAAGTGAGTTATATGCCCAGCTTGGAGACCGGAAATTGATAATAATACAATCCCCTGCAAGGCATTTTTTAAGAGGCCCAATCCAGCCCAGTCTACGTATGGTCAGGATCTGACTTACCCCTTTCAATGGACAACCACAATTATTGGTCACCCAGAACACTACTTTATTCAATAGTGAGTCATGGTCCTCTACCTGAGCAGGTTGGAGTCTGGGTACATTAGCCAATATTGCGACATAAGCACTGCATACAGCACAGAGCTTCAGCACTCAACCAACGCTCCCCACGACCACACCGACGCCCCCCACCACCACACTTCGCACCTGGACCCCGATCAGCACCGAAGACACCATCCGCACGATGAACACCATCCACTCCGGATCTCCAACCGACCCCTGCCCTCACCACGTCTTCAACAAGGCTGACGCTGTCATCGCACCACACCTGAAGGACATCATCAACATCTCCTTCGACACCGCGACCTTCCCGGAGAGCTGGAAGCACGCCGAACTCAGCGCTCTACTAAATAAACCAACGGCGGACCCCGCCGAACTCAAGAACTACCGCCCCATCTCGCTCCTCCCGTTTCCAGCCAAAGCCATCGAGAAGACAGTCAACAAGCAGCTGGCCGCCTTCCTCGAGACGAACGGATCCCTCGACCCCTCCCAGTCGGGCTTCAGGGCCAACCACAGCACCGAGACCGTCCTCATTGCTGCCACCAATGACATCGGTGCCCTGCTTGACAACGGAGAGACAGCTGCCCTCATCCTCCTGGACCTCTCCGCGGCATTCGACACCATTTGCCACCGCACCCTAGTGGAACGCCTCAGCAAGGTCGGAATCCAGGAGAAGACACTGGAGTGGATCGTCTCCTTCCTCGCCGGAAGGACCCAGAGAGTCCGCCTACCACCGTTCAGATCAGAAGCCACGGAAGTCATCTGCGGCGTCCCTCAGGGCTCCTCGCTCAGCCCCACCCTCTTCAATGTCTACATGAGCCCCCTAGCGGCCATCGCACGCCAATACAACCTCAACATCATCTCCTACGCCGACGACACACAGCTGATCCTCTCCCTGACCAACGACCCAGCTACCGCCAGAGCCGACCTACACGAAGGGATGAAACACATAGCCGAATGGATGATGTCCAGCCGCCTGAAACTGAACTCAGACAAGACGGAAGTCCTCATCCTGGGCTCCTCACCCTCCGCCTGGGACGACTCCTGGTGGCCCCCCGCCCTGGGCGCCGCACCCAAACCAACAGACCACGCACGCAACCTGGGCTTCATCCTGGACTCCTCCCTCTCCATGACCAGACAAGTCAACGCCGTCTCCTCGTCCTGTTTCAACATCCTGCGCATGCTACGCAAGATCTTCCGATGGATCCCCACCGAGACCAGGAAGACGGTCACCCAGGCCCTCGTCACCAGCCGCCTGGACTACGGCAACGCCCTCTACGCCGGAACCACCGCCAAGCTCCAGAAGAGACTCCAGCGTATCCAGAACGCCTCAGCCAGACTCATCCTCGACATCCCCCAACGCAGCCACATCTCCGGACATCTGAGAGACCTGCACTGGCTCCCCATCAACAAAAGAATCACCTTCTGTCTCCTCACCCACGCACACAATGCCCTACACGACCAAGGCCCCAGTAACCTCAACAGCCGCCTCAACTTCTACGCTCCCACACGCCACCTCCAATCAACCAGCCAAGCGCTCGCCGCCGTCCCTCGCATCTGAAGAGCCACAATAGGAGGTAGATCCTTCTCCCACCTGGCCGCCAAGACCTGGAACTCCCTCCCGACCCACCTCCGCCTGACCCAAGACCACCTCGCCTTCAGGAAGCAGCTCAAGACCTGGCTGTTCGAGAAATAGCGGACCCCCCCTCCCGAAGCGCCCTGAGACCCTCCGGGTGAGTAGTGCGCTATATAAATGTAATGATTGATTGATAGATTTATAGACATGACAGTTTTCCTATCCTCGTAGGCTATGGCTTTCAGGCTATCAGACTTTACATGATCAGATCTAATAGAGTTAGCTGGCTTAATCCCAACACTTGCCTGTTGCATTAGGACAGGTCTAAAACTATTATTAAAAGGTTTGCCTGGATTGGCATCCTTTTCCTGATTTCCCACCTCTACAATACTGTTCCCTTCCTTTGCAGTATTGGTATATTTGCCATCTGGAATAATAATCTGGTTAGAGGGACCTACAGCGGCAGCTTTCTCTAAGGTTCTAATCACCTCATTTTGGAATTTATCTTTAATATTGGCCAGTGATCCACTAATCTTGTGTATTTCTCTCGCCAAAGAATCTAGCTTATCATAAAGCGGCCTTAAGAGCTCTGTCACCTTCTCTGAAATATCCGCTAAGGATGGACCACACTGTGGGGGATCTAAGGTGACCAATGGGCCTGCTTTCTCTGTATAGGTATTCTTTTTATCTTTTTTTGTCTTATGATTAGTATTCTCTTGTTCTGTGTGATTTTTCCTACATCCCCTAGTCTTTTTCTTGGGCACAGGGCTTCCAGTAATAATCAAAGTAGGGGTCGAAGATAATCGAGTATAGTCTCCATTGATGCCATCATCTCTAAGGTACTCAGGGGCTGTTTCCTCAACTAACAAAGGGAGTTTAGTTGTTTTATCGAGTAAGTTCTCGCTAGGGGGGCTAAAAATGGTCCTTGATCTCCCTCCAAATAACTAGATCCCATGGACAAACGTCTCTCAGTGCGATCTATCTCTTCTGAGAGGATGTTTACAGCTTTAACCAGATATGTATCATTCGTTGTACATGATTTATCAATGTACGGCTTAGCGGGCTTCCTTCTTGCCATAATGTTAGAAGTGGGAAAAGCACCAGAGGCGGGTCACACTGCTATCAATAAAGTGCAATATGGGTTGGCCTAGGTTAAAGTGTCATGTGCTTCACTACTATCGATAAGTGCAATATAGGTTGGCCCGGGTTAAGGTGTCACGTACCTCTCTACTATGAATAAAGTGCAATGTAGGATAACCTGAATTTAAGTGTCACGTGCCTCTCTACTATCAATAAAGAGCAATGTGGGATGACCAGGATTAAAGTGTCACGTGCCTCTCTACTATCAATAAAGTACAATGTAGGGTAACCTGGATTAAAATGACGCGTGCCTCGCCGCTGCCGTTATAATGGGTTGGATTTAGTTAAAATGGCACATACTAAAACTGTTCGCTCTTGACTGAGGATCAGAATAATCTATACGATTCGCTAAAAACAGGAAGCAATACAATTAAAACACAAAGAGGTACATACACTAAGTAAAATAAGTGTAACTATTAAAACCAATAAAAGCTAACATTAAATAATACTTGATCCGAGGGTATTTGGCAGCATAAATGTCTTTAAGGAAGTAACTAATAATCGCCAAAGTCTAGGAGAAGTCGGATGAAGATTGCGGGCCTCCAACTACTCACAAGGCAGGGTGGGCACAAAAATGACACGCTCAGCACCTTTCTCCTGGTCCCAGGGTCCGTTCCAGGTCTAGATGTTAGAGCGGGGGCCCTGCCCTGCCTCTTCCTGGTGATGACGGGCTAGGACGGGCCTGGGCTAGGATGACCTCGCCCTTGGCCCGGGCGCAGCCCGCGCGCGTCCCGTCCTGCGGGTGCCCTGGCCCGGCTTAAATGCACCTCCTGGCGTGCTGGTGATGCGTGACTGGAGTGCAACGGCGCTAGGGGGTCTGGGAGATGTAGTCTCCCCCCAGCGTTCACGTCGACTTCTGCTTGGTCTCCTTCTCCCCACCGGGCCGGCAGCCAACAAGAGGGTGCAAACGGGGCAACAAAACAGCAGGTAAGAGGTGGTAGCGGGCTCCCGCGCTGCGGGTGCCCTGGCCCGGCTTAAATGCGCCTCCTGGCGCGCTGGTGATGCGTGGGTGGAGTGCGACGGCGCTAGGGGGTCTGGGAGATGTGGTCTCCCCCAGCGTCCACATCGACTTCTGCTTGGTCTCTCTCCTACTCCCCACGGAGGCGGCAGCAGCAAGAGGGGGCACACGGGGCAACAAAACAGCAGGTAAGAGGTGGTAGAGGGCAGTGGTTTTGATAGAAAAATGTGTGTTTTTAAAAACTAATATGCTACTGAAGACATCATAATACAATTCAAAAACTCATTTAAAGTTTTTAGCTGAATGATAATTCAATTTGAGTTGGGGAGACTTACTGCTGAGGGAATACCCTTTGTGGCACACAACATGTGATGATTTGAATTGTACTTGATTACAAGCATTTAATATTGATAAACGTTTTCCTAGCATTCTGCTGATAACTTCATCTGGAATGTTTGGGTGGTTACTACTGATAAATCGTCCTTAGGGTGGTCATAGTGTAATGTTAATACATATCATCAGCAGTTTACAGTTATAAAATATGCTAGTAGCTCGGCAGGACTTTCCTTGAGCAGAATTAGCTCTCACTACAGAAAAGGTTGGAGACCCCTGTTCTAAATCTTGGGTTAAACCACATTTGCCTAAACAAGCACACCAAGGCATTTCTTCCTACATGTGCAAGTCAATGATAATGTCTCACCATGGGGGTAGCAAGCTATCTAGCAACACTAGTCTTCCATCTCCTGAAACCCAAAATGTCATCCTCATCTCTTTTGACACAGCCTGCTCTAATACAGGTTTGCTGTTCTGCTTCTGACAGATCTTCCTGTAACCTTCTAGCTTCCTCCCAAGTATCAACTGCAGTTAACAACAAATTGTAATTTGTGGCATCCGATTTTTCAATGTGGTACACCCCATTAAAGGTTCAAGTATTCAAAGTGCACTATCTTGCTGTTTCATTTGCATATCTATTGCCCACTGTGACACAGTCAGTGCAGTTTTGATGTGCGGCCCATTTTACGACGGAAATCGGGGCAGGTAACTGTAAAGCCTGCAAAAGGTTATTCTTTATGGGTAACTCTAAAGAGTTCATAACTCACATCGCGACCATAACTGTCCAAAGTAGTGAACAACACCAAAGCCATACTGACTATCACGGAAAATTGTTATTCTCATCTGGTCTGAAACACAGTAAGAGCTATTAATTTGAACTCTTGTGCTGAAAATACTCCTTGAAGCCAAGAGGCTTTTACCACACCTAAGACATAGCAAATTGCGTAGGCAGCTCTCAGGTTTGCATCATGGTCTCATAAGCAGGAGTCATCACCATACATCACATAATCTGATTCAAGTAGTATCAAATCTTGGTGCATAGGTCAGTAGACAGTCGTGCTCAATTTCACCGTCAACAGATTCCTTTTTAGGTATGGGCAAAAGGCCAGCATGGTTTAGCACAGTACATCTCCTCAATGTGATATTATTGGCGCCAAGAATTACCTGCTTATACTTAGTAAGATGATTATTATTGGTTCTGGTATGAGCTAACGAAACTTCTGCAGAGTGGTTGACAAAAACTGTCAAAGGATGATCCATAACAATGCTCTCACACTGTTCTATGCTGACACATGTAGAAACCACAACTTTAAGGCAGCTGGGCAAAGCAGCAGCTACAGGATCGAGTGTGGCAGAAAAGTAAGTTACAGGTCTGCAAGCGTCCTGTACATCTGGCTTAGCCCTCCCTTTCACTGCAAAACAAGGCAACACGTGTATTATAATCAGGCATTCCCAGTACCAGGGCACTGCAGAAACATTCTCTCAGATCTGAGAAGGCATGCATGCAGCTGTCATCCCATGATACCAGATCTGACACATCTTTGTGTGTCAGCCTCTGTACAGGCTTGACAATTAGGTAAATACTGGGAATCCACTGTCAACAGTTGCCCACCATTACCAAGAACATTTTGACTTCTTTCTGGATTGTTTACAGATTAATTTTTAGATCTTCTGAGATTCTCTCTTGTGACACCTTCATTGCTCCTTTCTCATGGTGATGTCTGATAGCACTGCAATTTTGTCATGGAGTTTTCTTGTCCAATGTCAGCTAGGTGGTTCAACAGAGCACAGCGCGCCAAAGATGGTGGACCCGTAGCATTGAGGCTCCACACCGGCCCATCCGTAATCCTGACCTATTGTGATGCTATGGGGCTGCAGGTAGCGAACGGCAACTGAGCTTAGCGGGGGGCACCAGCCTCTGGAACAAGATGGCGGCTGCGACCCATAAGCTCAAGAGTGGTGCAGACAGGATGGTCGCCGCCTGCAGCCTGTGATCGGGGCTGACTGATGCACCGTGAGGGCGAGGCCCATCTGGGACCAAGGTCTGCAAATAGGCTGCTGGCAAGCCCGAGCGGTGTACTCTGGACCCACATCGGGGTCTGGCGCGCTGCTTAGGGTGCAGTGGGCCCGGGAGCAGCCTAAGGGTTGCCCAGGTGCCCCCCGCTTAGAGAAGGCTGCAGCTACTGTTGGGCAGATTGGCGGTGACCCGCGCTCTTCTGTGGGGCCCCGTCACTTGATTGCCACAGGAGGAGTGGTGCCGCAGGCCTCATTTTCCCATCGGGCCCCCTGTCTGGGCTGCCGGGGCCGCATCGAGCACAGGACATATGCAGAGGGGAAAGGATTGACCCTCCCCTGCTTCTCCATGCCGCTCCACGTAACTGAGAAAGAAATGAGGCGGCCAGGCCAGAGGGGGCCCTGAGGTGAGGCAGCTGTCTGGTGCTCTGTTGACTCCCTCCTGGATTGGACCCTGCAGGCTCTGTTGAGCCAGTGGTTAGCAATTGTGACCCTGGGTAGCTGCCCATATAGTCGGCTGAACACAGTGGGGGTGGGGGCAGACCCCCAGGGCCTGGAGGTTCTAGTGGAACGTGGGTACCCCTCCCTGGCAGGTGACTGTGGTTTGACTGCTAGTCTGGCACACTAGTAGGCCAATGCCCCCAAAGAAGAGAGAGACGTGTCCTGGACAGGCCAGGAGTGTGTCCCCTCTAGCTGTGGGAACCATCACGGAGTGGGCTGCAACTGTTAATGGGGGAACTAGTGGATGGCCTAGGACCTTCCTCCTGGAGTCAGTAATCTACCATTTGAAGGTGCCTATGACAGGTACTCACCGACTGTGCCTGCTCTGCGAACTTCCAATCCTGCCACAATGGGAAAGACCAGGCCCATGCAGGGTGCTCTGCAGGCGGGGGAGACCCCCTTGCCTATTTCTAAGCGACAAGAGGATGGGGAGTAAGATGACAACTCAATACACTTTCACTTGGACAGGGTCCATGCAGCTATAGCAGACACCAAGACTACGCTCCAATAAGCCATCAGGGCAGTGTCCACAGAGCTCCATAAGTTAACTGACAGGGAAAAGGCAACTGAGCAGACGCTGGAAGACCGAACAGAAAATGATGGCCCAAAGGGCCGTTGATCTGGCAGCCAGGGTCCTTATTCTGGAGAGAAGGGCAGAGGAATTAGGAGGATCGAACCGCTGTATTACATCCGCCTGATTGGCCTACCTGAGGGAATAGAAGGGACAGATATGGTGGCCTTCCTGGAAGACTGGCTCTCCTCAACAGCAGCACTGGACCAACTCACAAAATTATTCGCATTGGAGAGGATTCTCTGAGTGCCAGCACGCCCACTGGCGCCGGGGAGGCCACCCAGACTGGTAATAGCTAAACTATTAGACTACAGGGACCAGGACATCATATTGATGAAGGCCCGCTCTCATGGCCCATATGAACTTGACAACAGCAAAGTGCTGATATTCCGTGACTTCTCAGTCAAAGTGTGTTAGACCTGTCTGGCTTTTTGGCGAAGTCCCTCCTAATTTTTATTTATTTTGTCCCCTTTTTGCCCCTCAAACCCTTATTAATTTTTGTGTCTACTGACTTTTTGTAGGTGTTGGCCAGGGGGATAGGTGTTCTCTCTCCCCCTCATAATCTTTTACCTCAGGCCCAGAGGCCTGTTCTGACAGGAAAGTTGGCACCACCTAAAATGGTGGCCACCAACTGCCCCAACTGTCACCAACAGAACTTGGCCATAGCCTAACATAGGGCATTCCAGAACCTTCTGGTCCATTCTGGACCATTGAAGGGCAGCCTATATAAGGCGGAATGTGGGGCAGCCATTTTGTCTACCTGTGGAAGTCAGCTGGAGGACAGGTGGTAGTTAAGGGTGGGAAAAGGTTGGACTTAGGATTGACCTCCTGGACTTGGAAGCTGTCTATTTGGTCCAGCCCGCTACTCCCCTTTTAGTTATTTGTCTTGGCCCCGCTGTGGGAAGTTACTGGAGACCCTGGGCGCCTAGCTTGCCCCTCTTCTAAGTCAGGGAGGGGAAGAAGTAAGGAGAAGGAGACTGCAGCCAGCGGAGTGCGGTCCTCTGCCCAGCATAGGATCCTAAAGAGATTGGTCCAGCAAGAGGATCCTACAGAGACTGATAGCACGAGTCCCAATTGGAGTGGGGCTAATCCTGGTGCCCCCTCCCCTTCTGCTCGGCTGTTTATCGGTAGCTGACCGACCCCTGGGAACCCCCCCCCCTCTGCGCTACATCCCCCACTGTGGCCCTCTTGGTACCTGTGGCAGCGGAGCAAGGAGTCGCTCTGCGAAGGAGCCGGCGTGTGGAAGCTGAGGAGCGGAGGCGGCAAGCTGACAGGCCGTTCTGCCCATTACCGGCGTGAGGCAAGTGGCGCCGTAATAGACTTCAGCCTGAAGGTGAGGAGCGGAGCGGAGGAATCCCCGGACTGTTTCCGTGTAGGCGGAGAAAGGAAGAGGCGTCCCCTGCCCTGCGCGATCGTCGAGGAGAGACACTCTCTCACCGCGCATGCCAACTGGAGCCGCTGGGCGTGGTAAGGAGAGGCCGGCGGTGGAGGCGGGAGTAACCCGGCGCTTGCCTGCGCAGTACCGCTCGTCTGAGGAAACCCTCGAGAACGCGAGCGAGGGGCTGGGCGCCAGCAGCGGAGTGCCCCGTAATTAAGGATTGTCCCCAATTGGAATTTCCCCACGCCAGCGCCGCGTCCCTAGAGCGGGGAGTGTTGTGGTTGAAGTTTCCCCACGCCAGCGCCGAGGCAGCAGTGTGCTGGGCGTGGAGTGGTGAGATCGGCGGATTGAACCCTTAAGAAGCCCCAGGACAGCAGCGACGCGTGGAGACTGGGAAAACATCGTCTCCACGCTACAGTAAGGAGAAGTGGGGGTAGACTTCTCTAAACAGTGCCTGTAGTGGTGTACAGGAGGAGGGGGGCCTGCTGAAGAGAACAAGGTTACAGGTCATCCTAGTGAGTTAAGGTTCAAATGTGGCAGAGGGGACTACATCTGCAATTCTGGTATGCTAGAACCTGATCTAAAGTAAAGTGCTGGTATTGCCTCTTTGGAAGGTCATAGGAAGTCACAATTACAAAAGGTTAAACAAATACAGTGCTTAATGAGGTATACTGTTAATCCTGCTTAATGTGATGGTTTGATATAATTGAAAGTGTCATTATTGATTACCTGGCAGATGTAATGCACCTTAGAACTCAATTGATAAATTGTTTAGCAGTGTCAAAAGTAATTGCTGATCCTAAAGTACAGTATATACTGAGTGTGGAAGTGTGAGAAGAGTTCAAGAATATAGTAACTGCTTTAAAGACAAGTTGACAGTTGCTGGTAGTTTAAGAAGAGCAATTTCTGATGCTAGATTTTCCTGTAAAGTCCTAAATTGTAAACTTCTGACAACAAAGAGTATATTATTTTTATAAAGCAGAACGTATTTTCACATAATTTTGGTGTAGTGTTTTCTTTTTAAGTGCTATTGCGTGGAATTACTTTTGGGTGGTCTGCAACCTTGACACTGAGCCTCTGATATATTAGTCTTACCCTAGGCCAGGCTACCTAATTCCAACATATTGGTGCCTAGCGGTGGGATAGCGGACTTGGTTGCAGCTACTTACTAGTAATTTGACGTAATACACCCAACCTACATCAGGAGTTTTCTCCTTGCGGCCCTCCCGATTAGTCTTTTTGTTTTTTCTAAATTTATTCCTGGTGGTGGGTGGAGTTGGCTTTAGGTGGCCCTTGCCACTCTGAAATTTCTGGTGTGTATCCAGGTTTGCCTGACTCACAATGGAGTTCGCTGTGGAAAACCTGGAAGTCTATTCCGTGTCCCAATTGAAAATGTTCTGCCAACAGATGGGGGTCTTTTTCAAACATGGTGCTAGGAAGGGGGAGCTCCAGACTAGCCTTAGGGCCTGGGTGGAGGCACACCAAGGGACGAAGGAGGAGGATGAAGAGGTCGACCAGGACACGGTGGGGGAGGTAGAAGAGTTGTTCCGCCATGAGGGGGAAAACCTACTCACCGGACCAGTGTCCTATTCCAGAAAGGGCAGTAGCATCTCTGGGAGAAGCCTAACGGAAGCCGAGCTCACCGATAGGAGGGAGAAAAGACAGTTAAGGTGGGAGTTGGCTAAGTTGGAGCAGGAGAAAGAGGAGAAGAGGATGGTCCACGAGTTTAGACTGAAGGAGCTGGAGCTCCAAAGTCTGCGACGGGGGTCCTCTCCTGATAGGAATGGTGGCAGCGAACCAAAGGAGTCAGCCAGGGAGACCAAACCCTATATCCCAAAGGACCTGATAGCGAGCTTCAGTCAGGGGGACGATGTAGCTAAGTGGCTGGCCGCTTATGAGGTTTCTCTGAAGGTCCATGGAGTGCAGGAGAAGCACTGGGGGGGTAGTTTGTACAAGTACATGCCTCCTGCTGGTCGGGACACATTGCTGGCCCTGGATCCAGAGGAACAGACAAACTACCCCACCATGAAGCTGGCGTTGTTGAGGAAGTTCGGGCTCACCCCAGAAAGGTACCGACAGAAGTTCAGGGGGAGCCACAAGATGAGCACTCAGAACTGGGTGGACTTCCTTGATTACGCCAGAAAGGCCTTAGAGGGTTGGGTCAAGGGCAGTGAGGTAAAGGATTATGAGGGGCTGTACGATCTATTTTTGAGAGAACACCTCCTCGAGAAATGTTTTCCCGAGCTGCGCCAACACCTGGTAGACAGCAAGCTGACCAATCCCCGGAAGCTTGCAGAGGAGGCGGACATCTGGACAAGTACCCGGGTGTCCTCCAAGGGGACTGGAGGGGAATCTCAAAAAGCCGGACAGGGCGCCCCCCAGAAGAAGGAGGGGGGGAGAAAAAGAAAGAGTTCTCTAAAGGTCCCCAAAATAACTTCCAAGGGAAGGGAGCAGGTTTCACCCCTAGGGCAAACCCGCCCCGGAACCCTAATCCTGGCCAAAGCCAGCAGCCCAGGGTTCTCCACTGTTTTGAATGCGGTGGCGTTGGACATTATAAGGGAGATGTCAGATGCCCGAAGAGACCACCCCCTCCCACCGGAGGAAAGTCACCGGGAGTAGCTAGTGTAGCGCTCGGGGAGGAGTTGCCCTTAGATAAGGGGGGTGAGTGGGCGGGTGTCACCTTAGTGTCCCTGGGAGAGCGGGAGATGGTGCCAAAGATCCAGGTGCCCCCAAATACTACAAAGTATGGGCAATGGGTTACCATCAATGGCCAGAGAGGGGAGGCTCTGAGGGATACAGGAGCCAGTATGACTATGGTGAGAAGTCAGCTGGTGTCCCCAGAGCAGGTTGTTCCTAATGTACTCCACCCCGCTGCGATGGCTGACGGCAGAATGGGCCACTATCCAGTGGCTGAGGTTCCCTTTGAGTGGGAGGGGGTTGCAGGTTCACTTCGAGTTGCCGTAAGCCCTGCCGTGCCAGTCGATTGTCTGTTGGGGAATGACATGGAACACAACACTTGGAGAGAGGTGGAATACCGGACGCATTCTGCGATGCTGGGTACACCTGACTGGGCCTGTGTCAGCACACGGTCTGCGACTGCCCGGAGAGGGAGTTCGCCTGGGTTGGAGCCTGGAACAATGGCCCAACCCGCTGCTAAGAAGGGACAGACCCGGAGACAGAGAAAGCCTGCTCCGGCTTCCACACCCCATGAGACAGATCGGCCACCTGCGGTGGTGGACCAGGAGTCCGTGGAGGGGGAAGTAGACTCTCTGGAGGATTTACCCATCCCTGCAGAGTGGCATGTGGAGGGAGGTCCTACCAGAGAGGAATTCTGTAAGGGGCAGAGGGAGTGCCCCACCCTTGAGGGACTGAGGTGACAGGCTGAAGCCCAAGCAGCAGGTGATGTTACGGGACATTACCATATTTACTGGGAGGATGGACTCCTCTACAGTGAACCCAAGGTACCCTCGCCTGGTTCATCGAGGGCCTTGGTAGTCCCGCAACAGTACCGAGCCTTTCTTTTGGAATTGGCTCATGCCATACCCCTGGCAGGACACTTAGGCCAGGATAAGACCTTTGCACGGCTTGTCCTCCACTTTTATTGGCCTCAGATGAAAGTGGCGTCCAACACATACTGTAGGACATGTGTAACCTGCCAGGCCAGTGGGAAAACAGGGGTGAAGCTAAAAGCTCCCTTGGAACCACTTCCAGTCGTTAGCACCCCCTTTGAGAGGGTGGGCATCAACATTGTAGGGCCTTTGGATCCACCAACAGCAGCTGGTCACAGGTTTATCCTGGTACTGGTGGATCATGCCACACGGTACCCAGAGGCCATACCTCTGAGGACAGTCACTGCACCTGTAGTGGCAAGAGCCCTAATGGGAATCTTTACCCGAGTGGGATTTCCCAAGGAAGTTGTGTCCGACAGGGGGACCAACTTCCTGTCAGCTTACATGCGGGCAATGTGGAAGGAGTGTGGAGTGACCTACCGGTTCACCACTCCTTATCACCCCCAGTCGAATGGACTGGTTGAGAGGTTTAATAAGACCTTGAAGGGCATGATCAGAAGTCTGCCCGAGAGCCTGCGGAGGAAATGGGATGTCCTCCTACCCTGTTTACTCTTTTCCTACAGGGAAGTGCCCCAGAAGGGAGTGGGCTTCAGCCCCTTTGAGCTTCTGTATGGGCACCCTGTACGCGGTCCTCTCAGCCTGGTGAAGGATGGTTGGGAGAAATCTCCCAGGAAACCCCCCCAGGATGTGGTGAGCTACATGCTGGCCTTCAGGAGCCAAATGGCGAAGTTGTGGAAGCAAGCTTCTGACAACTTGGAGGCCAGCCAGGCAGTCATGAAGGAGTGGTATGACCACAATGCTCACCAGGTGGAATTGGAGCCTGGACAGAAAGTGTGGGTGATGGAGCCTGGAGAGCTTAGTGCCCTCCAGGATCGCTGGACAGGCCCCTTTGAGGTGTTGGAGAAGAAGGGTAAGGCCACATACCTGGTGGACCTTAAGACCCCTCGACAGCCCCTACGGGTGCTGCATGCCAACCGACTCAAGCCCCACCATGAGAGGCCCGAGGTCATGCTGATGATGGTGACTGACGGGGAAGAGGAAGCGGAAAGCGAACCTCTCCCAGATCTCTTTTCGTCCCAAGAGAAGGATGGGTCAGTGGAGGGAGTGATTCTCTCTCCTACTCTAACTCCTGAGCAACGGGAGGACGGCCGCCAGATCCTGGAGCAGTACTCTTCGTTGTTCTCCCTTGTCCCGGGAAGGACCCACCTGTGTACCCATGATGTGGACACAGGAGACAGCCCACCAGTGAAGTCCAAGACCTACCGGCTGTCTGACAAGGTGAAGGCTAGCATCCATGGAGAAGTTGCCAAGATGCTAGAGCTGGGAGTAATTGAACCTTCCAACAGCCCTTGGTCCAGTCCGGTGGTGCTCGTGCCAAAAGCCGCACCCCCAGGCACCACACCTGAACTGAGGTTCTGTGTGGATTACCGAGGACTGAATTCAGTGACAAGGACTGATGCTCATCCGATCCCTAGGGCGGATGAATTGATTGACCGGCTAGGAGCTGCCCAATATCTGAGTACCTTTGACCTCACCTCAGGGTACTGGCAGATCTCCTTGACAGATGGAGCAAGGGAAAGGTCAGCCTTCTCCACGCCTGAGGGACACTACCAGTTCTGTGTGATGCCCTTTGGGCTCAAGAACGCCCCTGCCACATTTCAGCGGCTGGTGAACCAGGTCCTCTCTGGAATGGAGAGTTTCTCTGCTGCTTACTTGGATGACATTGCTGTCTTCAGTAGCAGTTGGGAGGACCATCTGCAGCATTTGCAGGCCGTTCTCCAGGCCCTGAGACAAGCTGGATTGACCATCAAAGCCAGCAAATGCCAGATTGGGCAGGGGTCGGTTGTGTACCTTGGACACTTGGTGGGTAGGGGGACTGTGCAGCCCCTGCAGGCGAAGATTGAGGCAATCATGGCCTGGGAACCCACCAAAACACAGACTGAGGTCCGAGCTTTCCTGGGCCTCACAGGATACTACCGTCGCTTTGTGAAGGGGTATGGCACTATTGTAGCGCCCCTCACAGAGCTCACCTCCAAGAAACAACCTCGACGGGTAGTTTGGACAAAGGCCTGTCAGCAAGCCTTTGAAAAGTTGAAACAGGCAATGTGTGTGGCACCGGTCCTGAGGGCCCCAGACTTCTCCAAGGAGTTCATTGTCCAAACAGATGCATCAGAACATGGCATTGGGGCAGTGTTATCGCAACTGAATGAAGAGGGCCTGGATCAACCCGTAGTCTTCTTATCCAGGAGACTGCTTCCCCGGGAACAGAAGTGGAGTGCCATTGAGAAGGAAGCTTTTGCGGTGGTGTGGGCTCTGAAGAAACTGCGGCCATACCTCTTTGGCTCGCACTTCCTGGTTCAGACTGACCACCGACCCCTTCGTTGGCTGATGCAGATGAAGGGGGAAAATCCCAAGTTGTTGAGGTGGTCCATCTCCCTACAGGGAATGGACTTCCGGGTGGAACATCGGCCTGGAGTGGACCACGCCAATGCAGACGGTCTCTCCAGGTATTTCCGCCTTAGTGATGAGGACTCCCAAGGGGTTGGGTAGTTCTCCCCACTTTCAGCTGGGGGGGACGCGTGTTAGAGCTGTCTGGCTTTTTGGCGAAGTCCCTCCTAATTTTTATTTATTTTGTCCCCTTTTTGCCCCTCAAACCCTTATTAATTTTTGTGTCTACTGACTTTTTGTAGGTGTTGGCCAGGGGGATAGGTGTTCTCTCTCCCCCTCATAATCTTTTACCTCAGGCCCAGAGGCCTGTTCTGACAGGAAAGTTGGCACCACCTAAAATGGTGGCCACCAACTGCCCCAACTGTCACCAACAGAACTTGGCCATAGCCTAACATAGGGCATTCCAGAACCTTCTGGTCCATTCTGGACCATTGAAGGGCAGCCTATATAAGGCGGAATGCGGGGCAGCCATTTTGTCTACCTGTGGAAGTCAGCTGGAGGACAGGTGGTAGTTAAGGGTGGGAAAAGGTTGGACTTAGGATTGACCTCCTGGACTTGGAAGCTGTCTATTTGGTCCAGCCCACTACTCCCCTTTTAGTTATTTGTCTTGGCCCCGCTGTGGGAAGTTACTGGAGACCCTGGGCGCCTAGCTTGCCCCTCTTCTAAGTCAGGGAGGGGAAGAAGTAAGGAGAAGGAGACTGCAGCCAGCAGAGTGCGGTCCTCTGCCCAGCATAGGATCCTAAAGAGATTGGTCCAGCAAGAGGATCCTACAGAGACTGATAGCACGAGTCCCAATTGGAGTGGGGCTAATCCTGGTGCCCCCTCCCCTTCTGCTCGGCTGTTTATCGGTAGCTGACCGACCCCTGGGAACCCCCCCCCCCTCTGCGCTACATCCCCCACTGTGGCCCTCTTGGTACCTGTGGCAGCGGAGCAAGGAGTCGCTCTGCGAAGGAGCCGGCGTGTGGAAGCTGAGGAGCGGAGGCGGCAAGCTGACAGGCCGTTCTGCCCATTACCGGCGTGAGGCAAGTGGCGCCGTAATAGACTTCAGCCTGAAGGTAAGGAGCGGAGCGGAGGAATACCCGGACTGTTTCCGGGTAGGCGGAGAAAGGAAGAGGCGTCCCCTGCCCTGCGCGATCGTCGAGGAGAGACACTCTCTCACCGCGCATGCCAACTGGAGCCGCTGGGCGTGGTAAGGAGAGGCCGGCGGTGGAGGCGGGAGTAACCCAGCGCTTGCCTGCGCAGTACCGCTCGTCTGAGGAAACCCTCGAGAACGCGAGCGAGGGGCTGGGCGCCAGCAGCGGAGTGCCCCGTAATTAAGGATTGTCCCCAATTGGAATTTCCCCACGCCAGCGCCGCGTCCCTAGAGCGGGGAGTGTTGTGGTTGAAGTTTCCCCACGCCAGCGCCGAGGCAGCAGTGTGCTGGGCGTGGAGTGGTGAGATCGGCGGATTGAACCCTTAAGAAGCCCCAGGACAGCAGCGACGCGTGGAGACTGGGAAAACATCGTCTCCACGCTACAGTAAGGAGAAGTGGGGGTAGACTTCTCTAAACAGTGCCTGTAGTGGTGTACAGGAGGAGGGGGGCCTGCTGAAGAGAACAAGGTTACAGGTCATCCTAGTGAGTTAAGGTTCAAATGTGGCAGAGGGTACTACATCTGCAATTCTGGTATGCTAGAACCTGATCTAAAGTAAAGTGCTGGTATTGCCTCTTTGGAAGGTCATAGGAAGTCACAATTACAAAAGGTTAAACAAGTACAGTGCTTAATGAGGTATACTGTTAATCCTGCTTAATGTGATGGTTTGATATAATTGAAAGTGTCATTATTGATTACCTGGCAGATGTAATGCACCTTAGAACTCAATTGATAAATTGTTTAGCAGTGTCAAAAGTAATTGCTGATCCTAAAGTACAGTATATACTGAGTGTGGAAGTGTGAGAAGAGTTCAAGAATATAGTAACTGCTTTAAAGACAAGTTGGCAGTTGCTGGTAGTTTAAGAAGAGCAATTTCTGATGCTAGATTTTCCTGTAAAGTCCTAAATTGTAAACTTCTGACAACAAAGAGTATATTATTTTTATAAAGCAGAACGTATTTTCACATAATTTTGGTGTAGTGTTTTCTTTTTAAGTGCTATTGCGTGGAATTACTTTTGGGTGGTCTGCAACCTTGACACTGAGCCTCTGATATATTAGTCTTACCCTAGGCCAGGCTACCTAATTCCAACAAAGTGCAACAGCAGCAGGCTTCCTTCAGGGAGGCAAAGAAGGATCTCCGAGTGTAGGGCATACAATATTCCCTGATGTTTCCAGCCAGGCCCGCATAATACTTGATGGCAAAATGCACTTTTGTGACACCCCGGCTGCGGCGTAGGCATGGATGGACTCATGCAAAGCAGGAGTAGCCCCTAAGGGGCAGCGAGGTAAACCCACTGTTAGACCTGACATCATTGGCGTGAGTCTCCCTTCCATTTTTGACGGATTGCCTCCTCTGTTTTGATATGTTTTTGCTGGTTATATGTTTTGGGTCCTGTGCCACTGCTAATCAGTACCACAGTGCAAGTACTACCTATGTTCAATTAATGTACTAATTGGTTATTCCATGATTGGGTTATTTGATTTATCTGTCAGCCCCTAGTATAGTGCACCATGTGTGCCCAGGGCTTGTAAATCAAATGCTGCTAGTGGGCTGCAGCACTGGTTGTGCCACCCACAGAAGCAGTTTGTAAAATGGGTCTCAGTCCTGCCATTGCAAGGTCTGTGTGCAGTCTAGCACTGCCATGTCGACTTGGCCAAGTGCACCCACTTTCCAGTCCCTAAACCTTCCCTTTGCTTCATATTAGACACCCCTATGGTAGGCCCATGGGCAGGGTACATTGTAACTATAAGGTAGGACATGCTCTGATGTGTGTAGCATGTTCTAATAGTGAATTACAATTTTTATGTAACAACATATACCCAGGTAGACTTTCAAGGCAAAAGCTGGCTATTTAGGGAGACATGAACATATGTATAAAAAACTGATAAAAGTTCAAATTAAAGCAATGGACTGGAGTGATATCAAAAAGATAATTTTTAATACAAATATAAATATAATAAAATGAATTCATACATGTAACTCAACAATTACACAATAAAAAAGTCCTTCTTAAGGTTTGTGCAACTCTACTTCCATTTTTTTATCGAAAAAAACATCAGATATATATGAAAAAAGGGGATTTTGTCCTCTTTCTTTTGTTTATGGAGATTAGGGCTGTATATCGAGGGCTGTGTGTCAACGCGTTTCGACAAAGTCTTTTGTCTTCATCAGGACAAATCGAAATTCAGCCACTTTTTCTAAAAACAATTATAGTCGAGAGTATTCAAAGTTAGTGTAGGGGGTGAGGCACCTTTCCGCTAGAATCCGGAAAAAGGTATGTGATAACTGTTCAATCAGTGTTCACTGCCTCCATCTCACTTCTACCTACACAGCTTTACTCGTTGTTTCCTTAAAAAAAGGAGCGCGAGGGAGGCTTCAAAAAATCACCGTCATGTTCGTCGAGTATTTCCTAACCGTTATAACAGCTGATAGCCTGCATATAACTTTTACTCTTGTTGGGTGTTTTAACAAGACGCTCGGCGATCGTTAGAAGCCATATATTTGCTTCGTTTTCATTTGGAGGTCGCCGTAATATGGCATGTGATACGGGTTGGTTCACCGTTACTTTGATGACGCCCACGTTCGGATGTACGCAGCGCTTGACAACGTCTCTGCCTCCCTCAGCGTTTCGGTTTGTGAAAAAAAGGATTAATCCTTTTTTTCACAAACCGAAACGCTGAGGGAGGCAGAGACGTTGTCAAGCGCTGCGTACATCCGATCGCCGAGCGTCTTGTTAAAACACCCAACAAGAGTAAAAGTTATATGCAGGCTATCAGCTGTTATAACGGTTAGGAAATACTCGACGAACATGACGGTGATTTTTTGAAGCCTCCCCCGCGCTCCTTTTTTTAAGAAAACGACGAGTAAAGCTGTGTAGGTAGAAGTGAGATGGAGGCAGTGAACACTGCTTGAACAGTTATCACATACCTTTTTCCGGATTCTAGCGGAAAGGTGCCTCACCCCCTACACTAACTTTGGATACTCTCGACTATAATTGTTTTTAGAAAAAGTGGCTGAATTTCGATTTGTCCTGATGAAGACAAAAGACTTTGTCGAAACGCGTTGACACACAGCCCTAGATATACAGCCCTACTCTCCATAAACAAAAGAAAGAGGACAAAATCCCCTTTTTTCATATATATCTGATGTTTTTTTCGATAAAAAAATGGAAGTAGAGTTGCACAAACCTTAAGAAGGACTTTTTTATTGTGTAATTGTTGAGTTACATGTATGAATTCATTTTATTATATTTATATTTGTATTAAAAGTTATCTTTTTGATATCACTCCAGTCCATTGCTTTAATTTGAACTTTTATCAGTTTTTTATACATATGTTCATGTCTCCCTAAATAGCCAGCTTTTGCCTTGAAAGTCTACCTGGGTATATGTTGTTACATAAAAATTGTTGTCCCTGACCCAGGAGTCCTATCCTTATCAGGGGGTCCTTGATACCTACAAGAAGCTAATAGTGAATTACAGCCATTTCCATTTTTTACTATTGAAGGCTACCTGTTCTCTTAGGCCAGAATGAGCAGTTAGGTTATTACATTCTTATAATCCTAACTGACTCAGGGAACATGGTAGAAATTCGAATTTAGTATGCCTGAACTCAGAATAATAAACTACATCTTTTAGTAAAGTTGGTTTTAATATTCTATGTTTGAAAATACCACTTTTAGAAAGTAGGTATTTTCTTGCCTAAATATCCAGACCTGCCTCTGCTGGGTTGTGTATTCCTTGTCTGGGTTTATGAGTGACAGGGCTGGGGGGATTCCAGGAGATAGGCTGGGGCAGCCTGTGGTGAATAGAGAGATCTGCATCTAGATGGGAGGGAGGAGTTGCACCTGGGACCTGAATAGGGCTGGACCTTCCCTCTACAATGCTGGCTCCACCCCCTGTGGCCTGTCTGATGTCTCTGCCCTGCACTGTGAAAGGAGAGGAGGAATCATGTCAACATAGTGCTCCACAGCTGCATCTTCCCTTCCCTGTGCTGGCTCCACCTCCTGTGGGGTGGCTGATGTATCTGCCCTGCACAGTGAAAGGAAGAAGAGAGTCATGTAAACAAAGTGCTCAGGAACTGGTTTGGATTAGGCAGAGGCCTTACTGCGTTCAGAGAACAAAGGATTTTGGGGTATTTATATTGGGACCCTGATCCCAAGAAATTAGATAACTTCTGGAACAAGAAACCTGTCTGCCAAGGAGAAGAACCAAGGAAGCTGCAGGAGTTTGGACTGCCCCTCTGCCAGTGTGCTGTTCTCTGGGTTGGCCTGCATTGGTTGCTTCATTGCCAAGGGAAAGGAGAAGGAACTTTGTAAGGACTTTCATCTACAGATTTTTCTCCAAGGGCTTGAACTGTACTTGCCTCCTGCTGAAGTCTCAGGGAAAAAAGACTTCACCTCCAGCTCCCTCTTGAATTTCTTTGCTGGGAATTCTGAATCCAGACACTTAAGTGGCGCTGGGAGCTGGAAGCGTGGCGCATCGAGAAAAAGCATGTCGCCGCCGCAGCTGAAATCCTCGCATCGCCGGAGAAGCGAGCCTTCGCCGCATCTCCCTGGAAGCATGTGTTCGTCGAAGCTGCCTGCCGTGGCATCACCAGAGAAGCTTGTCGCAGGGCCTGTCGCGGCTTCAAAGTACAGAATCGTCGCAAGGCTGCCAGGGAATCATCGCATCATCATCACATCACCGCATCAAGGGCGCCATCTTCTCGCATCGCAACCGGATCATCGCATTGCATCAAGGTGCCATCTTGCACACCGCAACAGTCCCCCAAGCCTAGAATCTACGCATCACCTCCGTGCCGGTAAGGCTCACAACGAGTCCCCTACTCTGCGCAAGCATTGAGGAAGGACGCAACCATTCCCCCGGGTCACGGAACTGACGCATCTCCCCTTTTGCGAGCCTTTTGTTTACTTTGCGTTACGCATCCAGGTACTTTGTTGAGAACTTTGTTGCATCTACCATCAACTTGAACTAAGCAACTTTAATCATCTTTTAAGTAATCTTAAGTGTAGTATTGTGGATTTTTGTCGTTTGTGATCTTGTGTTAAGTCTATATAAAGAATACTTATTTTTATAAAACCTGTGTTGTGTCCATCTGTAGTGTATATTCACAAATGCTTAACACACTGCCTCTTAGATAAGTCTGTCTGCTCGTGCCAAGCTACCAAGGGGGTGAGCAGGGGTTATTAAGGAGTGTAATGCCCTTATCCTGACTTAGAAGTAAGGGTCCATATTTGGACAAAGGAGAATACCATTTCCAACTAGAGACCCCCAGATCTAACACCCACAAATACCCTGCGTAAATCGAGGAGGGGTCTTCGGCAGTCCACTGGGGCTCCACTTTGAGGAGGAGAAGGCAGAAATCTGACTACTAGCCTTAGCCGACATTGTCACCTCGCAGAAGTCAGTGGACCCTAAAGAACACTCTTCTGAACTCTGTTCCGTGAGCTCTGACTCGGGCAGTTCGGACCTGGCAGGCTGAAGCTTGCCTGTCATTACACCACAATCTGTTGAGGAAATTTTCTGATGGTCACATTAGTTAACTCTACACCCGATGCTGTTATAGACTGCAAATGGTGAGGTGTCATCTGGGGGGCCACGCATGGGTGGCCAGCCAATGTTAGGCGTGACCATGACAGGCTGGGGGACCATGAATGGAGTGGTCTAGGGGAGGTTGTCCTGTACCTGACCTCCTTTTTCTAAGACTCATATCAAAGATGAGCTGGGGCACATGTTGGGGCCTCTTGCATAGAGCAGTTGGGCTAGCTCCACTTTGAATTACCCCACTGGGATTTAATAGGAAACTCTCCCTTTACGATGTTTTTTTCTTTTACAGGTTTGGGCAGCCGTCTGTTGCTGGACTGCCCTGGGATGTGGGAGTTTATGGTTGGGGGATCCTTGTTCAGTCACCTGGGGGTCTTGGATGGAGCTGGGGTGGCCGGGCAGAGGGGATTCACAGCTGAAGTGGGGCGAAGGGTGCTGATCTATCATTATGGCGAACTCACATCAAGCTACCAAGCTTCTGACCTGGAATGTGAGGGGAATGGGTTTGTCCTCCAAATGGCATGGCATACACCACTACCTGTGCTATCCGGAGGGTTCAAGTGGCCATGCTACAGGAGACCCACCTCACCAAAGAGGAAGCGTTTTGCCAGTACCGTAGATGGCGGGGTCACATATTCGCTACCTTTTACTTGGTCTACTCCCGGGGGTGGTGTTGTGGATAAGGGTGGGGGACACCTTTTGAGGTTATCCATTCCATCATTGACTTAGAGGGCCTATATGTCTTGGTCAGGGGCAGACTCTTCCAAAAGGAAGTCACCTTGGGCTGTGTCTGTGCTCCTAACCATGATCAACTTAAATTTCACCGGGCCTGTCCGTGCCAATGTCCTCCCTGGTGGCGGACGTCTTGCTTCTGGGTGGTGATTTTAACTGTGTGGCAGACATCAGTCTGGACAGGGCCATGCCCCCACTGCATGGGACAGTAGTGGAAACAGAACTGGGGGGTTTCCATGATTGGGCTGCCCTCTGGGTGTACTTGACTACTCTTATTATTCCCACCTCTATGGTTTAAACACTCACCTCAACATGTTTCTGTGTTCAGCCAGTGTTTGCAGTGTGTGCACTGAATACCTGGGGCGTACGCTGTCTGACCACATCCACCTGCCGATTACTCTTCGTCCGAATGCTCAGCCTCCGGGGGTCCCGGTTTGGCACCTCAGTCCATCCCTCCTCGAAGATGATTGTTTTTGGGACACCCTACAGACCGCAATCTGGGAATACTTTCAGTTCAACCAAGTTATGGCCAGGGATCCCCTCATTGAATGGGACGCCTTCAAAGTAGTGATGAGGGGCCAATGCATGGCACAGACAGTGGGGGCAGAGAAAGAACTGAGCAGGGAACTTACAGTCCTAGAACAACACCTACACAACCTCGGTAATAGACTGAATAAGTTGTGCGGGCAGGGCACCTGGAGGTGAGGGATAGGTATACTGCTGCTGTGGAGCGACTTAGATGCATTGACATACAGGAACATTGACCTACTGGATTTAAGCTAGCCTGGCGGATGAGGGGTGGTGCCCCAAAGCCAGTTCAAAAATGCTTGTTTCTGGTCCAGGGAGGACCTGGCTTGGCAGTTTGGGCAGGTTAGACTGATTTCATATGGCTGGGTCCAAACTGGGGTGGTGTGGTGAGTAAATGAACAATGGATTAAACCCAGATCCTTGTGACTGGAGGTGAATGTTTGTATTGTTCAGCATTCCGTCAATCATTTGTTCCTTTTGTTTTTATCACACTAAGTGGGAAGGGTATACCCAGACGTGGGACCAATGCTCACTGCGAAACTGGATTCAAGCTAGCCTGGCTGATGAGGGTTGATGCCCCGAAACCGGTTCCAGGATGCTTATTTGTGGTCCAGGAAGGACCTGGCTTGGCAGTACGGCCTGGCCTGTTCCCATTAGGAGCAGGATCAAGACTGCTTTTCATATGGCTGGGTCTAAACTGGGGTGGCATGGTGAGCAAAAGAACAATGGATTAAACCCAGATCCTTGTGACTGGAGGTGAATGTTTGCATTGTTCAGCATTCCCTACATCATTTGTTCCGTTTGTGACATCTCCTCCCTGGGGGTACAGCATGCCCATCTGTAACACCCTGCTCCCACTGGAGGTGGACTGCTGTACTGATGGTTCTGTGCCTCCTCCCTAATTACCAAGAGACCACTGCCGGGTAGCCACTGTACATTCATTTCAAACCCGGGCCCGCGCTCAATACCTCTTGATTGTGGCAGGTGGGACCTTCTCCAGCCGTTTATGATACCTAGCAGGGGGAGAGTGGAGCTTCCCCTTGAACACACACAGAGCCCAGACTGCGGAGTCACCCCTGCCCTGAACTGCCTGCCACTGTGGTCTCACTGAACTACAGGCTATGGTCCAGAGTGACCCAAAGCAATGCCAGCTGACATTTGACAAGACCAAGAGCCCTGGGAGGGCCCTTGCCAGTCGATTTCAGAAGGGGAGGGCACACCGAGCGCCCTTGCTGCTGAACTGGCTGGCGCTTATGCCCTCATGTTGAAGCTTAGAGTGGGCTTCAAGGCCCTAGACACCACTTTGATACACTAGACAAGCCCCTGGATGTGCTGCGAATGCACTTGGACCACCACAAAAAGAGACTCGACACTGTGGAGGGAAGGGTTTCAGATCTGGAGGATGGGTTGCTCAGTCAACGAAGAAAATAGACCACATGGAAAAGCTTTTAAAGACAGTTGCAATGAGGAACAAGGATTTGGAGGCAAGAAGCAGGCGCAACAACATCCACAGCCTGGGGATCCCGGAATCCACAAACACTGGCCGCCTTGATCAGTTTGTGGAGTTGCTCCTTGCTGACCTGTTTGGCAGAGACTCCTTCACTGCCACATTTGTGGTTGAGAGAGCTCACCGTTCCCTAGGGCCATGCCCAAACCGTGACTGCCTGCTAAGACCACTCATTGCCTGCCTGCAAAATTTCTGGGGTGTGAGACACTGCCTTGTGCATGGCTAGAGAAAAAGGACCACTCAACTGGCAAGGCTCATCTCTCTCTTTCTATCCAGATTTTACTTTAATAGTCCAGGACGCCTGCCACAAGTTAACAGGCAAACTGGGCCTCCACTATGGGATGGTGTACCTGGCCCCCTGTGGGTCAAGGTCAAACCACAGCTTTTTGACACTTCAACAGCAGTACAGGAATTTTGCCCCACATTATCTCAAGCCCAAGAGGCACACCGGAATGACTCACATTTGAGATCGGCATTCGATGCAAATTTGAGTGTCAGTGTTGACATTCTTTCTGCAGACTTACCTCTTTGGTCTCAAGTGGAGAAGTGTGGCTCACTGGTTAGAGGAGGCAGACCTGGAAGCAGAGGTCAGCCCGGGACCCGGGTTCAATTCCCGGCTCGGCGGGGTCTTGAGTCCTAAGTTGTCCATGGACTCGACAATTCTCGCTCCGGTGCCTACTCGATTCACTGGTTCACACTCTGCGACTCTGGGCAATAGCTTGCTTAATCTCCACAACGGCCCCTCGCGGCGGGATGCCTGGCTTTCACCTTGCGGATACCCTGCCGGGGTTATCTCACAGGGGAATACAAGGACGGGTTCCCTAAGCAAGCGCTTAGAAACCGCTTGGTGATTTGCGCCATATAAATTCCTGTACATTTACATTTCAACCTGACTGTAGCTGGGTCACATATTTGTTTTGGATCTGGTTCTGGTGTTGTATATCTCCTTATGATCCAGTTAACATGTAAAGTCTTAGAATATGGCAAATTGCTAAATTTATCAGCAACTTATATTCCTGCAGGAGGTGGGGGACTGGCGTAGCTTTGCCACCCTTCAAGTGTGTTTCACACATTAATGCTTGGGTATTATTTTATGCTACATGTGTTGAAGATTGTGGCAATGTTGTTGGGCGTTGGGCGTTTCCTGTAGGAATGGAAACAGGGATGGGTGGGGGTTGGGAGAGGAAACACATGTTGATTTATAGGTAGTTTCATAAAAGCTTGCTGTTAAGGTTACTGTTGATACTGCACCGTTATTTCTAGCAACAACCGTCTTTCCTTTCCCAGATCATCAATGACCACACAAGTTGAGGTACACCCCTTTGCAGGCATAACACTAGCAACTTGGTATATACGGGACTTAAACAAAAAACGCAAGGGCAAGCAGGTGTTGCACAACTTGCAGAGACACCAGGTTGATATTGCCTTTTTACAAGGACACACCTACCCCCCACACCATTGTCCACTTTTGCATCCTCATGGGGAGCTCATTGTTACTTTGCAGGCTACAGTACATTCCAACTGTCCGCAGTTCGCGGTCACACAGAGGGTCGCTTCTTGTTAGTGACAGGCCGACTGCTAGGGTACACCATACTCCTAATCAACATATACCCGCCGAACAGAGATAGCTCAGAATTCTATCACAATCTGCAGGCCCAGATTGATTTGGTGGAAGCAGACTACATTTGTATGGGGGAAATTTTAATCTACTACTACTACTGTGACAGCATTGTGAATTTGTGAACACCCTTGGTACCAAATCACGATCCTGGCGTGCTGTGTGGGAACTAAGCATAACACATAATCTGGATGATGCCTGGTGTCAATAGTGCCCTTCTAAGCCTACCTACACCTATTACTCGGCACAACATAACACCTGGCCCCGCTTGAACTATTTGCTCCTTACTTCCACCATGACCTCATGGATTGAATGTATCACTCAGATCACTCCCAGGTACTCCTGAAGCTCCATATACCAAGGGGAGGTGGGGTGGAGAGACAGTGGAGGTTCCCCGGGTTGGCGCTATAAGATTAATTATTTCAGACAGAACTCTGTACAGCTATAGTGGAATACTTCCAAATAAACATAGGGTCAGTGTAATCCTGAGCCACCCTATGGGAAGCCTTCATTTTTTTATTTTTTTTATATTTTTTTTTTCATCAACATCAGAATTACAAATTCAAAGAACATTGCCAGAGAAACAGAAAAAAGAAGAAAAAAAAATTAATCTTACAATTCAGAAAGCATTATCATCAGGTTCAAAACAAATAAAGCAGTTTTCAAAAATGCAAAGAGCTTTAGACAGAGAAGAGTAAGTTATAAAAGGGGAAAAATTAATCTCAGAAACAATAGAAAGCCATCGTTATGAAATATCATATAGTCTTAATTGCATTAAACTTTCCCCCCATTTCATCTTAAATCTCTCCCAGCCTCCTTTTCCATTCGATTATTGGGGCCCATATCCTCCGTCCATCCTCTTTTTTTTTCCTCCCTCTTTTTTCATATAGGGCCATTTCTAAGATATATATGGCCAGTACCAGAGAGATCCATTGCTGTAATGTTGGGGGGTTAGGATCCTTCCACAGTGTGGCTATGCATAGTCTTCTGAGGGTCATGGCTAAATACAGAAACTCATGATGAAGAACATCTACACCTTCCCTCACTACACCCAAAATCATAACTTCGTCAGTCAAAGTTAGATGAATCCCCAGAGAATCGGCGAAAAATTGTTCCAAAGATTTTTTATATATATCGAGAGAGGGGCATGATGCAAACATATGAATTGTATCTGCTTGCGTGGATTGGCACCTCGGACAGATGCCCCCACTATTTCCCCCCCACTGCGCTATTTTGTGGGGAGTGTAATAAAGTTCAAACATAGTCTTATATTGTTGAGATTGTAAATTTGCCACTCTTAGGACCGAATTTGACAGTTTTAATGACTTCTTTGCCTCATTACCTGTTAGACCTAGTTTGACTCTCCACTTCTCATACATTCTATCACAATCATCCTTTTTATATTTACATATTTCTTCATATAGTTGCGAGATAGAGTATCCCCCTTCTTCCCTTACACATTCCAACAATTCGATTCTTTGGAAGTTCATGTCTCCCCCCCTGTTTCTTTAACAGAACTGACCTCACTTATAGGTACTTAAAGAAGTCTCTGCGCCCTAGATTATATAAGCGTTGTGCCTGCTCAAAAGAAATCAGACCGGTTGCCCCTATAAGGTCGCCGATAGTTTTAACCCCTAATGCATCCCAACTCCTCATAACTGGGTCGTGAAATACCCCCGGCAGCGATGGGTTCCCATACAGAGTGGTATAATAGTTCATTCTCCCTAGTTTTAATTTTCTCCTTATCCCTGACCAGACTAGCCTTGCGGCCACCAAGGTCTTGAACCTTACTTTTTTATGATAACTCCTCTCCTCATATGTAAGTAACCATTGATTAGAGTTTTTCACTACGAGTTCATATACGTCTGGGACACCATCTCTACCTCTCCATCCGTCTATAACACTCCCCCCCCAGCATGCCTCTGATGTGTTGCAGGACCATCGCCCAATAATATGCCTTAAAGTCCGGTAACGCCAGCCCACATCTCTCTCTAGGGAGTGACAAAAGTTTTTGACTGCGGCGTGTTTTGCCCTTAGCCCAAATGAATCTATTTGTCACCTTCTCTAACTCCCTGAACCAGCTGTTGTTAAAGATTAGTGGTATGGTCCTAAATAAGTAAAGCACCTTTGGCATAAACACCATTTTAATAACATTGCAGCGACCAATTGTTGTTAAGTGTAGGTTGTTCAGTTTGTCAAAATCAATTTTGGCCTTGTCTATAATGGGACTTAAGTTCTTCGACACCACTTTAGAGAGGTCTGAGGTTATACGAACACCCAGATAAACTGCTGTCTCTACCACTCTTGGATCAACTAAAGATATTTTCTGATTTATTACTACTTGGGTCTTGTTTGCATTTAATTTGTACCCAGACAGTCTTCCAAATGCGGCCGCTTCCTGTTCTATTTCACTTAGGGCTGACACTGGTTCGCTTGATGTTATGGCCAGGTCATCCGCATAACCTAGTATTTTAGTTTCATGCCTGTTCAGTGCTATGGGCAAGATGTTTCTGTTCTGCTCTATCCTCCTAATGAATGTATCTATATATAAAGCAAATAGTAGCGGGGAACAGGGACACCCTTGCCTAGTTCCACGTCCAATATCTATTATACTACTCAGCTCCCCCATGGTTCTAACCCTTATTTTTGGATTGTGGTATAAGGCTTTCAGAGCCCCCACATAGCCCTCCCCAAGATTCAACTTTTCCAGCGCAGCCCAGGGAAATCCCCACGAGACCCTATCAAATGCCTTCTCAGCATCTAAAAGGATCAGCGCCATAGGGTCTCGTGAGGATGCCTTGCCATCAAATAACGTAAGCACTCTTCTGACATGCTCCGCTGTTCCTCTCCCAGGGATAAACCTGTGCTGCCATGGAGAGACGATCTTACCAATTACTGTTCCTAGCCTATTTGCCAGCATCTTTGAGTAGATTTTCACATCGCTGTTCATTAGGCTTATCGGCCTATAAGACCCACGATTGGTTGCGGGTTTATCTTTCTTCAGAAAGACTATCATAGTTGCCTCTCCCCATGATTCCGGAGGTATCGCACCCTCTTGTATATTTACAACCATCTCATATAGTTCTACTTCTATCTCGACTAAAAATGTTTTGTAAAACTCCAAGGGTATAGAGTCTGGGCCTACCGCTTTACCAGACGGTAAGTCATAGATTGCCCTCTGCATTTCTGTTTTATTAAATGCCATCTCCAAGGTCCCCCTGTCCTCTGTCGGTAGTTTCTCTAGTCTGACACTCCCGAGATACCTCTCTATATCCTCGCTAGGTGCCATATAGTCAGCTTCATATAGCTTCCGATAGTAGTCCCGAAAGCTAGCACATATACTCTCGGGTGTTATTGCGACACTTCCGTTCTCTGTCCTGATCTCAGAGATATCCCCCTTAGTAGCAGCCTGCCTAGTTCGAACAGCTAGCATGCGGCCTATCTGCTCACTATACTCAAGCCTTCAAAAATTATATGAGAGGGTTTTGTATTTTTAAACATGCGGGGATCCTGAGAGACCTGCGATACACTCTCTTCCAAATTCAGAAACTGTTATCTGTGATTGATCAAGCCCAGGCAGCGCACGGGTTGCAGTCACAACTACATCGCCGCACCTCGCTATTAGCAGAAATCTGCAAGGCAGCTGAGAGAGAAACACATCTTCTAGGAAAGCACCAATAGCCAGGAAGTATGGGGAGGGAGAAAGACCGGGTTACACGCTTGCCCTACTGCTGCAACCCCCTAGGGTCCAATCTTATAGAACTGGTGTCCAGAAGTCAGACAGACCCATATCGCAGACAGACTGGGTATTCAGGACAAAGAACTTACCTTCTTCACTGACCTATACACCTCCTGGGTCACAGACGAGGCCGCCGACAGAACACATCACCTAGATGAGATAGTCATCCCTTCACAGTTGAGGAGCTAGTCCAAGCCATAGAGGCCATGGATGGTACAAAGGCACCTGGTCTGAATGGGTTCTTGGGTATTCTCTATAAAGCATATAAACACTTGCTAGCATCACACCTGCTTGAACTGTATCGGGAGGTGTTGGAGAGGGGCATCCTTCCACCCACTCTCTGTGAAGCAGTGTTAATACTGCTCCCCAAACCTGGGAAAGACCCTCAGCATTGCAGTTCTTATAGGCCGCTCTCCCTATTAAACTTTGACAAGATCTTGTCTAAAATATTAGCAACCCGACTTTCCCTCCTGCTGGACCAAATGACATCCCCGGCCCAATCAGGGTTTGTCCACAGAGATCCACAGCTTTGAATGTACGTACGCTGTTCGCAGTTTTATATCGAATCTCCCCCACCGTGCCTGCTGTAGCTGCACTGTTGGACACTGGAAAAGCATTTAACTCGCTGGAGTGGGTGTTCCGGCAAGCCACATGGCACTCATCATGCTGCTGTATACGCTGCCCACAACACTCATACGCTTGAATGGGATGCTGTCGTCCTCCTTCGCCCTGACACGGGGAAAAAGGCAAGGCTGCCTGCTATCACCTCTATTATTTATTATAGCATTAGACCCCATGATACGCCACCTGCAGGAACGGCACCTCCAGGGAGGGCTACAGTTTAAAACCGGACCACTCCTGTACACACTTTAATCAGATGACATGATCCTCTATGTGAGCCACCCGAGTGACCACCTGGCGCCCATACTAAGGGAAATAATCTGATACGGGCCCTGTCTAGTTACACATAAATTGGGTTAAGTCTGAGATATTTCCCCACCCAACATTGCCGAGCAGCATTGATAGTGAATTTCCACTGGTGTTGTGCATTGATTCCGTTCAGTACCTCAGAATATATGTCCACAGAGATAAGAAGCAGATAATATGCTTCAACTACAGTCCAGCGCTAGATAAATTGTCCAGACAAATTGAACACTAGCTGAAGCTTCTACTATCCTTGGCTGGCCATACAGATATTAATAAAATGGGGTCTTGCCTCGGTTCTTGTACATGTTTCACTAGCAGCCCGTCCCGACCTTGTCCGGGAGCAATTAGGCTTCCCGGACCCCCGCCCGCCCCGACATTGTGCAGCAGCCCGGCCCTCTGTCCGCCCTGACGTTGTCAAGCAACTCGGGCCCCTGCCTGCTCCGTCCCCCGCGAGCAATCAGGCTTCCCGGACCCCCACACGCCCCGACATTGTGCAGCAGCCCGGCCCCCTGCCCGCCTGACATTGTCAAGCAGCTCAGGCCCCTGCCCGCCCCGTCCCCCGCCTGCCCCGACCCCCGCCTCCCCGGAGCCTTACCTCAGCCGCCGCTCCTCCCCCGCGCTCCTCATTTCCCCACTCCGCCTCTCCACTTACCGCTCCTCCCGCCTGTCGCCAGTCCTCACCGCCATTCCGCCGTTCGTCACTGCTCCTCCCCCGCGCCATGTCCGCCGCTCCTCTTCCACTCCTGCACGCGGCTCCTCCCCGCGCTCCTGATGTCACCACGCAGGTCGCGGCTGGCGCTACTTGCAAGGGACTACATTTTTTTATCGTCAATTTTTTACATAACGTATATTTTTTTTATTTATTTAGCCTATGTCCAGCTGCACACCCTGATGATTACAATGATGTATCGGTGTGTGGATTGGCGCTGTGGTTCCCGAGTTTACCCACCTCAAAGGTGCAAAGTTCTTCCTTTATTATAGTAGTATAGATAATATCCCTATACCACTGACTAACACGTTCCTCGCAAAGCTTCGTACCACCCTCACCCCCTATCCTGAATCACAAGGAGCAGCGCAGAGCGTAGGGCGCTCACAGGAGCTATTTACAAGCTTTTTTTAAATACCCTCGTTTTGCTATTTTAGTTGGTGCTAATTTTGCCTTTTACCCTGATTTTAAACTGCCCACTTCCTTGCACTCTAAATCTGGAAATTTCACCGCGTTTGGTGCGGGTCCTTTCTCCCTCGAGGCAGCACTGAGGCGGACATCTTGGGTGGGGGGTGAATGGGCCAGAAGCTTCGCACGGTCTAGTCTTCACAAGGACGCTAGACCAGTACTTAAACCGGTCATGCTGACGTGCAGCGGTCACGCGCTGCGGGCTCGCCAGAGCATCGCCGAAGTCACGCCAGAGTCCAGCCCGGCTGCGCCCGTCCGCGCACGGACGGGCCCCGGGGACAGGACTTCTGACCAACGGCTATTGTACTCCTCGGAAGAGCTGTTTGAACTTAATAAAGGTGAGCAGCCATTAGACCCTACAGTCTTTGTAAAGCTGAATAAGTATGCCATCAAACGTCTCGATAATGGCAAGCCCGGTACTAAGTCCTCTCTGCTAAAGTTAGCTAGCCTAAATACTAGGTCACTCCATAAACACTATATGGAGATTTTTACCCTGCTTCAGGATAATGATATCGATGTCCTGACTCTATCAGAGACTTGGACGAATGATAACTCAATGCCAGATATTATTGCGGCTCTCCCTATTAATTATGATGCGATATGGCATAACCGTGCAGGAAGTGCACGGGGGGTAGCGATTCTGTACAAAAAGAATCTGTCAGTAGTAAGATTACTGTCAGAAACAGTGGATTTATCTGATCTGTTAGGGGTAAAGATCACCTTGAATAACTCTTGTTTGGTAGTTCTGTCGGTCTACCGCCCACCTATCTCCACCCCATTATTCAATGATCTTTTTGCACCCATTATGTCTGACCTCTGCACGAGATACAAAAAAATTGTGGTAACTGGAGACTTCAATTTACATTGGGAAAATCCTCACAAGGATCTGGCTACACGCCAACTGAATACTACAATGTCCTCTTTGAGCTTCAAACAACTCGTGGAAGTACCCACGCACATGAAGGGTCATACCCTCGATCTTGTATGGACCTCTGATCCAAATGTAAACCTCAGAGATGTTCTACCATGTATATGGACCGATCACTATTTAGTGAACTGTGAGGTCTATATTGATGGACACTTAAGTGATCTGTCTCGGGGAGTCAGGAAAATACGTAAATGGGATAAGGTTGATCTAAAAACCCTGACCGAGACATTTCCGAAAGTGGCCCGACCCTCTGTTGTTGGAAGCAACCTGGACCTGGATTACACGGATTTAACGTGGAGCCTGTGTCAAGCTTTCGATCTGATAGCACCTGAAAGGACCAAGCCTATTAAAGGACCAGGAAAAGGAGCCTCATGGTTTACCCCGCTCTTGAGGGAGCACCAACGGAAGCTCCGGACCTTGGAGAGATCTTGGAGGAAAACCAAACACGACATAGCTAGGGATCAGTATAAAGCCTCCCTTCACAGGTATAAAAAACTTATACTGCAAGCAAAGGCGGAGCATTATGAGTCTCGCCTAAATAAGGCTGGGAATGTCCAGAAAGAGACCTTTAAAATTTTATCTGAGCTGAGCAAAAAAACGGAATGCTCAGACACCACTATAGATTGTAATACCTTTCAGGGATATTTCCTAGAAAAAGTAGAGAACATCATCTCGGAAATAAAAAGTAATATGTTGAACGGTCCTGTCTTACACCCTGATCTCTATAACTCCACGGACTGTATTATCGTGGAGTTCCCAGAGATTGATGTGCTGAGCTTGGAGCAATTGATGGGTAGAACTAAGTCTGGTTCCCCAGCAGACCCATGCCCCCCTAGTGTATTTCGTGTGGCACGTCCCATTTTGGAGGAGCGTATCATCTCTCTCCTTAATAGATCTTTAGAAACGGGGTATCTACCTGTTGAATTTAAGGAAGTGCGAGTTAGGCCCTTGCTGAAGAAACCCGGCGCGGATCCTGCGGTCTTGAAGAACTATAGACCAATTTCTCAGCTGCCCTTTCTCTCTAAGATTTTAGAACAGCATGTCCTGCAGTTTCTATCTCTTCACATGGAGTCTCATTGTTTACTCCACGAGCAACAGGCAGGGTTTCGAGCACATCACAGCACCGAGATGGTGATGCTCTCGGTGCTGGATGAACTAAGAGGCATGGCTGACATTAAGAAACCGAGCGCCCTGATTCTTTTAGATCTGTCGGCGGCGTTCGACACGGTCAGCCATGCCCTGCTCCTGGAAAGACTAGACAACTTCGGGGTTAAAGGCGTAGCTTTTAACTGGCTGAAATCCTTTCTTCTGGGAAGAACACAGAGGATACAACTGGGGGATCTGATATCAGATGTGGGGACTTTAGAGTGTGGGGTGCCTCAGGGCTCCGCATTGTCCCCACTACTGTTTAATCTATACCTTCAACCTCTGATTGCATCTCTGGCCAGTATGGGCTGCAGAGTCTTTAACTACGCTGACGATACTCAGCTTGTACTGAGTATCGATAACACTGAGGCAGCGCAACTTCAAGCGCAGAATATCCTGAGGTATACGGTTGGGTGGATGACGAGAAATCTGCTAAAGATCAATCCAGACAAGACTGAGGTATTGGTAATTCCATCTACAGCCTCAACTTGGAGCGATCTCTACTGGCCACAGGAGTTAGGGCCAACTCCGAAGCCAAGGGCAAATGTAAAGAGCTTAGGGATCAAGCTGGACTGTGACTTCTCAATGGGCAGCCAAATCTCCGCTGTTGTTGGAAGCTGCACGAACATCATCAGGCAGCTACGTAAATTAGTACCCGTTCTATCCCAGGCCATGTTGCGAACAATTGTAGCGGCGACCATCACGTCAAGAATAGACTATGGGAATGTCCTTTATTTAGGCCTCCCTAAAACCCTGATGAACAGATTGCAGGTTGTGATGAACGACGCAGCACGAATGATCTTTGGACTCCCTAGAAGGACCAAGGCCTCTCCCTTATTACAGAGCTTACACTGGCTCCCCATAAAAGAGAGGGTGGAGTTTAAGAGTCTATGCACGGCCCATAAGGCAATTTATGGCCATGCACCTGTCTATATCAGAGACCGTCTGGAAGTGTATAGTCCAAAAAGAACACTTAGATCTTCTGATTCTCAGTTGTTGATCTGCCCTCGGTACAAACTGGTAACCAAGGGAGGGAGAGCCTTCTCTGTGTTGGTCCCTCAATTATGGAATAAGCTGCCTGAGGGGCTACGCAGAGAGGTGAATCTCCTGCGGTTTAGAAAGTCTCTAAAGACATTACTGTTTGGGAGGGTCCTGGGTGCAATGTAGGCTGGCTGCTGCACTACCTCCTTGTGGGATACGTAGTTATTGTATGAATTCCATCGATTTCCGAGCGCCTAGAGACCTGTAGGTGATTGGCGCGATATAAACCCAACATAACAATAACAATAACAATAACATGCCTTATCTGGGGGGACAAGCAGATGAGAATTATTTGAGATACAATGACCCTATCGTACAAACAAGGGGGCTTCAGGGGCTCTAATTTCCATCTGTATTATCTGGTGGCCCAGTGCAGCTTTGCTCATTGTAATTGTAATTGTAATTGTAGGAGCATTTATATAGCGCATGGCTACCCGGAGGCATCACAGCGCTTACAGTGACAACTGAGAGGTGTTATTCAGTTTGGAAAGAGAAACGTTTTCAGGGATCTACGAAAGGAAAGGTGATTGGATTCTGCACGGAGGTGGAGAGGAAGGGAGTTCCAGAGTCTGGCAGCATTAAATTAGAAGGATCGACCTCCGCTTCTTGCCTTCCTACTTCTAGGAATAGTGGCCAAGTTCTTAGTTTTGGAGAGAAGGCATCTATTGGGCTCATAAGGCTGGATGATACCCTGAAGAATAGAGGGCCCGGTTTTAAACATAGACTTATGAGCGATACACAAGGCTTTGAACTTAACTCTCTCCTGGACTGGCAGCCAGTGGAGTGATTTAAGGGTAGGTTTAGCCGAGTGATGGTTGGGAATGCCCAAAAGAAGTCTTGCTGCCCGGTTTTGAGTCATCTGTAATTTGGAAAGAGTAGCAGCAGGGGAGCCCAAATAAAGGGCATCGGCATAATCCAGTCTGGATAGCACCAGCGCTTGGACCATTATTTTTCTGGCCTGGAAAGGGAGAAGGGGAAGGACTTTCCGGATCATTTTGAGGATCAAGTAACATAAGGCGGATATCTTCCAGGCCTGAGATTTAAATGTAAGCTCATGGTCCATCCAAACGCCCAGTCTATATAACTGAGTTTTAGGGGTGGGGACTGAACCATGAACATAGGCCAGATTTCAGTCAAATCATGGGGAGAGTGGTTACCCATAATCCAGATTTCACTCTTTCCCCCATTCAATTTTAGGAAGGAGTCGCTCATCCATCTTGCAATTTCTTCCATGTAAAGACAAAGGCAGGAAGGAGAGCTTTCCACTTTATTGAGCCCAATCACCAGTTGCGTATCATCCGCATAGGTGACTATATGTACTCCAAAGGGTAAAACTACCTCCGCAAGAGTGCACGTTTAGAAATTAAACAAAGTGGCACTTAAAGAAGATCCCGGTGGCACTCCACAACGGAGAGGTATCCGTTTTGACGTGACTTCCTTGTCAAAAACTTGGAAGGATCTATTGTTCAGAAAAGACTTTAGCCAAGCCAGGGCAATTCCAGTGATACCTGATTTACCGAGCCTGTGGATCAGAATCTGATGGTTTACGTATCAAAGGCCGCGCTAAGGTCCAAAAGGAGGACCACCGCAGTGCCACCAGCGTCAACTATCCTTCTTGACTCTTCCACCACAGAGAGAAGGGCCGTCTCCGTTCCCTGTAATGGGCGGAAACCGGTCTAAGTCCGATGGAGAAGATTATGAGTCTCCAGGTGCGATGATAATATTAAGTTAAAATATTTTTCTCTAATTTTACTAACTCCAGGGAGCAACGAAATAGGGTGATAATTTCCCAGGTCTAAAGGGTCAAGGCTTGATTTTTTTAGCTGAGCCTTTACCGTGGCTTCCTTACACAAAGGGGACACTAACCCTGAAGGGAGTGAAAAGTTGATAAGGTCTAGAATCACCGGATCGACCACGCCGGCTACCAATTTGAGTTTCCCCAGAGGGGCAGGATCATTGGGTGAGCGACTCTTCACTTTAGATAAAAGGCTTTCTAAGACAGGCATCTCCATTGCTGGGATTCTGTCCAAGGTGGCCTGGTTGCCAAGAATGGTAGGGGCTTGAAAATCCCTTTTAACAGAGGGAAAGGAGGAATAGATGATTTCAATTTTATTCGAGAAAAACTCTGCCAACTTATTACATTGAGTTCCTGAAATATCAGGGGTTGAAGGAAGAGGAGGAACTTTAGAGAGAGTTTTGACTATGCTAAAAATCTCACAAGAGGAGTTGGGTGCTATCAAAATGTTATTTCCATAATAGTCTGCCTGAGCAGTTTCAATTACGGCTTTGTATTGGTGAATACTTTCTCTATATAATTCATTCTTATCTGGTGAGAAGTTCCTTCTCCAAGCTCTCTCAAGTTTTTTACACTTTTGTTTCAGGACCCAAAGTGTAACAGAATACCAGGGTTTGTGGGAGGCCCCCTTCTTATTTTTAATGCTTTTTACCAGGACAAGAACATCTAATGATTTTTGGATCCAATGATTAAAATTATCATTAGCTGCTACTACATTTGTGGAGGGCCCAGGTTTGGTCTCTTCCAATACTGAGGTCCATTGTTTGATTGAAAGTTTGGACTATGGACGGCTTTTCAAGTAGGTAGGCAATTTACAAAGGGCCGGATGGGGTGGTGACCATATAAGGGGAATAAGAAAATAGTCAGACCACGGAACAGGGATGGGTTTACCTCCAGATAGCTCCTCCAGATTCGAAAAAATAGGATCAAGTAAGTGACTCTTTATGTGAGTGGGTTCACTGACTTTTTGAGTGAAAAGAAAGGCTGCTAAATCCTTGGTGAGTTTGTCAGCAGAAGTCTGCAGAGGATCATCAAAGTGGAGATTCTAATCCCCCAATAAAGTGAAATTGGCCAGTGAACTAGCCAGGTTTGCAGCCAGATCTGGTAATGCATTGCAGAACTCCCCTGAAGGACCAGGGGTTGGTATATCAGGATGCCTGAGTGAGTGTGGACCGGGTAAATTCGATAGAAAAGGTAGAGTTCTCACATTCTGGGACTGGGCTGCCAGTCAGACGGCAAGTTAGGCCGTCCTTGTAGATAATGGCTATAGCACCCCCTTTCCCTGAAGGCCGGTCTAGCCTCGTGATGGAATAAGAGCCAGGCAAGGCCTGGATGATATCGGGGTCGGAGTTGGGAGTAAGCCATGTTTCAGTAAGAAACAGTACCTCAGGCGATTCCTCCTCAAGGAGGATAGAGATTTCCGCTGTGTGTTTGGGCAGTGATCTAGAGTTTAAAACAAGCAACTTATAACTCTGTGGTTTAATAGTGGCAGGCTGTGGATCTGTCATTGAATGAAAGCTGCAGAACAAGCATAAGTGTTGATCACTTGATGGCAGGATTGAGTATTTGCATGTTCTAGCAATTAGGCCTGCTAGGGAGCACAATTCTTCAGAGCCGTACAGTCTCAGCTGGACGGTGTGAAGGGCAGGGGTTTTGGCCCCTGGACCCGTCCAGACGCGCGCAGACGGGCTTGCTTGCGTCCGCTGCGCGTCCGAGCCTCCATCTGTATTTACAGGCCTCCGGCAGCAAGTGGAGTAGTTGTGGGAGTAGTCACGTCCCTCCGTACAAGCACTCATCACTGGTACCATCCAGATGCCCAGATACCATACACTAGGCCAGAAGCTGATCTTGCTGACCAGATCCCACTGTCTGTGTTGTTGCTGGTGGATCTGCCACATGACCCCCATGACATCAAGATGGTGTTCTCAACCAACTGGGCGTGGAAGCAGGTGATTCTGATGATGGGAGGTCACTTATTAAATTCATCGCCCTACCTTTGTCCGCCAACTCTTGCCTGCCCACCACGCAAAGGCTCTGGTCCGTCGAACCCTCACCAAATATGACAACCATCGGAGACCTCTTCCCCGATAGACATGTATTCTCGTGGATGGAGGATATCAGTTTCCAAACCACCTGTTTGATGGACCAGTTTGTGCTGTGGCAGTTGCAGTGGGCACTCAGAGCCCACGTTCCCAGCTATCACAGAGAACATGAAGACTTCCCCCTTCTGATGCCACTTAGTAGGGACACAGGCGGGAATCATTTAACATCTAAACTTTACAAATCAAGTCTGGCCTTGCTCCCAACTAGAGACGGTAGGGTCCGTGTGGCCTGGGAAAAGGATCTTGGTTACCCACTGACCGATTCCCAGGAGTATAAATGCTGTATACAGACGCGACTGATCTCCCTTAATCATCACCACAAACTACCCCATTTCAAATTCCTCTGGCGGGCATACACCACACCGGCTACACTACATCGGAGGGACACCTCCTGCTCCCACGCCTGCCCTAAATAACATTCTCCATCAGCAGACTGTGCCCATATGGTGCGGACCTGCAATAAAATAGCCCAGTACTGGCGGACCATATTTGCTGAACTGTCATGCATGACCCAAATCATACTTACACCCTCATCATTGATGACGCTCTTGGGATTCGTTCATAACATCCCTATAGCCTTGCATCATGTCATTGCTATCTCTCTCCTGCTCGCTAAAAAGAAAATTGTCATACAATGGGTCAGCAGGCACGCGCCCGAAATGCATGGATTGATAGCTTAATACACTGCAATACAAACCGAATTGTATGCAAGCCTGCAGCTGCCTACATCCAGACCTCGTGACATATTGCAGCCGCTGCGAGCTTACCTCCTCACGCTCAAAGATACTGCCAGCTCACAACCCTGGCAAGGCTACTCTCTACCTATGCCCATAGTAATAACGCAGAGGGACTCTACAAACAGCGCACACACATCGGCCACACCCCCATCTGTAAGTCGTAGAGTCCGGCCTCCTTTACTGTTTTTATTATTGCACCTACCGGTGCTCATTGTATGTCTGCCTGTACAGGGTTATAAAACGCATTGTTTGTCCTGTACCTGTTGATTGCTACCTCTGTGTGGTACCTTTTTGGGAAACATTTAAAGTAAAGCTTTTAAAAAAAGAGCGTCAATTTTAATTTCTTCTAATTCTACTTTTAATTTAGCCACATTCATGACCCTTTCTCTCTCCGGGACCTGAATATTCCCTCCATTAGTTCTAGGATTTCCACTTTCAGTCGGGTTATCTATGCCTCTAAGCCAATCATGAAATTCTCAGGCACTAAGACCTATTTGTTCTGTTGGGGTATTAAGAATCATCTTTCCACTATAGGTACCACTACCTGCATTCAGCAGTGAGTGGTACAAATCTTCTCACTAAGAATAAACACGTTAAAACAATTGTTCTTAATCTTTACACTTCTGTGTTCCCCCAATGAATCACTACTAGAAGCCAGGGACACCTCCCATGTCTCCAAGCAAATTCTACGATTTTAACCTTAAAGCAATAGACAAAAATACTGAAACAAGCATACATCAAACAAATGCAAAAATGATGATATGTTATTTAATTGACAAAATAAATACAAAAATCTAAATTTGAAGGTGAAGGTCTTGATCTATCAAACCCTCGATACAGAGGAAGAGGAACTGGTTGAGGGACAACCAACCAGCGACCTGCGGCCGGATGTAGAGCCCTTTCCTGGGCTCGACTCCTTCTCGTATGTAACAAAGGAGCAAGTAGGCTCCCTATTGAGTTGGGTAAAATCGGGGTCGCCACTGGACCCAGTACCACCGCCAGTCATGGCGATACTTAGCCCGGTCCTGGCAGGTGCGCTCTCCACAATATACAATATCTGTCTGGAGACTGCCATATTTCCTAATAAGTGGAAAAACGCACTTGTAAAGCCACTGCTAAAGAAAGCATCAGCAGACCCGAATGAGCTGCAGAATTACAGGCCAATCTCGCTTCTTCCTTGCTGCTCAAAGGTCTTGAAAACTTTGGTGAACCAACAACTATCCATCTATTTGGAACAAAACAGTCTTTTGGATCCCTTGCAGTTTTGCTTCCGTGCATCACATAGCACGGAGACCGCACTATTGGAGGTGACGGACACCATAAGGATGACTCTGGATAGAGGAACCCCGGTGATCCTAGTCCTCCTTGATCTGTCAGCAGCATTTGATACCATCTCGCACAGGCAGCTGCTAGACAGATTGGGTTGAAGGGTAGGGCTCTTAAATGGATACAAAGCTTCCTATCGGACCATACCTAGAGCATTCAGCTAGATTCATTTGTATCGCAGACCACAGGGATGGACAGAGGTGTTCCACAAGGATCTGTCCTGAGTCCTACCCTGTTTAATGCATACATGACTCCTTTGGCCGATATCATCAGAGGCTACGGCTTCACGACCATCTCTTATGCGGATGATACGCAGCTAATTGTCCCCATTGAGATGGACATTATGATAACTCAACTAAAATTTAGGAGCTGCATGTCCAGCATTGCTAGTTGGATGAGGAGGAATTTTTTACAACTCAACTCCTCAAAAACAGAGATTCTACTGTTTGGGAAGGACATAACCATCTGGTCCCCAGAATGGTGGCCCACCGAGCTGGGCGAAGCCCCCCTCCCTAGGAGCTGGGCCAAGAACCTGGGCGTCAGAATAGATGACAAACTGTCTATGGAAGAGCAGGTTAAGACTGTGGCCGGGACCTGTTTTGGTACAATGAGGATGCTTAGGAAGGTCTTCTCATGGGTCCCCCTGTCAGCAAGAAAAATCCTCACCCAGTCACTCCTGGTAAGCCGGCTAGATTACGGTAACTCGTTGCTGGTGGAGGCAAGGGAGGATCGTCTATCAAGGCTCCAGGTGGTGCAGAATACAGCAGTCCGTCTAGTCCTTAGTAAACCGGCACGGACCCCTTCTGTCCCCTTGCTAAACCAGATACACTGGCTACTGGTTAAGAAGCAAGCCATCTTTAAGATGCTCTGCGTGGTCTTCAGATCACTACAAGGTAGAGGCCCTGTGTATTTCAGAAATAAAATCAGCTGGTATCAGCCTGTGTGACAATTAAGATCTGGCAATGCTAACTTGTTGTGCCCCCAGAGAATACACAAGGTCAGGATGGGTGGTAGAGCCTTTTCCTATCTGGCAGCCAGGCATTGGAATAAATTACCACAGAACATCAGAGCTTGTAACGAGCTAACTACGTTCAAGAAACTTCTAAAGACATGGCTTTATTAGTTGCACCTGCTCACGTAGGACCGTCTCCTCGAAGCACCAAGAGATCCCTTCAGGGATGATTCGTTTGCGCTCTATAAATCCACAAAAAGAAAAGATAAAAAAGGTTGGAGCTTTTCAATATTTAATTCCATGTCTAAAGGGCAAAGCAATAGGCTAGACTCTAGTATATCACCTTGTCTGTTTTGCTTTTAGAGCATACTCTGTTTTTGTCAGGGCACACCAGTGTGCCTTTTAGGCCACCAGTTGCCCATACTAGTTCTGTTGGTGCACCTGTGCTGGACCCACGAACCAGACTGATACCAACTCATTTTCGGACCTTAAATTTCAAATTCTCTCACATTTACAGACTGTTTTAAAAAAAATGTCAGTCTTAAATGTTTTATTGTATATATACTGTAATAATCTGCACATTTTTCCAAAAAGTTCTGGAACTCTTGAGTAGGTAGTGTGAACCCCAAGTAAAAACTGCTGTGCTAAAACAATATTTTCAAGGCTTTTTTCTGAGAGTGGTAACACTTTACATGTGTAGTGAGATTCAGACAAACAAACAAAAACGACTTTCACAAGATTCATGCTGCCTTTGTATTGCTCAATCCAGTGTACGAGAAAGAGGCAGGCAAGACCTGCAGTGGATTTGTTATAGTTTGGGGATTTCTCACCTGTCATCTTTTAGAACAGAAGCAACATAACCTGCATAAAGGGATATTTAACAGGTTTTAGCCATATTTATATTGGAATTCTTCTTTGACCATTGGAACAGCCACTTTGGTCTTGTCTGGTCATTTGGGCAATATATGGTGGCTTTTCTGCTCACACCCTGGCTGTGACCAGTGGCAGAAGTGACAAGTCCAAAATCTCCCAGTGTTTTCATAAAGCCCGGCACTGACATGAGGGAATGCGGCAATCCAAATGTAAGCTTCTGAAAGTTTCTGTCTTGCTTCTCTCTGTTTGAATATGGATTTGAATGTGCAGGTACAAGTCTATACTATCACACTGGAATGCCTTGGAAAGCTAATACCCAGGGCGAGGCTAGACGAGCCCGCCTTTAGGGGCCGGCCCCCCGGCCCACGCACGCCATTTGCTGAGAGTAGCCGGCCGGCCACCCTATGGGAGGCTGGCCGGACTGGAAGAAGTCCTTCCCGGTCGGGCGGTGACGCACTTCCGGCGTAGGCGGGGTCAGAGGCCGTGACCTATTTAGGTCACTAGCTCATCCAGATCGGCCTCTTTCCTCGCCTGCGTCGTGACCTGCTCGCACCTGCTGGACCTCACCCCCGGGCTCGTTAGCCTTTTCTTTTAACTCCCACCCACCCGTCCCTTAGTTAGGTAGTTTGAAGGGGTGAGTTGCGGAAAAGAGACATTGGAACACTGATATAGATGGATGAAATAGACGGGAGTCCACCTTGAGCACTCCCTAAGCCAGCACTGAGGGGAGAGAAGGTAAGCTCTCCACAGGGGGATGGAGACCACCGGTTGGGGAGGCTAGGGCGACGGGTACGAGCCTCCTGGGATCCTGGGCAACCTGGTGGACGAGTGGTGGTGCCCTGGAAATGGCGGACAAGGTCTCGAGGGCTGGGGCCCATCACTCTGTGGCGCAGGTGGGTTGCACCTCGCGTGGGCATTGCTACCTGGGGAGAGCCGAGCCAGAGGGCCCCTTGGTGCTGGGGGAAAGAAGAGAGGATAATGACATTCTGATTTTCAAGATGAATTATGATAATTTGAAGTTCAAGTTTTTGTTCAGAATATGAATTTAATAATGTTTGATATAACTATGCAATGTCATGTTTATGTGTGTTGATATTAAACATGGCCTTTTTTACACCCCACCTTATCTCAAGTGTTAATTAACTGGTGGGTTGTGGGCGGGCGTGGAGCATGCTGGGGGGTCCGGTCCCTAAAGGAATTGGCTATTGTCATGCAATATTATAGAAAAGAAGCACATGGGGAGAATGAGAGGCAATATAATTAGTAAACAGTACGAAGCAAGGTAGGTAGTGTACAAGAACAATCTGTATTCTTTTGTTTGTAGCTGTGGTCTTTTATTTCAAGAGTGGTTGCTTTGCATCAACAATGACAGCCAACGTGTTTCGCCCAAACAAAGGGCTTCTTCAGGGCTCAGACTCAGTGGTCCGCCTGTTTAAGACTTGGTTAGCGCAAAGGGAATGTATCTTCAGTAGTCGTTTGTCAACGTTTCTAGTGTCCAGTAGCTCGAGCCATGTTCGGCAGGCATTCAGGTCCCTGCGGGATAACCAACGTGCAGAAAAGAAAATAAGGTTTAGTACAAATCAATGACAAAGAACCACTCAACCTCACATGGAATCTGAAGGTCACCAAATGGATCCATGGCATCCAGAACAAAATGTTCCACTTCTTTAAGTTCCTTTTAAAAATCTATGTTTTCAGCTGTGTTAGCTCAAATGGTTCAATTGAAATGAACTAAGACTAAAACTCCCAGGATTCAGCAAGAAACAATAAATCTAGGGGCGTAGCTCCCATTGGTGCAGCAGGTGCACTGCACCGGGGCCCAGAACCCTAAAGGGTCATTTGAACCCTGATGCTTGCTATATTTTACTACCCCATCAGCAGTCAAATGGATAATCTTTGTTGCTTGCACGTTGGCCCAATGCATCTTTGCTACGCTACTGTACAAATAAGGAGCTTTTTTAATGAATTCCTAATCTGAAAAAAATTAACAGTTTAGCAAAGGTTAACAATTGGTAAAAATAGAGGGAAAATAATCTCAAGGCCTAAGGAAGAGACAGGTGGCTCAAAGCACAATTTTGTGAATGCTCGACGGGATGGTACAAAGTAATGAAATGAGGAGCATGTTTTAACTTTAGCTTTTATTGCTGTGGTTCCTTCATTTAAGACTTTACATTAATTCAAAACTGAACTGCTGTGGGGAACACAGTGTAGATAAACATCTAGAGCATGGAGAGCGCAGGCTGCGGTTTTGTTTCCCACAAAAAAAACTTTTAATCTCACAAACTTAATTAGTTGGTTCATTTATTATTTCTTTCCATTATGTTTGGCAGTATGTAAACCATACATGGACATATGGAACACATTACAATGGCACAAGGTGAACGCTAAATCCATACCATGAAAACGATGCAGTGATAGGAGGCATAATAATGTCTAGATTCAGTAATTTGGGCAGCAACAAGTGCGAATCCGCCAGCTTATGAATTAAATTGACACATATTTTCTCAATTTTTGCATACGAAAATGGAAACATTTCGCTGAAAAATCTCCTAATCGGCGCCAAGTTGCTGCAGCACTCGGCTGATTACAAGTGTGAGCCACTTATCTGTGAGGACATCAGGACAGATGCCAGCCACAGCGGGAGGCCCTCCGACCCCGTCAAAGGGTCCACTCCCCGAGCCCAAGGTGCTTAGAGGTTGACTGTAATTGTACTCTTTCAAAGGTTTGCCAATTTACTCGTGTAATGATCCACGGCTGAGACATTTACCTGAAGCCACTTGTGTTACAATCCTCGGCTTAGGGGAAGGAATAATAACAGTCTTGGACAGGTTCTTGCACATTTAAAGCTTTTACATTGCTAATAATACCCGAGTTACTGTAATGGGCGATGGGAATAGCGCAGATGACGGCCTGAGCAGTGGGGCTGGAGAGACAGCCACCTTGCCAGCTGCTGCGGGCGCATTTTGGGCCTAATTCTAGGGTTTATAGATCACCGAAGCATTTTGGTCAGGAGACATAGAAATGACATTTATAAGGGGGAAAGTGCAAGTATAAAAGAAAATGCCGGTCTGTCACAGGGCCATAGTCCCTTAGTGCTTGAAATGGGAAAATAGAAGTGCAGGTATCTTTTACCGGAGTATCTACTTGCTTCTGAGAAGTGCCGGTACTCGCCTATTAAAAAGTACTGCACCTCTGCTGAGAAGTGCCGGTACCAACGGGCGGCCTTAGGCATGTGCAAGCTGTGCACCTGCACAGGGCCGCCAAACCCCAGGGGCCGCCACGCCAATATATATCCTTATATATATCCTTAATATGATAATCCTCTGAGGATGGCTACATATTTGTGTGGCGGCCCCTGGCAGGGATTTGGCGGCCTCCGGCTCTGTTCCACTTCCAAACACCCTGACAGCCCGCCGCCCCGCCCGGTCCCCCTCTTCTGGGGCCCCCTACCTACCCTCCCTGCCCAGGGCCGCCTTGAGCCTAGAGCCGCCCCTGCCGGTACTCGCCTATTAACATTACACTGCACTTCTGCTGAGAAGTGCTGGTACTTGCCTATTAAAAGTACTGAACCTCTGCTGAGAAGTGTGGGTACTCTCCCTCTCAAAATAAATAAGTGCAGGTACTCCGTACCTGACAGTACTGGCCCATTTAAAGCACTGCCTTAGATACGGACAACACAGCTAGGTGGAAAACAACCATGGATTCTACCGGTAGCGAAGCTGTTGTATGATGCATGTGTTGTGAATGTCTATCTGACGTGTGTCTTTAGTAGTCCATGCCTTAGAGTTGTGTACTTGGCTGTGTATTGACTTAGTGTCACTAGTGTGCTTAAGCTAATGTCCCCGTTGAAATGCATTGTCTGAGGGGGAAGTTTTTGCTGAGTTGGAGCACTCTCTAGTGTTGAGGAACAGAGGCGTCAAGATCGATGCACACTGAGGGGCAGATGTACAATTCCTGGCGCATCCCTGCAAATCAGCAGGGATGCGCCAGGACACTTGCGATACGCATCACAATCCTTGTAGCACCACGGATGCGCCGCATTTACAATACGGCGCATCATGGCGCAAGGAAATGCAGATGCGTGTCGCATCTGCCGTCGTAATGTTGGTGCAGTGCTGGAGTTGTGTCGATGGGGGCGACGCAACTCCAGCACTGGGCCAACCCGGCCTATCTTGCACATGGTGCGTCACACCTGATGCCTCCTTCAAGCAGGCGCAAGGTTTTGACGGAGCGGGGTTGGAAAAGTGACTGAGTGAAATCTTGTAGATTTCATTCAGCCACTTTTCCGAGGCGTTCCTGCACCAGAACGCCCCGCGCCAGAACATCCACATGAAACCTGACGCAGGTTTCATGTGGCACAGGGCTTTACAACGTGACGGATCTCCCTAGATGCGGCCCAAAAGTGATGCACGAGGCTTGTAAATCTGCCCCTTAAAATATGTATCATGCCTTTCATGAAGGGCTTATATTTGTGTTCACCACTGCTGCTGTGCTCACCAGCGGCGCGCGTCATCAGGGGCTGCTACACACATATCTCAGTTCTGCGCAGAATGGCGCGCTTTCTTCACTCGGCCATTTTAAGTCTTATTCAGTCAGAGCTCCTGGACGGAAACCTGAAAAAGATACACCTTCCTTATGAATTCAATTCTGCAGGTCCACAGCTGAGCGATCCTAAAACATGCGTTATGCACACGCCACGCTCGCACTCCTGAGTTTCTCAGCAACACTTAAATATTTCGCGTGCACAACGGCAATAAAAAAATAAAAATTTGCATGTGAAACCTTTAGGACAACAGCGCCAATAATACATGGTTCTGTTTATTTTGGAGCAGCCCCAGTTGCCATTGCGGCGTGTGACGTCAGCGAGTGAAGGGGTGGGAGATGGGAGGGGGGAGTTGCATGTCCCCTTCTGCGGAAGTCTTACCACGAAAAGCTGCTTCACACACCCGGTGGTTTCAGAGAGGCCAAGTTACGGGAGACCAGGAGCTGAGAAAAGGTCACAAATAAGCACCTTACGAACAATGAAAGCTTTTTCCCCCGTACAGCAGCAGCCGAAGAGTTGCTAGAAAAAAACTGAAAAGGTATTAATCAGAAGTGGCCATAAACCCTCTGCAGTCCTGCTCTTATAAAACTCCTCAGAGGAAGTCTCGAAGGAAATGCAGGTCAGAGCCCGAAAAAAAGCTCTTGATCAGAGATTGCGCGAAGGAAAATCTTCCCAGATGCCGTTTAATAGGCCGCAATCACCCCGGGAGCGGGGACGCCAAGTGGGCCTGAAGCAGGGTTGCAGTTCCTAATAGGCCTTGTCACACTTAAGGCGCTGCAAGCGCCGCCCGACGAACAGCTGAAGCCGGCTGCCAATTCATAAAGCCAACAGTTTAAAGTTTATTATGATGAAAGCACTTAATGACAGCCGTGGCGAGGGGCCCGTCATTTGTAAAGCTGTGCGGAGTATTAGGCAGGTAGCATGACCACCAATTTCGTGTCACAATTGCTACCATGAAATGACCTTTGGTGATTTTTGCTGCATGTGGTGGGCAGCTCTTCTTTCACGTTAGTGCTCGGGGCCTTTTCTTCTGCAGACTATTATGCTGTCTGACGCTTATGTGGCGCGGCCGCGAGCCGCAACCCTTGTTATTACCCCGGAAGGCCTGTCTGCAGGGGAAAAAATATCCCTGGGGGCTCTGTTACAGAACCATCCCTCGCTTGGTGCCTACAATGCATAATAAACTCATTTTAATCCTCTTTAGGTGCTAGAATAGAAAGTTCTGGCGTTTCATAGGCTACATTAATACATATTATGGAAGTGAATGTAACATTAGAGTGATTGTCGGTCTGATGTGTGTCTAACGTGTGCATAAACTGGTCTAATGTAGTAAAGCGTAGGTGAGGTGGTCAGTGATATCACAGAAGAACATTAGCGTTTAAATAAAAGCAGATCTCCCCATTGAAAACCGATTTTTATCTATAGCTAGAAGATCGAACACCACGAAAAATGCACCGTCTGCATCTAGCATTGTGCTAGGAGGCTCCCTGAAGGCGCACACTCATGAGGAGGAAGAGATCTGGGACCGTATCACAAAACATTTTTGGCTTGTGTGATATTTCATGTTCTTGGCGGAAGGGGCGGTGCTTAATTTGAGCTGGTGCTTTTAGGTGGGCTCACCGGCACTAATCTTTGGGGGCCAGCACTCATTTTTCCTGACTAGACTTTCACACAGTGCAGTCTAGTGAAAACACACAAAGGGGAAAAAAAGGGAGAGAAAGACAAAAAAAGGGGAAAAACTGAGAAAGCTGGAATTTGCAAGAATTAAATAAAAGGGCAGGGAGTGTCTAGTGGCGAATTAAACAGGCATGAGGTGGAATCAAGACTAATCATCCTTGGTATTTGGCACAAAGACGTACAGGCCAAACCTTATGCCTAAGCACTTATTCTTTTACAAATTAAGCACTAAGACAGTTTCTGTTCTAAACACCATTTATAAATACACTAGGGAAGCAGGTGTCTGGAGGTGGTATTGTGTGACAAAAATATGTATGCCTAATTGTTGTGTTGCATTGTGTTGTGTTGCGTTTTGTTGTGGTGTTTTGTTTTTGTGCTTCATTCTTACAATGTGATGTTGTATTGAACGATGGGTATTGGGTTTCATTCTCTTTTCATGGTTTTGTTGAGGTGTGTCTTGTTATGTTTGTGTTGTTGAGTTGCTCTGTTTATCTTATTGGGTTATGTTCTGCTTAGCTTGCTTTTAAAATTCTCGATACAATCAACCATTTACCACTTTCTAAGGTGGTAAAAAATCACTGATCCATCTCTTCAACTACTTAAGAAACCAGTCAGCGAAATCTGTAAAGATACTTTGTTAACTTATCACCCCCTGGGCTCACTTTATGTGATACAGCCCCTGCTACTTTGCTTATTGCCACAATCCGTGTTGACGTTACAGTTGATGCACATATCTCCCCATCTCGGTCCAAGAAAAATAAGAAACAGGTGAATAATGTACATTTTCAACAAATAAAAGGAGAGCTATGTTTTGCACATTCGAGGAAACACACACGGGCATTTGGATTTCAGGGTACAGTCGCAAGTGTTTAGCTGCAAGTGCCTGGCATGCCAGTTTTCATAAACACACGTCCCCTTTAAATTGCACTGTGCTCTTTACATCTTCAAATTATATACATTCTCTATTTGAAAAATAAAAGAAGAAAAAAAAATCTGTCACAAATCTCTAAAGAAAAAGAGGCGCTGTTGTGGAACACTGCAATTTTGAAGGGGTTTGAAAAATGTGATTTAAGATGGTAACTTACTATAGTGGGTTTTTATATAAAGCTTTTTTAATAAGCTAAATTGTTACATGACAAACTCATCTTCCACCATTATCATCTGCTGTTTGTGTTTAACAACAGGAGTCCTGGTCTAACAAAACTGTTGTAATGGCTGCACAAATTACTCAGCTGAAAGCTTTTCACCAAACCAAACAGTATTAATCAGCAGTTCTTATGAAGGTGCTAATTAAAAACAATTTTCTTCCTCAGTTTGCAATCCTAAACCATCTTCATTTGCAGTTCCCTGGATTCGGCTACTGTATATACATTTACACTTCAAGGCTTCTATTGACTGCTGAAATCCCCTGCTTAACCACTTCATTGCCTTCCACCTTGAGCAAAGACGCGAGCTACCATCCCTAAAGCTCTCCTGCTCGCCCTTAGGGCTTTGAAATAAGCAACTGGAAAAAGCATGCTTCAATAAATCTCAGCCACTGGTTATTATTCTGGGTCACGTTCCATTGTTTTTTTGCACACTGTGCTCCTACAGACAGGGACCAATCACATGCAAATTATGGGTGTGTGAAATCACATTTTTTTTTAAATGAAGTTTTTCTAAAATTATGTAAAATTACATAAATGACTCCAAATGTGTTTTCGGATTCTCGTATCACATGTTCAGTCAAGGGAATGCCCCCTATAATAAAGCCATATGCAATATCGACAGGAGATTCATTCGAGCAGAAAATAACTTTTGGGAGGTATTTTCCGCTTGAACCATTTTCCTGTGACCAAACAGTGGTGCAAAAGTGCATAATGCAAAATGTTGCGAATCTTGCAGAGCAATGTTTCCATTTTACGCAACCCTAAATAACCGGCCTTGGTCCTGCTGCAATAGGAACACTGCAATAGACACAGTCCAATACACACTGTTTCTGAACAAGAAATGAAGCAACCACAGAGAGGCTGAGTGAGGGCTTGTTCTTCAGTGGGATTGATAATCAGAAACATATTATGGCATGTTATGATTCACCGGCCAGGACCACAAGCACAAGAATACCCAACAATTTCTCTTGAAATAGTGGCTCTAGAACTATAGTGCATACTCTGTTTGTTTCACAAAACCAGGAAGAGAAGACAGAAGATGACTACACCTTTTTGGTAGACATCTCCATTGATGGCCAGAATTTATTCTCTGACAATTTATTTTGCTTACCAAGATGGCAACAAAACTATTTCCTGCCGTTGGATACATGCTATGTTAGAGGAGCCAAGGATTAGATAATATGGATTCAAGCTTTAATTATTTTATTTATTAAAAAATGACTTCAGCCACTACGGAAAAAAATGAATAGAAGGTCTTGAGTCTTCAGGAACAAGCAGCAGATTCTTCTCTCACTTCTTATCCAGAAGAACCATGCTCTTCTAACCTTTAATAAAATCTTAAAGAAATGGCTTTTAAGCTATGCTTTTATGTTCTTCACTATATTACTTTCACTAGTAACTAAATACAGCTTTAGCCAAATAGTATGCTTTTAAAATAAATCTACAGTGGTTCATTCACAGAACCTAAAGGCATTTATGCACCCTGAAAATAGTTCCTCCTACAAATGTCAAACTGTGTTTGGAAGATTACCCAAACTCTCTGAATTGGGTTTCATCTAAACAAAGCCTTTTCTCCACAGGGAACTATTCCTACAAGTAACCTCCGGGGCTGGCCTAAATATAGCGTTATCTGTATCTCAGGCCTCATGTTTTTAAGCATAAATCAGAATAACATACATAGATGAGTTTTTGATTAAACCCCTCAATCCATTGGTCTTCTAAAGCGTCATTCACATGTTGTCCACCCACCAGAGCCTACAGCATGGGGCAATGGCTCAGCCCACTTCAGTCATTGGATCTCTTTAATGTGGGTGATAGCATTTTGCTATTGCACGTGTGCACCTCCACCTAGAAAATACACTTTATTTATCAATCTCTGCTTTCATTTTTTTAATTAATTTTTTATGATAATATTTTTACTTCTTTTTTTTATTTATTTTTACAAACATATGCTCACCACCTTCAGACTGCAGCAGTTTTGCCTTTTGTTTTTGTCCTTTTTTTTTTTACATTTTTGCTAATGTTTAAAAAAATAAATAAATAAAAGAAATTAAAAGCATTTTAACCAAGGCAAGACCTATTGACTTTGCCAACGCTTGTTCATTTTTAGATGTTTTGGAAACAATTATCTTTCACAGACATCACATCCTTATGCTTCTTTCATGTCACAGTACTGATTTTGTTTGCGTCACTAGGTCTCGGAGTAGTGAAGATCATCAGTACAATCCAGCGATTTCTGAGCACTTATGATGAAAAATATACAGTTCTCATGGGGCGACAGGAAGAGGCTAAGCTTTTCTTTATTGCAATTGGAAGCCCTGGCCTGATTTATCCAGCAGGTTGGTATCCTTGACAGAGTCCTAGTACGTTCTAAGAGAAGGATGAAGAAAAAAGATAGGGGGTGTCTCCAGGGAGTTGCATCAGCGACAATCTGCTAAAGTCAGTCTTTGCTGTAGCCTCAATTTATATACAGTATAATGGAAATCATGTTCTAACCAAGAAGACGTCATTATACTTTCCAATGCCGTTGTTAAGTATGAAGTTTCAAAATCAATTCCTGTATTATTTCTATTACCATTGGAATCCCAAGCTAAGATATTTGCTTGGAATAGTCATCTAGCAGATCTGTCAATGAAAGTTGAAGACTACAGAAATGAAAGGAAATGGTGAAATAAAACAAAGCAAAATCTGAATGAACAAACGCCACCATAACTTTACAGTTAATGGAAGAACTCACATATTTATGAATATTTTAAAAAATCGGACTTTGGGATATCAAATTGCATAGCAATTTATTGAAGACTTTAAAATACACCATAATGTAAAAATGTAAAATTAGTTGAAGGTGTAGAATCTTCCAATTTTTGGGTAAAACACTGGATTTTTGGAGAACAGGGCCTCCATGAAGTAAAGTGATTCAATGAGATTTCTAGAAACCAGAACATATTTTCTAGAAATGGGAACTTGTTTTTTACACAAGTTTCTTTGAAAAACCATATTTGAGAGCAATGGCAGGTCTATATATTTCATAAAAAAGATCGAACAAAAAATAACATGAGGTACAACTTGGATAAGGAGCAGCATGCACATACCTAGGGCTGCCGATAAATAAAATGAATATCCAGTACAAACTAACTAGCCTCCTTTCAAGAGAATTTAACATACTCAAGATAACAGAGAATGTAGCATACCCAACACACCACAAAGCTGTGAGGGTGGTCATCTAGTGAATGAAGCCACAATAGATCTCCAAATACCACCTGATATCATAAAAAAAAGAAACATTCTAGAATACCTAATGTTGGTGATCGTTAGAGATGCAGGACTGGGCAGGCAAAGAAAACCATTTTTAGGTTGAGCCTGGGCAGTGCATGCGCTGCGCTGCGAGGCATGCTGTATTGAGGTAGGGACTTGAAGCTCCACCCATGTCCCACCAATCTTTTCAATTGGCTTCTCTTACCGTACTTGCTAAATGGTTGCTTTTTATTCCTGAATAGGCTTCTTAGTCTCTCCTTGGTACCGCCTTGTATGCATTTGTAACTTCCCATACCGACTGGACCGTTTACTTGTCTTGTTACCCGGTCTGCTTTATCGTGGCTGTGAGCACTATTTTGTTCAATGATTTGCCGCTATTCCACCCACTACAGTGCAGCATGCCGCCCGCTTTTATTTTAATTACTAATGCAGGTCAGTTTTAACTATAGCGGCCGCCTTTCTTTCTTTCTTTATTTTAGCAACGTTGTCCACTTTAAGTACAGGGGCAGCACTTATTGTTTTTTTGTTTGTTTTTTTGTTTACTAGCGCCCATGTGACGCTTTTACATTAATGGAGGCCGCACCCCTTTCTTTAGACAAGCCGCGTCTAAAGAAAGTCACGCGGCCGCTATTAAAGTGAAAGCGCGGCTTGGGGCGATTTTACCCAAAAAATATTTTTTTTGTCAACTTGACAAACAGATGCTTTTTTTTGGCAAAGCTCTTATGCCGCGGTTTCACTTTAATGTCGGCCACGCCCTTTTCTTTAGACGCGGCTTGTCTAAAGAAAGGGGCGCAGCCTCCATTAACTTGAAAGCGCAGTATTGGGCGCTTTCACACAAAAAATATTTGCAACGCAATAGGTCTCGCATTTGCGAAAGTTTAACCTATTGGCATTGTAAATGCCAACAGATCAAACTCTCGTGAACTTGAGATCTATTGCATTGCAAATGCTTGTTTTTCTTCTACACTGGATGGTCCCTTGGTGGTTCAGAGAAGAAAAGTTCTAAAAAGATAAAGAGATGAAGGCAAAATTCCTACTTTCGATATAAAATCAATCATATCATGCAAAATTAGTTCTGGACAAATAGAATAATGCCTGTTTTGCCTATTTTCCAGGACCTTCACCTGATAAAGTTCAGCAGGTTTGATCTGCAAGGGTGTCATAATTATCACTCGGCTAATAATTCAAGAACCATGTCCAAATTTCTATTTGTAATGAAGGCCTTACTTACTTGTTTTTTACTACTCTAATGTAAGAACTGGTCTTTGCAATAAGAACCTCCAAAAAATAACTTACATAGCATAATCTTTTTCACAGATGACTGTACAAACTCTAAGAAAAAAAGAACAATTATGTCTAGTAAACCCTCCTCAGGAATTTCAATTCTGTTAGCTACTAATGAGGTGTAATGAAAAGTGTGATGAACATTTAAAGATATAGGGATGATTTAATTACTCATCTACTTTATCAAGCTGGACTGTTTGGATATATGTGGTATATCTGTAGTGTATTTCTATGTGTGAACCTAGCCAAGAAGCAGTGGAGGGCTGTACAGAGTTAAAGACAAGTATGAAGTTATTGAGTGATTAGTCATACAGCTGGTTTGTGGACTCAGGCAACAGAAGTAAAATTATCCTTCTACCTGGCTAAATGCAGCAGCTAGACCAGTTTCACTAAGATGGCCTCCCTTTTATAGCTAATCTCGGTTTTAAACTTTACTGGCCAAGCTAGTAAGCAAAATACTGCAGTCCTAAATGATGTGGAATTATTTTCTCTTCTACCAGTATCATTATTGTTCAGTATTCTAAAATGTGTGGTCGCTACTGTTCCCCCATTAACACTCTGAGGCATGTGAGTATAACACCTCATGTATACATCTCTTATCTGCCTAATTTGTTTTACGTTCTTTTGAAATCCGGACAAGATAAAGAAACAAGCATTTACAATGCAATGGTCTCGGCATTATTAAAAGTAGAGCTATTGGCATTGCCTATGACATTTTTTTTTAAACATAAATAAATGGTATTGTCATTTACAATGGCAATAGCTGTGCAGGCCTCAGTTCTCTGGCAGCGGGGGGTGGGGGGGGGGGGGGTGAGATGCACTGATAGAGCTATGTATGTGTCATTTCTCGGGCAGAAGGAAAGTTGACATGCACTGAGGGGTGTGCAGGCCTCAGTCTTAGTTCTGTGGCAGCAGGGGGTGAGATACACCGACATGATGAGGCCGCAGTCTCTGGCAGCAGAGGGTGAGATGCACTGAGAGAGGTGTGTCAGCCTCAGTTTCTGACAGTCGGATGCTTGAGATACACTGACAGATGATAAGGCCTCAGTGCTGTAGCGGGGGGAGATGAGATGCACTGAGAGTGGTATAGACATCAATGCTCTATGGGGGGAGATGAGATGCACTGAGAGGAGTGTAGACCCCACAGAATGATGATGTTTATACCACTTCCCGCTCACGGACACCAAAGCTCCCACCCTTCCAGCAGGCCTCAGACACACACCTACCCGGGGGGGGCGGCGGCTTGGGGCACTTACCTTTGACTTGGCTCTCGTACTCCGCCAGCACCCCTCGCTCCTTCCGCAGCTTCCCGTGTGACGTCATCCTCAGCCCTTGAAACTCCCCTTACTCCACAAATGAAAAGTTCCTCTCTGCTCAGTGCCCCCCAGCGGGCTCCTCTGGCATTGGGGGCTCCTGCCCACCGTAGGTAGGGGCAGGGCAGTGGTGCCGAGTTCAAGGGCAGTCCCAAAGGGCAGATGTTTAAGGCAGAGTGAGGAGTCTGCTCCGGAGGAGGGCAGGCATAGCTCCCAGCAGCACCGACAGGCAGGGCGAGGACACGTAGGGGTTAATCACGAGATGCAGCAAACACTGCCAGCTTTCAGCATGAATAGGGTCAGGCGCTGGGAGTCTGTGGGGGGGAGGAGGTATGGGCAAGGTGATGCAGGCAGTGAGAGGTACGATGGGAAGGAAGCGAGTGGATGGTGAGAGCGTGCAGGCGCGTGACAGGTGAGGGATACCACTGTGAGGGTGAAGCGAGGGAGAGGGCGACGCGAGGCTGGGAGGTGTGACAGGATGGGTGACGGAGGAGTGGGAGATGTGAGGTGGGGGGCTGCACACGGTGAGGATGTAAGGGTGGAGAAATGCAGGGAAGGGGTGTCGGTGGGCAGACGGTTCGCGGTGATGCAGGGTGAACACTGTGGGGGGATGGGGGCTGAGAGGAAGAGGGCGTGAGGAGGATGGGAAGAGACACCGCAGAGAGTGAAAGCAGTATTTTAATGCAGGGGGTGGGGTTGTGAGGGTGAAAGGTGAGAGAGGGGTGGGACTGTGAGGGTGAGAGGTGAGAGAGGGGTGGGACTGTGAGGGTGCGAGGTGTGGGACTGAGGGTGAGAGGTGACAGAGGGGTGGAAGTGATAGAGGGGTGAGGGTGCAAGATGACAGGGGTGGGACTGAGGGTGAGAGGGGTGGGACTGTGAGAGGTGACAGAGGGGTGGGACAGTGAGGGTGCGAGGGGTGAGACAGTGAGGTTGCGAGGGGTGGGACAGTGAGGGTGCGAGGGGTGGGACGGTGAGGGTGAGAGGTGACAGAGGAGTAGGACTGTGAGGGTGGGCGGCGACGGAGGGGGGGAACTGTGAGGGTGCGCAGAGACAGAGGGGTGGAAGTGGTGGAGGGATGGGGGTGCAAGATGACAGAGGGGAGGGACTGTGCGGGTGAGGTGAGAGAGGGGGAGCCCACACTGCGAGGCCCAGGGTAGGCTGAGGCGAGATGTGCTGCAGGGACAGAGGCTGTGAGGGTGGACTGTGAGTCCGTGCAGGGGTTCGTGGTGAGGCGGAAGAGGGTGCTATGCAGCGGTGGATAAAAGAAGTCGAACGAAGAGACCAGAAATATTTTTGGGAGTAGATTTGGAGGGTGTACTCATTGTGCTGGAGACGGGGGGGGCACAGAGGTGAAGGTATTGGAGAGTCTGGGGAGGGAGAGGCGATGTGGCGCTCAGATGTAGTCATTGAGAAGGGACAAAGCGTGAGATTTTACAGGAGTTGTGATCTGCGCAGAGAGGGAGCTGCTCTGGGTGTGAGAAGAAGCGGAGAATCGACCTAATAATGAAGTATTATTACCACAAAATGTGCCGCATCATCTCGTTGGCCATAGACCTGGCTCTGTCTCAGCTCGATGTGCTCTCAGATGCTCAAGCCCAAAACGAGCCCAGCTTTAAAGTGGATTCTGCCTGCCATGCACGCACTACCGTCATGCACATAGAATTAAAAACAAAGCATAAACATTTGATGTTAAAAACGAGAGACGGAGGTAGCCACCTAATAGGTGAATTGCATAACGAGAAACTAAAAATCCTGGCTCCACGTGTGACCAAACTGTGTGATCCTGACTCGAATCATGCTCTCAGAGCCCAGCCGGACTCTTAGCTCGAGTCTGACTCGACTCTCCATGTTACTTGTTGCCTCGCCCACCTCTCCCTCCAGCCACGCTCTCCTGTGTGCAGACACAGTTGTCACTTCCAGGCCATCACCCCGCCATATCGCGTTGCTTTCCCCGACTAATGAAGTCGCTTTTCATTACAAGATTGCAGAGTGTGCCCTAATTACATGATACATGTCACTGACTGGCGACGCAAATGGCCACGCCGACCTCTGAGCAGACTGCTGGGTAGCGGCTGGAGCCGGGCTTCGGCCGCTGAGCTGGTGTTTGCTGACCTTGAGCCGAATCCAATTAACCGAAGAGAGGGGGGCTGTGAACTCCCCGGGTCTTAGGTCCCCTACAACTGCCCGTCACCCGCCCCTAAAGCGACAGCCAGGTATCATGGCGGGAAATCGGCGTTGCCATGGCGTCACTTCTTCCACTGGTGTGTGGTACAAGGGCCCCGTGCCAAGAGGAGCAGGGGACACTTGGAAGCGCATACCTGTCTTCTACCAGAGCAGGCTGAGTGTTTATTGATCTGTTCCGGTCAGAGAGCTCCTGTCGTGAGGAATGTTCTTAACGACGAGGAACACCTGTCCACGGGGGTCTGTGGTGTGCGCCTCGAGAAAGAATCAGCTACGCCGTCCTGGATAATTCCTGTCACATTTTTGACCAAAACGGAATGGAGCCCAAATGCGTCCACCACTTGTGCAAATATGCATAACAATACGATTTACTTTTTGTGTAGCGCCTACACCAAAACGGCTTTACAGCGCTCTGCGGGGAGTAAGGGACGGGTGCGCGGAGGTCATGGCCGCTGTACCTCAGTCGGTGGAGGTGGAGTCTCTTCTGATAGCTGACACTGGCTGTCCGGCTGGTGAAGGAGCAAGGTTTGCGGTGTGGCAACAGCCCGAGCCGGCCTCCGGAGAGCAACTACCGCCCCGGCAGCAGCCCGAGCAAGCCACACAACCCACAGCTGTTGATTCTACCCGCACCTTGAAATAAAAAACACGGACATACAACACGAGAGGGAGGGTTCCGAGTTGGCGGAGATATGGCTAAACAGACAACAGTTAGGAACCTTACCTGGGGGCAGAAGGCAAGAACGGGAAGCCAGAGTTTGTGTCTCCGACGCCTGGAGCTCGGAACGGGAGGAGGGAGAGCGCAGGGCGACGAGAAAAAATGGCGCCCGCCAGCTTCTGTATTTTTCGTATTTGGGGGCGTGGTTTTGTGGTTCTGAGTGACAGACAACGTCACTGTCTAAAGAACGCAAAAAATCACGCCCCCAAATCCGAAAAAGACGGGGCTTGTTTGAAGTGACCGTTCTCTCCTCCAATGGCTGGCCTCCGTTTAGGAAGCCAGCCAATGAAGGAGAGAGAGGGCAGGGAGGCGGAACCTTCTGCGCTACTAAGAATCATTAAATCTCATGCCTAAGACTGCGCAAGCGCAGCCTTTTAGGCCTTCGACCTAAAAAGGGCCTGCTTACAAGCGGCCCTATCAGGTGTAATAATTTTTGCACCCAATCCAATAACATCCAAAAACCGAGGTATTAGGAATTTACCTGGGGCCATAATTATCTCCTATTCTGACATTCTGGAGAATAAAATACAGATGTTAATGCTTATTGCGCCAAAATCTGCATGTCAGGGTAAATAGCTACCAAAATGTAATGGAACATGCACACTTTATCACATCCAGTAATTAACAAGCGTAATAAACATCTGACCACTTATAATTGTATCCCTGCACAAAAGGTGTTTGCACAGGGTTCAGAAATGTATGGCCCACTTGTAGTTAGGTCATTTGAGTCTTAAATATTAACCTAGTCTGTAGAGTTCCAGACACACGTTTGTTGCAGGTATCCTGTCATTTCATCCATTGTTTGTCACAGAAAATAATTTTAAATCAAACATTTCATAAAAAATAAATATTTATCAAAATATAACATCAGAGAAAAAACATTTAATTAAAATGAGAAAAACAAATTGAAATATGGGGCAATAATCATATCAAATGAAGGGCTGGCATCACCTTCAAATCAAAGGAAGATCATGTCTGAAAGCTGCGTTTACGGTTAGGTTAGATAAGGATCACAGTATGTATAAAGTTTAAGGTTAGGTTTGTGGTGAGGTTAAGAGCCAATTAGAGTCAAGGTAATGATTAGGGACAAAGAGTTAAGATAAGGTTTTGGAGACGGTTCAGGATATGTCAGAATCAAACTGAGGGTTAAGAACATGGGCTAGAGTAGGTTAGGAAAAAGTTTTGGTTTAGGGTGAAATGACAGGAGTTGGGATTAAGGCTAGGGTTAAGATTCAAGGTAGTTTAGAAACATACAGTAGATCATTGTAATGCAAAAGAAGGGCATTTTTCATTGGAAATAACTAATGATTTTATTGAAAAAAATTGTAAAATATTTTTCAATAAAATGTCCTCTGCAGTGCAATTGATACCAAAATCAACTTTTTTTCACAAATAGTTTTTTGGTGGTTGCCCCCATATATGCCATTTTATGGTCGCCAGACAATTATGTGAGAATCCCCAGGAGAGGGACTTTGGCTCCACCCACATGTTGGGAGCCGGGGATGCATGTTTTAATTGGGCAGAAGCTGTGTGCTTCCACAAAAAAGTGCTCATAGTCCAAACAGCTGTGATAATTTTACTAACTTATCCAGCTGCCTGAAAATTTAGGGGCGCACACACAACGCTGTAATGTTATTAAAGTGTTTCAGATAACCAGATAATTGTTTGTTTCTCTGAGTCTAGTAGCAGCACAGATGGAAGGAGGACAGTCATTAACCTGCATTGACTTTTAGGTCTGGCTGGCTTGACAGTGCAATTGTCACCCGACCTTTTAACCGACACCAACATTATTCTATAGTTATTTGCTTCCACACAAATACATATTAAGCGTGACGTAAAATCCGTTTCGCGGGCAAATTTGCGGATTTTTGACGATTTCGCGATCCGCGCGAATTTACCCAATAATCCGCAAATTCGCAAGCTATGAATTATTTTGCTTGGTCGCGCTTGAAAAATACAATATCGCGCTCGCTGCGTTGACTTACCGTGATTCTGAGTCCGCCGAGTTGCTTTTCTCCCGTTTTGCGTGTGCTGCGCCATTTTCGATCTTGCTGCGTGATCGTGCGAGAGTTTTTCGAACGCAATTACGTTACCGCGGCTTGTCATCTTGCACAGCGAGAGTTTGACAACGCAAGTAGGTCATAAAGGCCCGCGATCACGCATTGCTGGAGTAAACAATGCCGAACACGTAGATGCGGCGCGCAACTGACTTCCGGCGGGAGATTTGAACAGCTTGCGTTCCCGAAATTGCAAAAATTGCAATTCTGCACAAGAAATCCACCGCAGGAAGCATAAACCTTGTGAAAATGATGATTTTGATCAGAATAACTCCTCAGATTGACATATGGCTGCACTTTTTGGTGCAGGAGTCCATTTTTTGGGGTGGGGTGGGAGGAAGGAAGTGCCCCAGAGTCTCCAACTTCCTGTTCCTGTCCAGCAGGCTCCTCCCAGTGCTTTGTCCATGTCCTGGTCACTTTTCATTTGGCTGTGGAGCTGGAAGGATTACTTTTTGTGACTGCTGCTGGATATTTGTATTTGAGGACTTTTTGGACTTTGGAGTTTGGATCACTTTTGGACTTGAGATTTTAGAAGTAAGTTGGTGTTGTTTGTTTGGGGCATTGCAGTTGAGGCAACTACAGTTCTAAAACTTTTTTCACAACTTTAACAAAATATATATTGTGGTGGGTAGCCACAGTATCCAGTAGGCCCAGGGTTAGTCATGGGTGCATGATACAACTGTTTCTGTGATTTTTTAAAAAAACTTAATTCTCATTTAAGTCATGGAATTTTAGCTCACTATTATATGTTGATTTTTTTAAATTTTGGGGTGCCTGTAAAGCCTCACTAGCCAGTAGGCCCAGGTGTAGTGAGTGGTGCATGGGCCTAGTCTTTCTGTGGGGTGCCTTGAATTTAAACATCATTGAGGGCATAGATGGCATGGGATTGTGGTGATTTTAGAGTGTTTTTAGACTTTTTGGGGTGTTGTTGGGGCCTGGCCATGTGGGTGGGAGCCATTTTGAGGCCTTGTACAGGCAGGGCCTGGCCATGTTGTGGGGGTCAAGGGGCCATTTTGAAGCCAGGCAGTGTGCTCAGGCCTGCACCCAGTTTGCCTTGCTTTCAACCATTATGCCCAGGGGTACTCAGTGGTGCATGGGCCTAATCTTTCTGTGGGGTGTCTTGAATTTAAACATCATTGAGGGCATGGATGGCATGGGATTGTGATGATTTTTGAGTGTTTTTCGACTTTCTGGGGTGGTGTTGGGGCCTGGCCATGTGGGTGGGGGCCATTTTGAGGCCTGGTACAGGCAGGGCCTGGCCATGTGGTGGGGGTCAAGGGGCCATTTTGAAGCCAATCAGTGTGCTCCGGCCTGCACCCAGTTTGCCTTGCTTTCAACCATTATGCCCAGGGGTACTCAGTGGTGCATGGGCCTAGTCTTTCTGTGGGGTGTCTTGAATTTAAACATTATTGAGGGCATGGATGGTATGGGATTGTGGTGATTTGTGAGTGTTTTTTTACTTTTTGGGGTGTTGTTGGGGCCTGGCCATGTGGGTGGGGGCCATTCTGAGGCCTGGTACAGGCAGGGCCTGGCCATGTGGTGGGGGTCAAAGGGCCATTTTGAAGCCAGGCAGTGTGCTCAGGCCTGCACCCAGTTTGCCTTGCTTTCAACCATTATGCCCAGGGGTACTCAGTGGTGCATGGGCCTAGTCTTTCAGTGGGGTGTCTTGAATTTAAACATCATTGAGGGCATGGATGGCATGGGATTGTGGTGATATTTGAGTGTTTTTCGACTTTTTGGGGTGTTGTTGGGGCCTGGCTATGTGGGTGGGGGCCATTTTGAGGACTGGTACAGGCAGGGCCTGGCCATGTGGTGGGGGTCAAGGGGCCATTTTGAAGCCAATCAGTGTGCTCAGGCCTGCACCCAGTTTGCCTTGCTTTCAACCATTATGCCCAGGGGTACTCAGTGGTGCATGGGCCTAGTCTTTCTGTGGGGTGTCTTGAATTTAAACATCATTGAGGGCATGGATGGTATGGGATTGTGGTGATTTGTGAGTGTTTTTTTACTTTTTGGGGTGTATAACTGATGCTCCTCTGGCTTCTATTGCTTTTAGGTGCACAAGAGAACCACCAGTGCCAGGAAGAAGTCCTGCAGCGGTGTGTGCAGCACAACGTCACGTGACGTCACGTGTGGCCACAGACAAGACAACTCTGCAACTCGTGCAACTGCGGCCTGCTGTTCTGACATCTCAAGAAGATGGCTTCAAAGAAAGTTGGCCGTAGCGCCTCAGCGAAAAAAGTTGCCAGTGCCACTGCCAGTAAGAAGGAGCAGAAGAAGCAAGTGGCACCACCTACCAAGGAGACTGGTGTGCCCACCGACACCTTTTTTGGGAAAAAAAACCTACGCCTGCAGCAGCAGCGGTGTCCGCCGGGGACCAAGCTGGAAGCAGCACCTCCGCTTCAGTGGGCTCAGTGCCACCACGCCAACTTAGGTCCAAGAACATGAGTGCTGCTGCGGCAGCCACTTTGGTTGTTCAATCACCATCGACCAGTGATCTTGGCTCATCACAAGAAAGTACCATCCAATCAACGCCGGGTGTAACTCAGCTGATGAGTGTTCAACAACCACAGCCACAAACACAGGTGCAACTAGTACAAGCACAAGTACATGGGCAAGGAGAGGCGCAAGTAGAGCCGCAAGGAGAGGCGCAAGTAGAGTCGCAAGGAGAGGCGCAAGTAGAGCCGCAAGGAGAGGCGCATGGACAGGTGCAAGGAGAGGCGCATGGACAGATGCATGGAGAGGTGCAACTAGAGGTTCATGGAGCGGCACAACTGCCTACAACGCTTGTTCCTCCAGAAGTAGGGGCACATCAGGAAATTGATATTCAAGAGGAGGTATCATCCGAGGAAGCCATTCCTCCTGATGATGATTATCCATTGCCTTCCAGATCCCCAGCAAGAAAAAGGTCAAGGAGGGATACTACTACTACAAGTTCTTCTTCAAGCCCCCTTCATTCTGATGACCTTGATCATGATTGGAACCCAGCCAAGCAGTCTGAGAGTGAGTCACGCCATGAGCCGACAAAGGTAGCTAAGCCTAAAAGGAAGGCTCCTGCAAAGCTTCGACTTATGGGTGATGACGATGAACAAGAAGTGGTGTCTTCTGCTGCTGATGAACAGTCTGACGACGACCCAGTCATCACAGTCGTCACTCCAGCCCCAGCGGGCATGCAGCAGACACACATTTTGACCCTATCCCGACTGGCTGCTGAGCGGGATATGGGCGGCGTGGCACTGGTACCACCACCGTTCACTACAACACCAACACGACCTACAGCTTCCATTGTTTTTAGTCAGAAGGGCCGGCATGGACCTCCATCCAGCTCGACCTCAAGTAGTGGTGCTGTAAGTGAACAACAGAAACAAATTCAGCCACGCCCATCCTCCACTTCATCTGGCATTGAAAGTCAAAGTAGCACCTCCACCTTCAGCAGACATCACCAGTCCCCAGTTTGGGACTTCTTTACTGTTAGCGCAAAGGCGGAAAACATGGTTGTTTGTTCGATTTGTAAAGCATGCGTTAGTCGGGGTAAGCTTGGTACCAACTATGGTACCGGAGGCCAGAGAGGTAATCTCAAGCAACACCACACTATCATTTGGGAAGCACACATGAGGAAGATCGAGGAAGGCAAAAGAAAAACAAATCCAAATGTATCCCTTGATATTGCATCTGATGATGACGAGAGGCTGATCGTGCAGAGGGGAAGTGAAGAAGCGACAGACATTTTTTCTGGTACACCCAGTTCTGCTGGCAGCGGCACTGCAGTGGTATCGCCCACACCCTCTACCCCTGCAACATCTATGAGGCACACTAAGAGTGTTGGAGAGACACCAATGCGAAAAACTACATCACTGGGCCTAACTGGTTTGAAGACGTCATCATCATCATCATCACGTAAAATGATCCAGCCCACAATTCGCGGAATGTTTTGGTCGGAGGCGCCATTTGAACGCAACCACCCAACGGTACGTCTGTATAACGCAAAGCTGGCTAAAATGCTAGCGCTGGACCTTCTCCCTTTTTCTTTCGTGGAAGGGGTGGGGTGGGGTTTCTAGAATTAGTGGCAACAGTCTGCCCTAAATGGAAGGTTCCTAGCCGGTCCTATTTTGCCAGAGTTGCGGTTCCAGCACTACATCCAGATGTGCTGGAGGTGATTGGGGCAGCTTAGCAGAAGAGTGCTGATCACACTATCCACTTGACAACAGACATGTGGACCAGTTGCCAAGCCCTTGATTACATGTGCATCACTGCACACTGGGTCTATTTTGCAGGGTCTTTTGCAGGGGTTAGAGACAAGTCAAGTGCAGTTGTTGACCTGGACACAGTTTTTTAAACTACTCGGAAACATGCAACATTAGCCATGTTTGCCATGGAGAAAACTCATACTGCAAAAAACATTTTGGAGGAGTTTAACAGTAAGGTCTCTGAATGGCTGCAACCAAGAAATCGCATAGTTGGTTATGTTTCCACGGATAATGGCAGTAATATAGTTGAGGCCATGCATGAAGGTGAATATTTCAGAGTGCTGTGTTTGGCGCACTGTATAAACCTGGTTGTTCAAGATTTCTTGAAAAATGAAAACCCAGTCAAGAAGTTACTGACCACCTGCCGAAGAATCTGCACACATTTCAGCCATTATTGTAAGGCCCGGAAGGAGCTGAGGAGCATTCAACATGAACGTAAAGTGCCAGTCAAAGGACTCATCCAGGAGGTGGCAACACGTTGGAACTCAACCTTTTACATGCTTGAGCGTCTGTTTGAGCAGTGCATGGTAATCAATGACTATATCTTTTCACTAGGTTCTGCTATGAAAGACATGAGGCTAGAGTTGGAGGAATGGCAGCTAGTTAAAAGCCTGACAGACATGCTTCGTCCTTTTGAGGTCTTCACGCGTGAAGTCAGCAGGGAGGACTGTTCTTTGAGCAAAGCTATCCCATTGTTTGTCATGCTAGAGCACCAACTTAAGGCGGGTTCTTCAACGTTCAGAGATGATGTTGGCGGAGAACTTATTAAGCCGCCTAGTTGCCAATGAAAGGCTTCAAAATATACATACAGAACAACATTACATTTGTGCCACTATTCTGGATCCACGGTACAAAAAGGCAGTGGCCAGCAAAGCATTCATTCCTTTTGATGAAGCAGATGTTTCAAAGTACAAACATTGGCTAGCTGTGTCAGCCAGTCGGTTCAAAAAAGATCGTCCGAAAATTCAAGGAGCCGTCAGAAGTCCAACTAAATCAGCAGGCGATCCAGCATCAAGTTCCACTTCTGAATCTGCGGGCGAATGGAGGAACTTTCGCTCACAGCAGTTAACGACACCAGCAGCAACCGTATCATCATCCTCACCTGCACCATGCCCATCCATAATATTGTCGGAAGCGGATTGGCTAACTCATCAAGGGTTTGCCCGTTCCAGTGCTGAGAAGGCCACAGATGGTACGCAAAGTGGAGCAACCGTGGAGAACCTTGAGTTGATGGTGCAGGCCTATCTGGATGACCCAACACAGGTCTTTGTTAATACCAACCCATTGCTGTATTGGTACAGGAAAATGGCTCTATGGCCACTGATCACCAACCTGGCTATAAATTATTTGTCTTGCCCACTCACAAGCGTGTCTTCTGAACGTGTTTTCAGTGCTGCTGGTGCCATTGTGAATTCAAAAAGGACCCGCCTCTCGGCCAAAAATGCGGAGTTAACACTGATCAAGATGAATCAGCACTTGATACCACCAGATTACAAAGTACGTGAATGCACGCAGGAAGAAGAGGACACCGACTTAGGTGACGGAAGTTCTTCTCTGTTACCTGACCTACTCCCGTCTCAATTCATGGAGTTTGAGGACGAGCTCTACTTCCCTGACACCGAGACCTGAAAATGACTTCCTTTTTTTCGTCCTTATTCACTTTTATTCCTGTGTGTCTTTCTTTGTTTTGCAACTTTTGCCACAACAAAACTCTAATCACCTAATCACAAGTCCTTCAGCAGCACTGTCGTCATCTTATATTCCTTATTGATTTGAAGGTGCCGCAGTCTGCATTCCTGAGGTTCACAAGTTCACAACGCAATCATGCTCCTTTATACTCCTCCTCCAGACTCCCCCTATCCATTTCCCTCAAGGCAGATGGATGGATTACAACGAGTCCCCTCAAGTGGGACTGAAATTACTGACTGACTACATGCTTGCTGATTGCTGACAGTTACTTCTGATATTGACAGGAGAGGCTGCCCTGTGGGCCCTCACTTTCCGAAGAAGATGCGGACAAAAAGTAGAACAGGTAATGAATAATTGAGAAGATGGCATGCAGTGGACAGCAATGGCTGTCTGGCTCTGATGAAACCAATTGCTGTTTGTTTTTTGTGCATGAAAATGATGATTCATATGTCTTGTCTTAGTTATTATTTAATCTTTCACACAGTAATTGTAACTCATGTCAACAACTCTGTTTTTTTTACCTTGTTTAATTAAAATTGTACTTCAAATTCAGGGGCCACTATATTGCATTTCACAAAATATGCAAAATGTCCTTGGAGCAGACTCACTTGCCAATATACCATGATGATTGATTAAATAATATATATTTTTTCTTTACAGTCGCTCACTGGGATGGATGGATCATCAGCGTCGGTTTACGGAAGAACTATGGCCAATTCGTGAGTGGCAAACAGGTAAACCAGTCTACAACAACTACTGCAGCAGGACTACATGTCTGTCTATTCGTGGTATGTATTGGTCGAGGGCGAGGCAGTGTACTGTTGTTGTTATGCCAGGCAGAGTCCACTCCAGACAGCAGTTCATGTAAAATTGGGGCTATGTGGCTTGCTGCATACAATTAGATATGCTTTGTCTGTCTGACAAAGAGCCTAGGTATGCTACATCAGGTTGCTTCACTCAGTGGTGCCTGCCTTGACCCTCTGCATGGCACTGCCTCAAGCTTGGGCCAAACATCCGTTATGTTTGCAAAATGTGCTGTTTTTCGGTATTTCGCAAATCTCGCGAAAGTACCGAAAAATCGCAAATTCTTGAGCGGAACGGATTTTTGTCCCATGCTTGCGGCAGGGCCATGCAGACGGTCAAGGCAGGCACCACTGAGTGAAGCATCCTCCTGATGTAGCATACCTAGGCTCTTTGACACAGACAGACAAAGCATATCTACGGTTTAGGGTTCAGTGCGATTTACTAGGGTTTTTGGGTTGAAGTTGGTATGGTTCACGCTGATTCTAGGGCTCGGGCCAGATGCAGGCTCGTTCATAATGATGTTGGCAATGTTTTAGGGGGGTTTGGTGTTATTTGGTCCAGAATTGGCAGAATTTTGGCCTTTTTGGGTGTTTTGCGGGCGCGTGTGTTTGGGTGAAAACTAAGTGAAAACTAGTCGTAGACCTTCTTCTTCTTCTTCTTAAAGAGCGCAGTGGTTCGATTTTGTTCTGCCTTGCTGAGATTCTTGTGAATCGCTAGAACAAGTGACTGTCCAGGTGAGTTTCAAGAGGATCGAAGTAGTGGAAGTGCTGAAAGCAGCAATGATTTGTGAACAGCGCAATTTGCCATGTTCTGAATATACCAGTATTGCATGTTTTTGGGGGGCTGTTTGGGGGTGTTCTAGATTTGTGGGGGAGGGTGTGGGGGTCTGGGAGCACTGCTGGGATAGCATAATTTTTATTGGAAGTGATTTGAAGAAAATCCATGGTGGGAAAGAGGAGTTAGGGCCTAGCTGCAGAGCGCGTTTGGACCCATGTTGACTGGTTGGCTGAAAATTTTCTAAGTATGAGTTTTTGCGTTTTTGCTTTTTGCCTGTTTAGGGGTGTTCTGCTTTTTTGCGGGTGGCTGCAGGTGTCTGGGGCATAGCTCGGAAGGTCTAATATCGGAATCAAGTGTTTTGGACCAAATCCATGGTGAAAAAGGTTTTCCGTTTTTGCTCACTTGCCTGTTTTTGGGGTGCTGTTTGGGGGGCTTCTAGGTTATTGGGGGTGGGTTTTGGGGTCTGGGAGCACTGCTGGCACAGTCTAATTTTGATTGCATTTTTTCCAGAAAATCCATGGTGGAAAAGGGGAGTTAGGGCCTAGCTGCAGTGCATATTTGGACTGAATTGAAGGTAGGCCCATTTTTGCTTTTTGCCTGTTTGGGGGTGTTCTGCTTTTTGGAGGGTGGCTGCAGGGGTCTGGGGGCATAGCTTGGAAGGTCTAATATCGGAATTAAGTGTTTTAGACCAAATCCATGGTGAAAAAGTTTTTGCGTTTTTGCTCACTTGCCTGTCTTTGGGGTGCTGTTTGGGGGCTTCTAGGTTTTTTTGGGTGGGTTTTGGGGTCTGGGAGCACTGCTGGCACAGTCTAATGTTGATTGCATTTGTTTTTCAGGAAATCCATGGTGGAAAAGGGGAGTTAGGGCCTAGCTGCACAGCGCATTTGGACTGAATTCCAGGTAGGCCCGAAATTTGCGGTCTCACTTTTTGCGGTTTTGCTTTTTGGCTGTTTGGGGGTGTTAAACTTGTTTCCGCCTGGGTTGACGGGTCTGGGGGCATTGCTGTGAAGGTCTAATACCGGATAAAAGTGGTTTGGAGAAAATCGGAGGTAAAAAAGTTTTTCCATTTTCAGGCATTTCGCTCACTTTAGCGTTTTCGGGGGGCTGTTTGGGGGGGTTCCTGGTGTTTGTGGGGGGATTGGGGTCTTGGAGCAACGCTGGGTATGGATACTTTTGATTGCAAGAGGTTTGAAGAAAATCCATGGTGGCAAAGGGGAGTTAGGGCCTAGCTGCAGAGCGCGCACGGATTGATTTGGGATTGAGGGCTAAATAATTCTGTGTCACTTTTTGTGGATTTGCTTTTTGGCTGTTTGGGGTTGTTAAACTTGTTTCCGCCTGGGTTGACGGGTCTGGGGGCATTGCTGTGAAGGTCTAATACCGGATAAAAGTGGTTTTTAGAAAATCGGAGGTAAAAAAGTTTTTGCGTTTTTGCTCACTTGCCTGTCTTTGGGGTGCTGTTTGGGGGGCTTCTAGATTTTTGTGGTTGGGTTTTGGGGTCTGGGAGCACTGCTGGCACAGTCTAATGTTGATTGCATTTGTTTTTCAGGAAATCCATGGTGGAAAAGGGGAGTTAGGGCCTAGCTGCACAGCGCATTTGGACTGAATTCCAGGTAGGCCCGAAATTTGCTAAGTCTCACTTTTTGAGGTTTTGCTTTTTGGCTGTTTGGGGTGTTAAACTTGTTTCCGCCTGGGTTGACGGGTCTGGGGGCATTGCTGTGAAGGTCCAACACCGGATAAAAGTGTTTTGGATCAAATCCATGGTGAAAAAGGTTTTAACTTTTCAGAGTTTTCGCTCACTTTTGTGTTTTCGGGGGCCTGCTTGGGGGGGTTCCTGGTGTTTGTGGGGGGGGTTTTGGGGTCTTGGAGCAATGCTGGGTATGGAAACTTTTGATTGCAAGAGGTTTGAAGAAAATCCATGGTGGCAAAGGGGAGTTAGGGCCTAGCTGCAGAGCGCGCACGGAGTGATCTGGGAACTATGCAGAAATTTGTCAAAGTCCCCATTTTTCCATTTTTGCTTTTTGGTTGTTTGGGGGGCGGTTAAACATGTTTTTGCCTGGGTTGACGGGTCTGGGGGCATTGCTAGGAAGGTCTAATACTGGATAAAAGTGTTTTGGATAAAATCCATGGTGAAAACGTTTTTAACTCTCAGAGTTTTCGCTCACTTTCGGGTTTTAGGGGCCTGTTTGGGGGGTTCCTGGTGTTTGTGGGGGGGTTTTGGGGTCTTGGAGCAACGCTGGGTATGGATACTTTTGATTGCAAGAGGTTTGAAGAAAATCCATGGTGGCAAAGGGGAGTTAGGTCCTAGCTGCAGAGCGCGCACGGAGTGATTTGGGATTGAGGACTAAATAATTCTAAGTGTCACTTTTTGCGGTTTTGCTTTTTGGCTGTTTGGGGGTGTTAAACTTGTTTCCGCCTGGTTTGACGGGTCTGGGGGCCTTGCTGTGAAGGTCTAATACCGGATAAAAGTGGCTTGGAGAAAATCGGAGGTAAAAAAGTTTTTGTGTTTTTGCTCACTTGCCTGTCTTTGGGGAGCTGTTTGGGGGGCTTCTAGGTTTTTGTGGGTGGGTTTTGGGGTCTGGGAGCACTGCTGGCACAGTCTAATGTTGATTGCATTTGTTTTTCAGGAAATCCATGGTGGAAAAGGGGAGTTAGGGCCTAGCTGCACAGCGCATTTGGACTGAATTCCAGGTAGGCCCGAAATTTGCTAAGTCTCACTTTTTGCGGTTTTGCTTTTTGGCTGTTTGGGGGTGTTACACATGTTCCTGCCTGGGTTGACGGGTCTGGGGGCATTGCTAGGAAGGTCTAACACCGGATAAAAGTGTTTTGGATAAAATCCATGGGGAAAAAGTTTTTGACTTTTCATAGTTTTCGCTCACTTTTGTGTTTTCGGGGGCCTGCTTGGGGGGGTTCCTGGTATTTCTGGGGGGGTTTTGGGGTCTTGTAGCAACGCTGGGTATGGATACTTTTGATTGCAAGTGGTTTGGAGAAAATCCATGGTGGCAAAGGGGAGTTAGGGCCTAGTTGAAGAAAGCGTTAGACACTATTTTTAACTTAGGGCTCGTTAGGGTTAGCAGTATTGCATGTGTTTGGGGGTGTTCGAGATTTTGGCAACTGGGTTCAGGGGTCTACTCTTTGAGCACTTGTCGAGAAATGTCTAATTTTGGTTGCAAGTGGTTTGAAGAAAATCCATGGTGGGAAAGGGGGGATTTGGGCCTACTTTACTTTCAAAGTACGTTTTGTCACCATTTTCCACTAGGCCTCAGACAGGTAGCATTATCGCACGTTTCTTGGGGTCTGATTGGAGGTATTCTACATTTTAGCGTCTGTGTTTAAGGGTCTGGGAGCACTGCTGGGAAGGTCTAATTTTGTTCTAAAATGGTAGTTTACACTACACCTAGCTTGAGGGGAAATATCCGCAAAATTCGCCCATACTTATTTATCCTTCAAAAGAAGACTCAGAGTACGCCCTTTTGAAACTATTGTACTGTCGATTCTGAAACTGAAAATGTGACTTTTTGCACTACACAGCGTACGTACCTTATATTTTTTTCTCAGTGGTGTTTTAATATCACTTCCTGTTTTTCCATCAACATTTACAGGGCGGCTTTCACCCTGTGCAATGGAAAAAAGGATGAAGTCAGGCTTCACATTAGCGACCCTCAATTCAGCAACCGCCAGGCAGGCAGTGGACAGGGTGTCTTCTGGTCACCAACATTGATCGACGGAGCGTCAGATGGAACGGAGGAGTACCGCAAATCAGAGGAATGGCTTGATGCATGCCACTTCCCAAACTCAACAGGACAAGTACAAAAACATACAGTAACAGTATCCATTCATTTCTACTTATCTTTTAAGTGATGTTATTGCTGTGAACTTCTGTGAGTGTGACTCTGCATTTCTTTGCTCTCTGCTTCTAAATTCATCCCTCCAACCATTGTATAGTTTTACTTTGCTATTTTTCAAACTAATTTAATGAACAAAGTGTTTCTCTGAGTGCAGAGATAGGCAAGTGAAAACGCATAATTACTGCAGCCCTGTACTGTCGCATTCTTTCATTCATTAGAAAGTACTACTTAGTTTAAGTAACCTAACCATCCATTTAGCAATCAACTTCATGCCTGCAGAAGTGCATGCACTTCCTTTATGTCCCTTAAAATATTTATGGATATCTTCGTATCCAAAGATTTGTTTATCTTCATTTGTTGTTTGTCCATGCTGTGTTTTTTTCCTCTCTCAACAAAACTTTCCCAAAAAACCCCATTCCCATCCAATTTCCAAACCCTAACCCTCTTCCCCCGGGCTGTGTGGTTTTCATTGATGTGTGAGTAAATGACAGCAATAATTCCACACACTTGCTGGGGAGGATAAGGTCTTAGCAACTGAAAATGAATTACATTTCAAGGCTGGTGAAGGAATCGAAGGATATATTCTTACTCAGCTTGACACAGACCCATGACTATTGGCAAATCAAAGCAGATTTTCATGGGCGCCATCAACTGGATTGATCATGAAGAACATCCTCCTCCTACACATGGCAAATGATTACGTTGCTGTGTCCTTCACCTTCAGTACTATTTCTTGTTGTAGTAGCCAATGTCAAATTCAACGCAAGTAGTAGTTATACTTTCAATACTTTAGCATTTGTAAGGCTACATTTTGGCACTGTTCTAGTGTACTGTCACGTGCTATAGTATCTATTGTACCGTTCTAATGCTCCGCCCAGGCCAATAAAGGTTTCAATTTCTTTTTTTCATATGCTGCAACTGCCACTGTGTACCACCACTAGTACCACCGCAATGATGCCATTTCAACTGCCCAGGATTGCCAACCTTAATCGCCATTTGCCATGCAGCCAGCCCTGTGCCTAGCGGTATTTTCAAACACGAATTACAGGTAAGATAAGCGTTTGGGGGGAGGAAGAATAATGGAGTAGTATGAGAGACGAGAGACTGGCGGTAGTACTAGTAAAGTCCTAGGACGATTGAATTCACTAACTCTGTGAGAGGCACTTACTTTTGTAAACATTTGGGCAATTACTTACACAATTTGAATCAAGAAGGCACTCAAGTTTCAGGAAAACAAACTTACAGTTAACCCCCCTCCAGCCTCAACTGCAGTAAAAACACGTATGCTATGTTTAAGTTGCAAGTAATAATTATTTATATCCCTAACAAAAATAAACTATCCCGCAAGACCCGACCTAACCCCAAAGAATGTCCGTGAAATAAAAAGTCCCCGAAGTCCAAAAAACCCAACTCCAAATTCCCACCCCCCAAAAGTCTTTAAAAAAGGGGCAAGGGACAGTCTCTCCTCCTCTAATGCCGCCGGCGGTGTACTTTTTGGGCCAGGTAGTCATGCTCCTTGCGGAGGTTCTTGAGCAGGATTCTCATCTTCTTCTGCTCCTGCTCAAGGTAGGACACCCTGAGGGTTAGGCGGTGCACGTGTGCCTTGCACCTGCTGTGGGGGGCAGCTGATTTTTTGGCTGCTTGGCGAATGGCAGGTGGCTGCGGTACCACGGCTCCGTACCGCTGGAGGCCTGCACTGACTGGCTGACCCAGGGAGCGCGTAGGAGGATGCAGCTGTCGATGTGGATGTTGTGGAGGTCGACTGCGTGTCCTCCTCCTCCTGGGCCACCAGCTGCCGATATTCGGCGACAGTCACCTCCAGTTTCCGTTGCCGGGCCCGTCTAGCCAGCTCCTTCCGTGACAGTTTGGAAGGAGCATCGATATGAAGAAAGAAAAACATAGTCTGTAACCAATGCTCTTTAAGATTAACACAAAATAATTCAGCAGAAAGTTGTGTCACAGTAGAACTAGCAACTTGCAAGCACAGTACATAACATTTGTGGCCTGTATCTGTCTAACCTCCCACTTCTTCAGCCTTGCTCTAACATTAGTGGGAGTTTCAGGAATCAATTCTATGAGCACCATGGACTCTCTACATTAGAGTCGACTATGACAGTACACGAGTCTTATTCTTCTTCTTCTCTCTAGTTTAGCGAAATTGGTACGTAAACGTCTGGAAGCCGGCATAATGCCAGCACAGTCAACTTGCACCTGAGAAAAACAGACGCACACCATGATGACACAGGCTTGCGTTACTGTACCAGTCCAGTACATGCAGGTGGTGAAGCTCTTACTTTTCTATTACGGGTGGCACTGAGAATACTCTGTTACAAGGGCTACTGCTTAATTAATTTAACTTTCACCCTACAGTGCCAATGACTACTAGAAAAGGAAAATGAAGAAGATAAATAATATGATTATCTATCCCTTCACAGGATATGTGTGATTACATATGGGATGACTTTAGGTGCTTTGTTTTTTATTGAGTGAACACTGATAGGCCACACATGAATGACAGAGTTGTACTAAAATTATTAACAGAGGTAGTGAGTGGCCCCCGTAATCGCCGAATATATGCTGTGCTTGCAATACAAAGTACTGTTACTATTCATGGTAGTATACGGAAAAATTACAACTTCTTTTCCTTGCCTTTCCTACACTGGAACGGACGTGCGGGTGCGGTGTTACATGCTCTTCAAAGTAACACTTAGTTCATCCAGTGACCGTCTACTCTCTCTACATACACATATGCTATCTATGAGTCAGATAGTACCATGATCCAGGCATCCATCCATTCAAAGTAAATGTCAATCATTCTTCTTAATGTCTCAAGTGGACAAACCTTACTTTTTCTCACGGGAAAACATTTTCATTTTATTTTGGAAACCGCAAGCCATGCATCCGTGCTTGACTTGCATTTGAATTTCAACCAAAGGATATATTGTGCACACATAAATTTTCTGTTTCACCCACCCAGGCAGTCCTCTTTCCTTTCTCCTTCCACCCATCCTTGCTTCATCCTTCAACCGGCCATGCATCATATTCCCAGCCACCTCGGGCAGCATTCAAAAACACGTATCATTCTTTGCCAGTCATCATTACTTTTAACTCGCTCGTCCTTCCACACTTACTTACACCCTTCTTTCCCTTTTCGTTAATCCCATTAATTAAGTTGATCTCTGATCTGACTTGGATTCTCGAAAAAACTTTCACAGCTGAGTTGAAGTCAATTTAGAGGAGGCTACTACCTGGTTAATAAAAACTTAGTTCTAAATTTGTAAGTCTTCTTAACAGTATAGTATACTTGTACTGTACAGCATATACACCCGTGCAGAGAGCACACTCTACAGTCTGCAATCGCAATAAGTAAGGAATATAATAGCTTACCACTGACCGCCACTACTGTGGCATCCCCCACAGCAGCTTCCGATGGCTGTTGCACCGCCTCCGCCCCAGGAGTGCCCACCTCCACGCTGGCCCCAGCACTGGTGGATGGTTGTGCCGATGTTCCGCCTAGAAAATACATTTCAGATTCTTAGATGCCATATACACCACTCCCTAGTATTTTGTCTAGGAATGAAAAAATGTCACTACGACTACACAAACAAATGTAATAATTCTTGACTGTCTAGTCAAAACTAAAAATTGCACTTTTTTTCAGGGAAGGGTGTTTTCTTGCTACACTTTTTGGCACAACTGATGAATGCTTGCTTTTTAACATGCACCGTTTTTCTCATAACAGACAGAAGCTTCCCTTCTAAGAACAAGAGCAACGTCAGATCATCATCACTAGGACGGAGTCAGCAACGATTCAGCACCACAAAGAAGATTTGAAGTTCCAACCAGGTGAGGGTTCGCCCACAATTAATGTGTGAAATCACTAAGCACTTTTCCATTTTCAATCCACCGTTTATGTTGTATGATGAACTTGATTTTAATAAATGTTTTTACTTTTAATAAAGCTTTAAAACTTACATAGACTCTGTGGTTTTTAGTCATGAGTGAGTGAGCGAAAGGGTTTGCAATTTGCAAGCATGAGTCAGTGGCACTGACAGTTCTGGACTCTGACTCCGTAGTCTTATGTCCTGAGTCGGATAATCATCATTGGGGATCAATCATCGATGAATTAGGGAGCTAAATGACTCTGTCACACTAGCTAGTCAGTAAGGAGATTGGGGGTTCAAATTCTGTTATGACTGAGGTATGTGGAAAGTCTAACTGCGCCTATTATAATTGATAAACAATGCACTATTTAGTGTCCATAGTTCTGTTTGTGCAGAATTGTCCCTGCAACAATAGTAGTATGGATTGTCCTCCTATCCAATCAAAAAGTAAACTAGTATCTTATTCTTTCTTGGTGGTCATTGACAGTTTATTGTTGGGAATTGTCAAAGCATAAACATTTAGTAGACTTCAAAAGACATTATGGACAACCCAGAGGACTGCACTCAGTGCATAGAGCTATTGCTGAATAGAATAGGAGTTTCGTTTAACACCTTTTGCCAACTGTGCAAGCTTAGTTAGCTACACAGACAGACTAATAATAATAATCTAGTAGTACCACAGGGAGTCATAGTAGAGGCAGGATAAGAATTTAGAAACAGTCTACAAGAAGATCAAAGACGATGTAGGAAAAATCGAATGAGGAACGTTAGTAAAAAATAGGTACTCTAAAAGGTAGGGAAGTATATTTATTAATATTACCATGAAAACTTACTGGGGCCAGCAGAGGAGCCCTCGCCGGACCGATCCTGGCCTTCCTGGTCCTCGTCCGCCGGCGCCGCTACCTCCGACTCTGTCCTCTTGCCCCTGGGGGTAGCTGATGTACAACATGAAAGAAAGACCCAAACATGGATGCTTGCTGTCAACCAAATCAAACATTTCAAAAGAACAATAACAAATTATTTCGGGGAAATAGCAAATAGACAACAATTGCACTATATTTATTGACGTATCTGATGTGGTCTACTAGGATATTAGTATTGCTGGATTCGCGGACCGTCGACTTGGAAAGTTATGTAACTCACTAAACCAACTACAAAAAGGTTCGACTAGGACTGGCAGGCAGCACTACGCAGCACGCGAAGTGACAGACAAAGTCCATCGTGATTGCAGACCAGTGAGAACACTAAAAAGTAAGTTTCCTCCTACATAACCAGTCATTAAAATACTCAAACTATCAATCCACCACCACTATCTCTTCTTAGTGGCAGGTGTACAAAGGAAGGACTGGACTTGAGTCTCTAGGGGCAGATTTACAAGTCCCTTGCGGCTCTTTTGCTCTGTCGTTGCGTGACTTTTGTGACGCAGCGGCAGCGGTAAAGAGGCGCCATGGTGCGGGGTATATTAAGAACGTGACGCATCTGGGAGATGCATCACGTTGTAAAGCCCTGCACCATCAGGGGGCGTTCCGGCGCAAGGGAGTGCGTTCCTGCGCAGGAACACATCCTAAAAGGGGCTGAGTGAAATCTACAAGATTTCACTCAGTCACTTTTAGGCCAATGCTGCGTCACTCAAAACCCTGCGCCTGCTTTAAGCAGACGTACGGCTTGACGCAGCATTGGGGAGATAGGGCACCCCAGAGCATTGCTGGAGCTGCGTCGTGGTTGCGACGCAACTCCAGCAATGCTCTGCCTTTAGGGCACAGATGCGTGACACTTCTGTGTCGTTTTTGCCCCATGGTGCGCCGCATTTACAATGCGGCGCACCATGGGTGGTGGAGGCGTGGCGCACAATTACTGGTGCATCCCTGCTAATTTGCAGGGATGGGCCAGTAATTGTAAATCTGCCCCTTAGTGTCTAGCATTACGCAGTTCTGTAAAGTACACTCATACATAATTACTCAGGCCAATGAAATGAGCAAAAAAAATTGAAAACAAATAATCATAGTAGCACCACCACTGAGCAGGAGAGCAGTGCACCTGAAATGCAATCACAGAACATTTTGAAACATAATTTACCTACAATCTAATCTGCAGCATTATTGCTCTTCGGAAAAAACAAAAATTTGAAATATGATAACACATAGAGCAGGAGAAAACAGAGTAGTGATTAAATAGCTACTACTACTCACCAAGCCCGGGGATGTCGACGCCTAGCAGGTCGAGCAGGTCGTGTTCACAGTCCAGGAGGTCGGACCACCAGTGCATGGCCTGGTTGTAGGTGCGCCGGACCCGAGAGTGTTTATACATGGCCCGGCATACCTTCTCCCACAGCTTCTGACTCTCCAAGAGCCCATAACCGCTAGCGATCCTGCCGCCTGCGGTGATGGTCTTGGGGAGGCGGCGCTGCACATAGTAAACCAGTGCGGCCACCTCCTCCACGCTGAAGATCTCCCGGGCTGTGACTTGCTCCCCCCGCAATCGCCCGCATGGGAGCCGGGTACAGGGTGCGGGACCCTTCCCCTTCTCCTTCCCGGCTCCCTTTGCCATGGTCCTGGACAGAAATGGAAATAATAAATAGGAAAGACAATAGGGAAAAAGTAAATAAAAGAAGAGGCAAAAAAAGTCGTTTTAAAGTAACCAAAAGTAGAAGAAAACACAAAATATAGATCTAGAAAAATAGAGGGATAGATAATAAGTTAAAAAGATGAAAAAAAACTTCAAACAAACAAAGGATGGCAAAGATTGAATCTGGATAGGAAAAGCATGCCCAGAACCATAGCAATGAATGAAAAACAAGATGGCCGCGCCCATAGATGACCACGTGGGTAAGTTTGCGCGCTATTTTCGCCGCGAGCACGCAAAAACACAGGCGAACTCGTAATAGCGCGCCGCACACAACGTGAGAGTGCCAATAGCGCCCGTGACGTGAAATACGCAACACGCACAAGATGGCCGCGCCCATGTACGACCGCATGGGTAACTTCGCGGTCGTTGCGCTGCAAGCAGCTTGCTTAGATGCAAAAAACCCCACGAACACGCAAAAAAAAACAATCCGCTAATTTGCACAAATTCGTGGATTGCGAGTTCGATTTCGTGCGAATTCGCGCCCCGCGAATCTCGCGAAATTGCAGAAAAATGAATTTTGCAAAATTGAAAGCACTTAGCAGGTGCAAAAGTTCAAGCTAATTTGTAACCATTACCTGTAGTGCTTCCTGAGGGGCCCCTCCAAAGTTCAGTTGCCTACTTGCAACTATTCTCTGACCCTGCTCTGACCCTCAAAGCAGGGTCAGAGAATAGTTACAAGTATGGCACAATGCCCCTGTAAAAAAAATTTAACTGCAACAGGAAGCACTTACAGCTAAGGAAGCAGGTGCCAGACTTGAAGCTCAAATTCAGTGACACATTAACCAGCCCCAAATTAATTCATCACAGTTGAGGCTGGGCAGGTGTGCTTTCCCCCATAATCTACAGTGGTGAAGCAGAGGGTGCTGTGATGAACCAGAGGGTGGCAGTGCTGAACCAGAGGGTGGCAGGGATGAACCAGTGGGTGGCAGTGGTGAACCAGAGGGTGCTGTGATGAACCAGAGGATGGCAGAGATCAACCAGAGGGTGGCAGTCTTGAACCAGATGGTGGCAGTGATCAACCAGAGGGTGGCAGTGATGAACCAGAGGGTGGCACTGGTGAACCAGAGGGTGGCAGTGGCGAACCAGAGGGTGGCAGTGATGATCCAGAGGGTGGCAGTGGCGAACCAGAGGGTGGCAGTAATAAACCAGAGGGTGGCAGTGATGAACCAGAGGGTGGCAGTGGTGAACCAGAGGGTGATGAACCAGAGGATAGCAGTGATGAACCAGAGGGTGGCAGTCGTGAACCAGATGGTGGCAGTGATGAACCAGAGGGTGGCACTGGTGAACCAGAGGGTGGCACTGGTGAACCAGAGGGTGGCAGTGGTGAACCAGAGGGTGGCAGTGGTGAACCAGAGGGTGGCAGTGGTGAACCAGAGGGTGGCAGTGATGATCCAGAGGGTGGCAGTGGCGAACCAGAGTGTTGCAGTGATGATCCAGAGGGTGGCAGTGGCGAACCAGAGGGTGGCAGTGATTATCCAGAGGGTGGCAGTGGTGAACCAGAGGGTGGCAGTAATGAACCAGAGGGTGACAGTGGTGAACCAGAGAGTGACAGTGGTGAACCAGAGAGTGGCAGTGGTGAACCAGAGGGTTCTGTGATGAACCTGATGGTGGCACTGGTGAACCAGAGGGTGGCAGTGGCAAACAAGAGGGTGGCAGTGAAGATCCAGAGGGTGGCAGTGGCGAACCAGAGGGTGGCAGTAATGAACCAGAGTGTGACAGTGGTGAACCAGAGAGTGACAGTGGTGAACCAGAGAGTGGCAGTGGTGAACCAGAGGGTGCTGTGGTGAACCAGAGGGTGGCAGTGGCAAACCAGAGGATGGCAGTGGCAAACCAGAGGGTGGCAGTGATGATCCTGAGGGTGGCAGTGGCGAACCAGAGGGTGGCAGTAATGAACCATATGGTGGCAGTGATGAAGCAGAGGGTGCTGTGATGAACCAGAGGGTGGCAGGGATGAACCAGAGGGTGGCAGTGGTGAACCAGAGGGTGCTGTGATGAACCAGAGGATGGCAGCGATCAACCAGAGGGTGGCAGTCTTGAACCAGATGGTGGCAGTGATCAACCAGAGGGTGGCAGTGATGAACCAGAGGGTGGCACTGGTGAACCAGAGGGTGGCAGTGGCGAACCAGAGGGTGGCAGTGATGATCCAAAGGGTGGCAGTGGCGAACCAGAGGGTGGCAGTAATAAACCAGAGGGTGGCAGTGATGAACCAGAGGGTGGCAGTGGTGAACCAGAGGGTGATGAACCAGAGGATAGCAGTGATGAACCAGAGGGTGGCAGTGGCAAACCAGAGGGTGGCAGTGATGAACCAGAGGGTGGCAGTCTTGAACCAGAGGGTGGCAGTGGTGAACCAGAGGGTGCTGTGATGAACCAGAGGGTAGCGGTGGTGAACCAGAGGGTGGTAGTGGTGAACCAGAGGGTGACAGTGGTGAACCAGAGAGTGACAGTGGTGAACCAGAGAGTGACAGTGGTGAACCAGAGAGTGTCAGTGGTGAACCAGAGGGTGCTGTGATGAACCAGAGGGTGGCAGTGGTGAACCAGAGGGTGGCATATGGTGATGGGGTCAGCCCAGACAGAACAATTTGCTAGGAGTCAAAGTTCTAGGATTATCATTCTGAAAATGTCAAGTGCAATCAGATGGTTACATGGGCAGGATGAAGCCTGTAGGCCTACATAATCTTCAAGATCTGCTGTATCACATACAAAGATGTAATGAACAGCCACCACTCCCCCTGCCCCCCTCACCCCCACACACACACCAACCTGGCAGAAACATTTAACATCTCTGGTGTCAATACATAGAAGCCAGGACATTTCTACCTCTGTGCCAAACTAAACAATATAATCCTCACACATCAGGATTTACTCACCACTGAGTCAGGCTAAAATTGAACTATTGAAAGGAGCATCTAAAAAAACTGATTAGAACCTACACCACCCTCCTCTTCAGGATGCTTAAGAAATTGCTGTCCCTACTGTAAACACGATCTCCACTCCCTCTTCTTGAACCCTGATACTTCAATGTGCAGTGCTTCACTGCTGTGAGTTAAGATTGTGCTACATAAATACAGTACATAGACACATACAGGCACACACATTTATAAGTGACAACCCCCACAGTTCTGCTTCTTCAATGGACAAAAACTTTACATTACAAGGGGGAAAAACAAAGAGAAATACGCCCTTCTGAAAAACAAGAGTATCTTCCAGCTTGGAATGGAGGAGAAATAGCATGTGAGGTTTGAGTGCCTGAAACTAACTCTCTGAGATGAATGAGGTGAAAAGGTCATTGATCAGCCAAGGGAAAGTTTAGGTCTCTTACATTTAAGGTGTGAAGATTGTACCAAAAGCAACACCGTTTTTCCACCGAGAGGGACTCAGGAGGAGTACCACAAGAATCCTCTTTTTTTTTTTTTAAACAAGTTTTATTTGTCACGGTTCATATAAACTGCATAGCTCCATAACCCGGAGTCTACTGGACACATCAATTGTACAATAAAAATGACGTTGCCTTTTATATACTTGTAAGAACCATAATAGAACAAGCCCCTCCCTCCTCCCCTCGATTGCGCCCACGCCCCAATATCAAAATCAGTACATCTCTGGAACCATACACAAGGCCCATCAGTCACCCTGCCAAGCCCGGCCTCCACATGCCCATCAATCCATCAAATGGACATCCCCTTCCAGCGGCGGATCTAAGTCTAGTCCCCGGTAGTCCGCCTATCTTTTCCAAATCTTATAATGTTTACGGGGACACCCCCTGGCAATGAAGACCGGCTGTTCAAGTCCCATACAAAAGTCTATACCATTCCTCCAAGCAACCAGCGACAGAGCCCGGGCGCCTTCCAAGCCCTGGCTATGTCCCTCTTCGTCAACATGAGACCTAGCAACAAAAGGTGTCGCTTATATCTATTGCCCCCCACTCCCTCCATAACATGTAACAGGGCCAAGCGCGGCATGCAGGGAAGCTCCCATCCCAATACTTCCGACAGGCAGGAGAACACCCCCCTCTAAAATCTATGTAGCGAGAGACAACTCCATACTGTGTGCAAAAAGGCGCCCTCCTCTGAACCACATCGAAGGTACTCGTGGATACAATCATTCCTGCTCTCCACAAGCGCACTCTGGTAAAATACACTCTGTGCAAAAATTTGAATTGTATCAAACGCAGTCGGGTGGCTATTGCTGCCCCCCCCCTGTGGACTTGCCAATGCCTCCGCCCAGTCCTCTTCCTCCAGTTCACCTACATCCTCCTCCCATGTTGTCTTAAGCTGCTGCAGATTTGTGGAGCAATGTATGGTCAATGTCTGGTATATGCGAGAAATCTTGCGGTCCGGTAGCTCCCCCATAAAGACCTTAGCTTCAATGGGGCTGAAATCAGGGAGAGACTCTAAGCCCTCCAGACTAGGCGCCAGCGCGTGTCGGAACTGCAAATATCTGAAGAACTGGGATCGTGGCATCCCATATTCATACCGCAGATCTTGGAATGATTTAAGCGTCAGGTCGGTCATCACATTTCCCAGGACCGAGATCACAATGGTGTCCCATCCCTGAAAACCCTGCAATATAGCCAGCTGGGGCAAGCGCCCATTGCTCCAAAGAGGAGTCTCCTGCATCAGGACATTCCTTCACCCCATCCTACTCTGGGCCTGCATCCAATCATGAAACACCACCTGTGTGGCTGGGGGCAAAAGCTTCCAAAGCGGCGCGGAATATAGTAGTGTGTGTAGCGATTTATTGCCCATCAGCTGCCGCTCAACCGCATAGGCTGGGACCCCCTATCTGCCTACCACCAGTCATTGAGGACCAGCAAGTGTGCAGCCTGGTAGTAGGAGAGGACATCTGAAGTAGCGAGACCACCGGTGTATGTGGACAGGAAACAGGTGCGTAGGGCCACCCACAAGAAGCCACTTTCAAGAGCAAACCAACCACACCAAAAGCCTACAGCTTTTGTAGTAAGCCCTGCAGTACCCTCAAGTACAAATCTGAACCCTACTGAAGTCAACACCACTATTATCTTAAAGAGTTCTGTGGAACTAGGACTATGCACAAGAACAAAGCTATACTTCGTTTTACTGGTGTCTCTGCAAGACTGAACATACCTACTAATGTGCGACATCAACTCCCTAACTTACTTCTTGATCCAATAGGGAGCACTGCCTTCTGTTGGCACCCTCTCTGCCGGCCTATGATTGGAGATGTATTAAGAAGAGGTCTGCATTGTCCATTAACTGTGCATGTCAGAATCTGCAAAGCAGCCAGATAATGCAGTGACTACTACTTGTAGTAGGTTACTGTCTGATTTGCAGGAGTCCAAGTCTTCCAATGTTGACACAGAAACCTTCTGGAAGAATCATCAGATAATTGGGGTGAATCGTCAGTATCAATCAAGAGAAGACACATCTTCAGCCTTCACTGCTGCTTCAACTAATGCAGAGCCTATAAGCCATTTCAAAAAGCTCTCCATCTTAATCATGCACCAATCCCTCCTCCGCATAAAAACACTTGTCTGTGGATAAAGAAAAGGAAAACCACAGATGCTTGCCTCGCCTTAAATTGGTAAGAGCAACCATCACTGTGACCTGGTGGCTCGGGGGTGGATGGGCTGGGGAAGAATGGGCATTGCGTTGAAAGATATTTTGACCCTCTACATGACATCCTAAAGAGTGGGTGTGGTTTTCTTTTAGCATAGGTTTACTTCTAGCAGTGAAAAGGCACTATCAAAGAAGAGTTGGAGCAAATGATTACATTCCTGTAAAGTGCAACCCAAGACAAGACTAGCCTAACTTTAAGGACATGATTTTGACGATGAGGTCCCTAGTTATCCCCTGTGATTAGTCCAAGTGCACAGGCTCTAGTAATGAGAACTTTGTGGTCTGGAAGATAAAACATTTTTTTAAATCCAGATGAGAACCAGGACCAACGCAGTTAATTATGAAGGGAAGAGAACTCGTGGGCAATAATTCTATTTGTCTAGGCTAGAGAATAATTTCGGTCCTAGCGACCTCTTGATGATTCTTCTCAGATCATAATTCCATAGCATTTTGACACTGCAGACTTGTTACATTAGTGAGAAAACTAAAGAAGGTTTTGTAGGGCATGTGGCTATTGAAGGAGACTCGTGTGAGAGAGGCACAGGAAAACCCAGCAGTAGGGAAGTGATTGACAAGCCGGTGCTTTCATGAGGCACAGAGAAAGGAACCGCACAACACTATTATAAATGAATCATTAAATCTCCCATTCCTATGCATCAGGTATATAACACCAGTTGTGGGTCACAAAACTTAGATGGTCGCCCAAAGCAAATGATTACAATATTAGGCAATGTTAACAGATTCTTTTTAGCACATGGGTTCAAACAACCTCTGTGAATTAAGTTAAAAAGCTTGATAGTAACAAATAGATGATTCATAATACAAATTCTGCTTACAAAATAAGCTCTCCGTTCAGACAAAGCGACCCCAGAGGATGAGGGAACGTCCGCATGGGCTGCGGCGTTCCCTCATGTGCGATTAGGATGTGACCGCCACCCTGGCGGTCACATCCTGGATATTTAACATTGCGGCGGGTGCTGCTTCAAGCAGTACCCGCCGCAATGTTAAAAGTGCATGTGTAACATTTACATGCACAAAGCGGCAGGCACCGCGCGGTGCCTGCCGCTTTGTGCAAGTAAATGCTGGGGGTACTATAGGTACCCCCCACGTGCACCCCCCACCCACCAACACCCTGGGGGCCCGCAACGGGCCCCCAAAATCAAAAGTACACATGCTTTTCCACGGCGGAAAAACCGCCGCGGAAAAGCATGTTTACAAATGCTTCCTAATTTGGCTGGCGGTGTCTGATAGACACTGCGGGAAACACCCGTTACAACGCAATTTTTACAACGCACTTCCATTACATCGCAACTTTTACAACGCAGGATCCATTACAATGCATGCTTTTACAACGCATGTCATTACAATGCAGATACTATTACAACGTATGCCATTACAACGTAAGTATAGGTAAGTATATAATGTTTTTTATATTTTATTTTACATTATTTAATTAATTTAATTAATATTAAAAATAAATAAATATATTAATTTATGTATTTTTATTAAATAAATTAAATATATTAATGCAAGTAATTTTTATGAATATGTTTTGGGGTGTTTGGGTATTTTTGGGATTTTAGGGCTGTGTTTGGTTTTTGGGGTACAGGGGTATTTTTAGGTTTTAGGGCTAGGTTTGGTTTTTGGGGTACATGGGTATTTTTAGGTTTTAGGGCTGGGTTTGGTTTTTGGGGTACAGGGGTATTTTTAGGTTTTAGGGCTGGGTTTGGTTTTTGGGGTACAGGGGTATTTTTAGGTTTTAGGGCTGGGTTTGGTTTTTGGGGTACAGGAGTATTTTAAGGTTTTAGGGTTGGGTTTGGTTTTTGGGGTACAGGGTTATTTTTAGGTTTTAGGGCTTGGTTTGGTTTTTGGGGTACAGGGGTATTTTTAGGTTTTAGGGCTGGGTTTGGTTTTTGGGGTACAGGGGTATTTTTAGGTTTTTAGGGCTAGGTTTGGTTTTTGGGGTACAGGGGTATTTTTCGGTTTTAGGGCTGGGTTAGGTTTTTGGGGTACAGGGGTATTTTTAGGTTTTAGGGCTGTGTTTGGTTTTTGGGGTACAGGGGTATATTTAGGTTTTAGGGCTGGGTTTGGTTTTTGGGATACAGGGGTATTTTTAGGTTTTAGGGCTGGGTTTGGTTTTTGGGGTACAGGGGTATTTTTAGGTTTTAGGGCTGGGTTTGGTTTTTGAGGTACAGGGGTATTTTTAGGGTTCACTTTTTTAAAAAACAGGACTTTTAATAATTTAAATTAATTAAATGTATTAAATTAAATTAAATTAAATTAATTATATTATTTATAATTAATAAATTTATAAATTACATTACTTAAATTAAATTAGTTTAATTATTGTTTTTAATTAATAAAATTAAGAAAATTAAATTATATTATTTACAATTTTTAAATTAATTAAATTACTTTAATTAAATTAAATTAAATTATATTAATTATTTTTTTAAATATTATTTAAATTAAATTAATTTTATTAAATTAAATTATATTATTTACAATTTTGAAATTAATAGAGCTTTTCCGCCGCGGTTGTAATCTGACCGCGGCGGAAAAGCAGCGGACAGTAACCAAGACCCACCAGCCATCGTAATGCGGCGGTGGGTCTTTGGTGAGTCCGCAGAGGATTTTCCGCCTCCTCCGGGCCGGAGGTGGCTTCCCCGGCCCGGAGGAGGCGGAAAATCCTCCATCATAAGGAGGCCCTAAATGTGGTGCATTAACCCTTTGTTGGTCCCACTTCGCCACACTCTAAATAAAACCAATTGTCATAAAAAAGCCTTAGTCTTTATATATGGATTAGCCCAATTACAAATTAGAAAATCTGTTTGCGCCCACTCACTTTAATTTTTCAGGGCTGATACTTTTCAATTCAATTTGGAAGTGAGGCGTTTTGTTCCAGGACAGTTAACAATGAATGATTGTAGTCGAGAGACAAATAGCTAGGAATGTGTACAGTTTATCCTATTATAGGTGATTTGGAATGGTAGTATCCTATTAATTGGCCTCTGCCCCAATCCACTCACAACTTTCACCCCCTGTGGGCCATGCGTACAGCTGTGGCATGCAGGCTGCGGTCTGCCTCTTGTGTTTTCAGAGAGCCATTGGTTGTGCTATGCAGGCTGTTGTAAGATGTTTCTAATACTAGCCATGCACAGAATATGCTGCCCCAAGGACACCTTCAACCACCCTCAGGTAACTCACTGCCCAGAGATGCATTGCTCAAACTCTAAATTGCATGCATTTGCTGCACAATCCTTCCAGACAATCTTTCAGCATTATTGTACGATTGCCTGGTGGGAACAAAAGGTTCTGCTTTTAACCTGGAGCCCTAGATCCATCATTGTTCCAGGCTATAAAGTCATTTGCAGTTCTAAGCCAAAGAAGGCTGGGCCAAAGTGGATATGAAGAAACAGCCAGTGTTCCACTTAAACTGCCAGTCCTGCTTAGCTCACTAGCAGCCCAAAGTGTACTATTTAGGCCCTGCAGATAGTCTGGGCGTAACCCACCAACACCATCTGATGAGATCCCCAGTACATTACTGCTGCAAAACGCATTCCAAGGAGAGTCAAGTCAGAGGTTTGGGAAGGCAAATACAATGCTAATTTGGGTTCACTATTGTTGAGACTTTAATGTTGGTTTCCTTGCAGTGTTATCCTACATAAATATGTGGAGGCAATTGTCGTGCCCACAGGAAACAAAGAATTGTCTGGTACTTCCTCTCCTTCATCAGCAGCTTACTCCACTCCTGGAGCATATGGACACACCACAGGTTTCTTCTTCAATAGCCTTCAGATAGAGGGAGGCATACAATGAGGAGTTGCTATGGCTACTGGTCCAAGAAACCAAACTTCTGATTCCTTGTTTTGTCAGTGAATGGGGTAGGCGCTGAAGGTGCATCACCTGGGGAGCCTCTGCAAAGTACACAGCCCATTGCTGCTGAGTGGGCAGTCAACACAGTAACAAGGCTACTCAATAAGCCCCCAGTAGTTTTGGTGAATCACTCGAAAATACAGCAACTACCCCCAGGAGCATCACATAATCTATTTATTTGAAAGATTAGTAGTGCCCACAGCTACCCGAGGTGTTTTCCAGTGCAGGATAGAAGCAGATAGGTTGTCCACTGGCCGGCAGCTAGAAATGCCAAGTTTTCAAGTTCTTGCGAAAAGCAAATAAGGAATTGTATTTCCTGAGAGAGGCAGGTAAAAGAGATCCACAGTTTAGGACTTAGGTAGGCAAAGGAGCGGCCCTTCATATGGGTGAAACGAAACCTAGGTATGGAAAATAGCACCTGGCTCGAAGATCTCAAGAGATGAGTAGGCGGATAGGGAGTAACCAGTTCCTGAATGTATCAAGGCACTAAGCAATGTTTGGTCTTGAACATATAGCACAATGCCTTAAACTCTATGCGTTTAGAGATCTTGGCCACATACATCAATCCACATTGTCGATGTTTCAGTCCTTTCAGTCATATCATTTAGACCTTCAACAGGACTGTCATGCTCACCCAGTTCAAACATGCATCATTACTAGAAAGACATAAATCATCTTATTAAAATACAGCCTCCCACAAACCAATTTAAAGTTGGAAGGCTTCCTCGCTATTGGTATTTAGATGGCTCTGTGCTCAAGAAAGCCTCACACTCTCAAAAGTACAGACTCAGTGAAGGGCTGCATCTTCCTCAAATTCCCCAAAAAATGGAGGAAGGAAAAGGCAAAAGTGATCCCTTAAGCTGCAGGAAGAAGACTAACAGTACTAACATAAGTGCTGACAACAGGGCCCAGAGATCGACTGCAGTAGTGCATACGTCTACATAAAGCAGATCACTTGCTATACCATGCTGGAAAAGCTAGTATTGCAACAACAACATTGGTAGAATTCTATTTCAGGAGGGCATGTGTAGGCATTTAATTTTCACATCAGTGTCCTCCTTTTCAAACATCACTGCATGATGTGTCTCCTCTAGTGGGTGCACCATGAGACACTAAAACATAATGAAATACATCCATTTAAATTACGCCACCTAAATGTGTATATATATATATATATATATATATGTATATATATATATATGTATATATATATATATATATATATATATATATATATATATATATATATATATATATATATATATACATATATACATATATATATATATATATATATATATACGCTTCACAGTCCTGCTCCGTTCTCTGCCAAAGGAAAAACTTTCCATAAACAACCAACGGAAACCACAGGTACAGACCACTCCACAGCGCAGGATTGGAAATTCAAAGGTGGTTTATTTTCTCAAAATTGCCAGCATGACGCGTTTCGGCCACGACACGGTGACCTTGATCACATGCCAGACAGAACCAATAACAGTGCATATATAGGGCGCACAATTAACACATAGAAGGGGCGTGTACATTCATAGAAACTGAAAAAACATGTAGTTTGCAATTCATCCTCATTAGAAAACAGACCCGTTTTTACCAGTGTAAAATACAACGTAAATGTCAGTTGCAAAAGCATGATAAATAACATTGATGTATAAAAATACCATATTTACAAGCTGAAGGTTTATAAATTCATAAAACCATTTATATACAGCGTAATATACAATTCTATGCCGATATTGTAATCCAGGGTCTACAAGATAACAGCACAAATCTATATGAGGCAGATATGTACAAAAAAATGTTTTGGGCCCTTCAGTGTTAGTAAAGTGCTAGTGCTAACAATATCAAACCCTTTAGTGCAAACACACGTGCAAAGTGTAAAGTGCAAAGTGCAAATTTAGCCATGACTCAGAGACAGATCCCTGCCTCATAAGTAACTCAAATGTCAAAGGCTAATAATATAAACGAAAAAAATAATATAAATATAAATAAATATATTACCTACTGGCGGAATTACACCAAACTTGGCAAAAAGGTAGCTCTTGGTTCAGAAAGATCCCTTTTTAAATGGTGTAAATCCGTTCATTAGTTGCTGAGAAAATCAAAATTAAAAAAGTTTCGATATTTAGAGGCGCGAAGGATCCGTGCACCCTGCAGATTAGGATCCGCGCACCCTGACGATCATGAGCTGCATTCTAATTGGCTGTGAGCACTCCAAACCAGGAACTGTTGGCAGCCATCTTGTGCCTTGGTAGAAGCGAGGCACAAGAAAACAGTAAAATGAAGGCAGAAATCAAGAAGAGGGGGCAGGGTTGAAACATCCTGACCCCCTAGGCCTGCTTAGGGGATCCTACAAGGACCTCCAGGGCTAAAAAAAAGCATTTTTTTTTAACACGCCGAGATGCGCGCTGGGTGCGCGGATCCAGCTGCAAAAATGAAAAAAACAAGGCGCGGGCTCCCGCACTTCCTTTAAATAAAGCCCTTGGGTGGGCCAGGTCCCGGGGCTAAAAAAGCAAAAGTGTGGGGGGGGCCCAATCGCCCCCACACTTCCCCCCTGGGTTTTGTTTTTTAATGTGGGGGCATATAAGCCCTCTTCCAAGCCCCGGGGGCTTTTATTAATATATTTGCGGGGGCACTCGGCCCCCCGCTGCCCCGGGGACTGCCAACCCCCGGGGCTATTTAAAAACAATTCCTGTGTGGGGGGCTGGAACCCCCCCACATGCCCCAGGGACCACTACCTCCCCGGGGCTCTAATTATTAAAAATGGGTGGTCCGTGATGGATCCCCAAGCCCCGGGCTTTGTAAATGTTGAGAGGGGGGAACACGTGGCCCCCCTCCTGGAGCCCTTGATGGCCCTGTGGACCGCCACCCCCCAGGGCCGGCACCTCCAGTTTCTCGGGTGCCCACCCTGGGACACGGCTGTTTGCTATGGCAGGGTGGGAGCCTCGGGGCTCTCACCCTGTCATAGCAAACCTGGGTTTGGTTTTTGGAAGAGAGAGCAGGTTTTCCAATTGCTTTTCCACACGGGGAGCTGCATGTTAGCAGCTCCCCAAGTGGAAAAGCAATGCCGGCTCCCGAAGGACGCGGCGAGCCCGCGGGATTGTGGGGTCATTGGGGCTCCCCCAACGGTCCCCATCATTGTGTATAGGCCCCGGAATATGGGGCCCCTGGGGAGAATAGAAATTAGTGGTAGGAGCCAATTGTTTTTTACGGCAAAATTTGGAGTAGCGACTCCATCGTTATGCTCAGCACGGCTCCCTGGTGTGAACGTACTGGGTGCGCCACTCCAAAACATGCTGTATGCGCAACTGCAAAAAGAACAATTGATGGATAGCATGCAGAACAATGTCATACATTCACCCCAATACAGAGATCTGGGCCTAAATCCATCATTTTTTTGCTCACCATGCCATTCCAGTTTGGACCCAGCCATATGCAAATCAGTGTTGACCCTGCACCCAATGGGAACAGTCCATCCCGAACTGCCAGGCCAGGTCCTCCCTGGACTAGAAACAAGCATCCTAGGACCAGTTTCGGGCTTTCAGCCCTCATCAGCCAGGATAGCTGACTCCAGTGGCATGGATAGCACGGGACTCACATCTGAGCATACCCGTCCCACTTGGGGTGACAAATGCAAAAAGAACAATTGATGGACAGTAGGCAGAACAATGTCATACATTCACCCCTGAACAGAGATCTGGGCCTAAATCCATCGTTTTTTTGCTCAAGATTGCCATTCCAGTTTGGACCCAGCCATATGCAAATCAGTCTTGATCCTGTGCCCAGTGGGAACAGTCCAGCCCGAACTGCCAAGCTAGGTCCTCCCTGAACTGGAAACAAGCATCCTAGGACCGGTTTTGGTATTTCGGCCCTCATCAGCCAGTATAGCTTGACTCCAGTGGCATGGAGAGCACGGGACTCACGTCTGAGCATACCTGTCCCATTCGGGGTGACTATTGCAAAAAGAACAATTGATGGACAGAATGCAGAACATTGTCATACATTCACCCCAGTACAGGAATCTGGGCCTAAATCCATCGTTATTTTTCCTCACCATACCATTCCAGCGCAACTCCAAAACGCGGTGGGTGCGCAACTCCAAGCAAAAAAAAACCCTAATATTTTTTAAATATAAATCAAGCTTATATGTTTAGATCTTGGGTGGCTCTAAAAAGAGCCCTTGTGTTTATTGTGAAATTTTGGTACCTACAAGTAAGTACCTATGCAGAGTCTAAAGTTGTTGAGAAAGACTCTGTTACCCTCATCTGTGAAATGTACGCCATCTCTCCTGTAGATGCCATTCATATTAAAACGCAGATTGTTGTTGTAAATGGACCCCATCCTATAATCTCTGAGATAAGCAGAAAATGCTTTTTTGACATGTTTCCTAGCTTTCTCAATTTGTGGACAAAATTGATTGGACCAGTTCCATTTCTGTCTGGCACGTTAGAGTAGACAAAGGCAGTTTTGGGGAAAAGAAACATCAAATCTGCAAAGGTGTCCTTCATTATCATTTCCAGACCTACCCCAGTCAAAGTGCCTAGGTCATTGCCACCACAGTGCACAATTATGAGGTCAGGGTGTTGGAGATGCAAAAAGGATTTAAGCAATGGCATTAATTTGGGCCACTTTTATCCTTTCTGTCCAATCCATTCAATGTCTACATTTTGCAAAGCTAAGTCTTTGTCAATACCTCTGCTTTCAGCATACCTTTTGCACCGGAAAATATAGCTGTGTCCTACAATCAACTCTCTAAACATCTTGAATGGAAGTCTGGATGCACTCAGAAGATGTCCGTAGGTGAAGTAGGCAGTTTGTAAAATAAGATGTTTCTAAGATGGTGGACAAGATGCAGTTTTAAAAAAAGAAGAGAAATGATTGGCTGATAGAGAACATTATACACTGAAAATAGGGATCATGTTGCTGTGTTTTAAAAGCATGTTTCTTATTGGTTAGTAAAAAGTTTCTGAAAGGTACATTAGATAAGATAAGCTTGTACTTTGGAAAGTCAAGCACACTTGCTGTTTAAATTTGTAACATTGTGTGCTGAACTTGTGACCTGTGTGTTCAGTTAAGTGTTCCATGAACTGTTACTATGGTAACAGCATTAAGCAGAATGGGGGTAGGGTTGAAAGTTATGTCAATTGGCAAGGGTTGAAATGTGTAACCCATAGAAATGTGTGTTAGCTTTTTAATTAATGAGGGAAACAATTGGATTTGATATTTAGAGGCATATGTGTGCAGAATGAGAGGGAAAGTTTGCCATTTTTTATTTTTGCAAGAGCAGTGCACTACATTTATTGTGTGGATAGGAAATTCTAGTTTGTAATTCAGATATTTCATAATCTACAAATCAATTTGAAAGGTGAGTTATTAATTTGCGAGGTGTTCTATGTGGTGCCTTTGTTTTTAAACATAAAATATAATTCATAAAACTTGAAGTTAGTGATATATTTTCTAATGAAGAAATATTTATTGCAGTTTTTTGTATTGTGTTTAAATGTTTTTTAATATACACTTTGCATAGTATTATGAGTGTTTTCGACTTGGAAAATGAGGCAGGCATTCAGACAAGCAGTGGTATAGTCAAATGAGTAGAATGTATGTGGTGCCTAAACCCCTTCCAGACTACTGAGTCTCTCCTGCTAAAATCCAAGGAATGCTGTTGCTTGTCTGGAATCACAATGTGAGTCTGTGTCCACTCTTACAACCATTCTGACAGAAGCATGTGCTTATTTAATCTCTCTGCAGACACATAAGTGCATATAAACGTATCCTGATGTCAAGTATTAGCAGTATCAGAACCCAGTCACTGTTTATGCACTTGGAGAATGAGTCAGGCATTCAGACAAGCACTGGTGCAGTTAAATGTGCACAATGTATGCGGTTCTCCAACGCCTTTTAGACTACTGAGTATCTCCTGCTAAGGTCCAGGGAGTGCTGTTGCTTGTCTGGAATCACACTATGAGTCTGTGTCCACTTTTACAACCATTCTGACAGAAGCATGTGCTTATTTAATCTCTCTGCAGAAACATAAGTGCTTATAAACCTATACTGTTGTCAACTACTAGCAGTCTGAAAACCCAGTCACTGTCTATGCTCTTGCAGAATGAGTCAGGCATTCAGACAAGCAGTGGTTCACTCAAATGTGCACAAGGTCCCCTAACCCCTTCAAGACTACTGAGTCTCTCCTGCTAAAATCCAGGGAATGCTGTTGCTTGTCTGGAATCACAATGTGAGTCTGTGTCCACTCTTACAACCATTCTGACAGAAGCATGTGCTTATTTAATCTCTCTGCAGACACATAAGTGCATATAAACTTATCCTGATGTCAAGTATTAGCAGTATCAGAACGCAGTCACTGTTTATGCACTTGGAGAATGAGTCAGGCATTCAGACAAGCACTGGTACAGTTAAATGTGCACAATGTATGCGGTTCTCCAACACCTTTTAGACTACTGAGTCTCTCTTGCTAAAGTCCAGGGAGTGCTGTTGCTTGTCTGGAATCACACTATGAGTCTGTGTCCACTTTTACAACCATTCTGACAGAAGCATGTGCTTATTTAATCTCTCTGCAGAAACATAAGTGCTTATAAACCTATACTGTTGTCAACTACTAGCAGTCTGAGAACCCAGTCACTGTCTATGCTCTTGCAGAATGAGTCAGGCATTCAGATAAGCAGTGGTTCACTCAAATGTGCACAAGGTCCCCTAACCCCCTCAAGACTACTGAGTCTCTCCTGCTAAAATCCAGGGAATAGTCTTGCCTGTCTGGAATCACACTGTGAGTCTGTGTCCACTCCTATAATAATCCTGACAGAAGCATGTGCTTATTTAATCTCTCTGCTGACACATAAGTGCTTATAAACTTATACTGTTGTCAACTACTAGCAGTCTGAGAACCCAGTCACTGTCTATGTACTTGCACTTCTCCAATCACCCATCCAGCACTATCTACATATTCTATCACTTTATCAAAACCTAAGCACCTATCATTTCAGAATAAAATCTCTTTGCAGAACTGAAATTACTCCAGTTAAAAGTCATATACTTAAGAAATGGCGCTGGACACTCCTACATATTTAGAAGGGGAGGAATAGCCACCTTGCATAACTTTTCTTCTCTTTGTAAATACAACTTCTTCATACGCAGCACTTTGTGTTGAAGAGGTGTTCCATAAGAGTTGTTGTAGATGTTTCCACACAACACTCATAGAACAAGACACATCTCCAGATTTATGAGAAATCATTAATCTGGAGAGGTGTGTGAATGCTGTGGCATGCTAGAGTTACTGTAGCAAGGCACAACGAGAAGAATTGATTTAATTTCTCCTCATTTTTTTCTCTTTCAATGCATGCTACATTCCACAGCATACATTGAAGGAGGAAAATGCCTTTAATGATTGTTTTTGTGCAGGAGAGTATCCCTTAGTGCGCAAAAAACTATTTCCTCATGACACAGACATCCTTGCACCATGGTCACCACATGGCTACACTTTGTGCAGCAGTGAAGAGGGAAGCATTGAGTTGCAACATATTTATGTACCTATGTCACATCTGGTAACTAGTCAAAATATTGAGTTTTTAATTTCGACTAGACATAATATCGAGTCAAAAATATAGAATAGACATAATATCGACTAGACATAATATAGACTACAAAAATATTGACTAGAAAAAATTAATATCGACTAGAATAGCAAAAATATCGATTCAAAAATATAGAATGGACATAATATTGTGTAGTATAATTCTGTAGCGGGTTGTGGGTTTTAGGGGAATAGGGTGGAAAGTAATTTAATTATAATTAATTAAATATGTTATTTTATTTATTGGTATTTATTTATAATTAATTGTTAAATTAAGAAAATTGGTAATTAATTAAAATATAATTGCTAATTAATTTTAATTGATTAATTGATAAATATTTTATTTTTAGTAATGTATTTTTTGTTGCGGGTTGTGGGTTTATAGGGGAATAGGGTGGGAAGTAATTTAATTATAATTAATTAAATATGTTATTTTATTTATTGGTATTTATTAACAATTAATTGTTAAATTATTATTAATTGGTTATTAATTAAAATATAATTGCTAATTAATTTTAATTGATAAATATGTTAATGTTATTAATTTTGTTTTCTGTAGCGGGTTGTGGGTTTATAGGGGAATAGGGTGGGAAGTAATTTTATTATAATTAATTAAATATGTAATTTAATTTGTGGGTATTTATTTAGATGTAATTGATATTTAATTGATTGGCAATTAATTAAAAAATAATTGGTAATTAAATTTAATTGAATAATTGATAAATATGTTAATTTTAGTAATTTATTTTCTGTAGCGGGTTGTGGGTTTATGGGGGAATAGGATGGGAAGTAATTTAATTATAATTAATTAAATATGTTATTTTAATTATTGGTATTTATTTAGAATTAATTGTAAATCAATTGTTAATTTGTAATTAATTAAAATATATTTTGTAATGTATTGTAATTGATTAATTGATAATTATGTTACTTTTATTATATTAATTTCTGTAGTGGGTTGTGTGTTTTTAGGGGAATAGCTTGTGAAGTAATGTAATTGTAAGTAATTACATTTTTGAATAAAACATTTATTGAGTTAATTTTTCAAAATACTTTTAAATTGTTAATTATTTTATTATTAATAGGTAAATAATTAGTATTAGTAGGTAATTTGTATTATTAAATAATTTGTATTTGTATTTTAAATTGATTATTTAATATATTTAACACAATTGTAAAATATTTAAATTCATTTGTAATTGGTGTTACTATTTATAGTATTTATATTTAAATAAGAAGTATTTACTTGCCCTACTATTGCACTCACTGTAGTTGGAATAGTAATTTTACCCCAACGCTATCCAACGCTTTCCCTACTGTTGCACTCTCTGGAGTTGGAATAGTAATTTTTACCTCTACACTATCCAACGCTTTCCCTACTGTTGCACTCACTGGAGTTGGAATAGTAATGTAAACCCCTACACTATCCAACGCTTTCCCTACTGTTGCACTCACTGGAGTGGGAATAGTAATTTTTACCCCTACACTATCCAACGCTTTCCCTACTGTTGCACTCACTGGAGTTGGAATAGTAATTTTTATCCCTACGCTATCCAACGCTTTCCCTACTGTTACACTCACTGGAGTTCCAATAGTAATTTAGAACCCCTACGCTATCCAACGCTTTCCCTACTGTTGCACTCGGTGGAGTGGGAATAGTAATTTTTACCCCTATGCTGTCCAACGCTTTCCCTTCTGTTGCACTCTCTGGAGTGGTAATAGTAATTTTTACCCCTACGCTATCCAATGTTTTCTCTACTGTTGCACTCTCTGGAGCTGGAATAGTAATTTTTATCCCTAAGCTATCCAACGCTTACCCTACTGTTACACTCACTGGAGTTGGAATAGTAATTTAAACCCCTACGCTATCCAACGCTTTCCCCACTGTTGCACTCACTGGAGTGGGAATAGTAATTTTTACCCCTACGCTATCCAATGTTTTACCTTCCTTTGCACTCTCTGGAGTTGGAATAGTAATTTTTACCCCTACACTATCCAACGCTTTCCCTACTGTTGCACTCACTGTAGTTGGAATAGTTATTTTAACCCCTACGCTATCCAACATTTTCCCTACTGTTGCATTCACTGGGGTGGGAATAGTAACTTTTATGCATACGCTATCCAACGCCTTCCCTACTGTTCCACTCTTCAAAGTAGGAATAGTAATTTTTACCCCTACGCTATCCAATGCTTTCCCTACTGTTGCATTCTCTGGAGTGGGAATCGTAATTTTTACACCTATGCTATCCAACACTTTCCATACTGTTGCACTCTCTGGAGTGGGAATAGTAATTTTTACCCCTACGCTATACAACACTTTCCCTACAGTTGCAGTCTCTGGAGTGGGAATAGTAATTTTTACCCCTATGCTATCCAACACTTTCCCTACTGTTGCACTCGCTGGAGTGGGAATAGTACATTTTTACCTCTACGCTATCCAATGCTTTCCCTACTGTTGCACTCACTGGAGTCGTTACAGTAAATTTAACCCTTTCGCTATCCTACGGTAAAAATATTGTATATGTTTTGTAAATAATATGTATATATATATATATAAATACGTATTTAAAAAATATATATATTTTTAGTTACATTAATTATTTCTTAATTTTACGTTTATTTAAGTATGTTAAATATGTTTAAATTAATTTAATTTATTATTATATTACTTTTAATTTACTTTTAAGACATTTAAAAAAATCAATATTTTGACAGTCTATATTTTTTACACTCGATATTTTGGAGTCGATATTTTTGTACTTACCTGTTTGAAGATAGGAAGCACAATGCAGTTGAAGAGCTTGCACTGTAACGCTGCAGTACTTCCTCATAAATCTTCTCCCATAAATTCACCATACACTACTAATAAATTCTTACAGTCATTCATATTCTACACATATATTCAACTAAACTTTCACACATTACCATACAATTATAATTCCTTCTTTAACCAGATTAGGTAGTTCTGGTAAGAACTTTTTTTTTCTTTTATATATTTTTTTTTTCTGAACAATTTTGTATTGTTTTTGGTGTTTTTCCCCCCCCCCCAAAAAAATGAAAAAATTAGGAAACTTCAGGAATTATTTTGCATTCCAAAAAAAAAAAAGCAAACAAAAAATTAGCAGCAATGGTTCCGTTGCACAGCACAAACTGCTTCCACAGACTGCTCCCCAAAACAAATCAGTTTCTTGCACTTCACGCAGTGCTGCTCTAGGAAGGAAAACTCAGGTCGAATGTCTGGTGCAGATGTAGCAGTTGATGTCCCAGAAATGCTTGCCACTGCAGTGGGAGGGTTCATTGTAGCTCACCTATTTTCCTCTCGAGCCTGATTGAGTGGATGAATTGTCTTCAGATGTTTGTACTTCGAGGCAGTTCCACATGAGTATTTTTTCTCACTACCTCGAGACAATACTCTCTCACAAATTCGGCAGGTCACCTTGTTGGCATTCACCTTCTTCTGCCCTGGTGGAAAGGTGAAGAATTTCCACACTACTGATTCTGACCTTTGATGACGTGGAGCCTCCTGCAAAAATTCTTCTTCTGAAGAATGTTCCTCCTCCTGCTGCTGCTGTCCTGAAGCCATGTTCTTTTTTTTAAAAAAAACACCAAAAAATGGTGAAATAAGGGTTCTTCAAAGCACAGAGATGTCTCTCCAAAGATGCACCAAGAAGAATGATTGAAATGGGTGGGGTTCTTCAATAGTTACAATAGGAAATGTTATGAACCAATCAAATCTTTTTTTTTCAGGTTACATGGGATCCGCGCACCCTGCGCTTACGAAGCACGCACCCAACGCGACTTCGCAAAAGTAAATTTAAAAGTAATATGTTTATTTTAAGTACAAATATATTATTTTTATAAGTATCTTAGATAATGTCTTGCCCTAATATGTATATTAAAGATACATATATATCATTTTAGATATACTTTTTTTAGCTGGAGTCGCGCACCCACCGTGCACCAGCACGTATATGACGTCATTCCGGACCCACCATTGCGCAAGCGTCGCGTACTGTAATGCACATTTGTCGCAAATGCGATGGGACCAGGAGTCGTGGATCGGTCGCATACCATCGCGCACATCATGTAATGTTAAATGTAAATGACGTAACTAAAAAAACACGAAGCCGTCACTTAACGTACGCGGATCCTTCACAACTTCTCTAAAATGGCAACTAGAATCCGCGCACCCATCGTGATGGTTCGCTTTGGGTGCGTGACTCCAAAAAAAGTTGGGAAAAAAAGTAAACAATTAAAATATATTAAACTAGCAGCCTGTCCCGACGTTGTCCGGGTATGAATTGCTGTCAGCCAGTAGTATATTGTTTTGTATGATTTCGTTTTGATAGCATTTCTTATCTGTGACAGGCCTGTGAAACGCTCCGATTCACAGTGCACTGCTGATGCACTTAAGAGTGCGCTTTAAGTAGTGTGTGAACTCGAGTTTTCCTACTTTATTTTTCCTTGCAATATTATATAGCGCGAACTCGACAACATGGCATGAGCACAATTTACATTACAGAAGAACACATTCATTTGTGGTAGGCAAAGGGAGACAAAGCGATTTGCCTGGAATCACAGGATGTTGAGCTGATGCCGAGATTCGAACGTAGCTCCCCAGCTCTAAAGTTCGCAATTCTAGAACTTGTGGCGGGAGGTGTGTCTAAAAGTGTATGTCGGTGCTGGCCATCAATGAGAGAGACCTGTGCATTTTTCAAATGGATGTAGAAAAAGTATGGGTATGTTGCTGGAGATATGGGCCCCCGTGCCACCAATGTACTTACCGGGGAGGAGGTAAACACCCATTATTCCGGGACTTTCTTTCCGCATACCATCACTCTGCATACTTTCATTACAAAAGTACCATGACTCCGCAATGCCATTATAACGCATGGCATTACATTTTATATGCTTTTACCACGCATACATTTACAACGAAATTCGTTGTAAATGCATGAATGGTAAAAGCATGTTGTAAAAGCATGTTTTTTTAAAATGTTTGGATAAGGTAAGTATGGCTATAGGGCATATGTTTTGGGGTACTGAGGTATATGTTTTGGGGTGTTTGGGTATTTTAAGGGTTCAGATATAGTTTTGGGTTATGGGGTACAGGGGTAGTTTTAGGGTTCAGGGCTAGATTTGGGTTTTGGGGTATAGGGGTATTTTAAGGGTTCAGGGCTAGGTTTGGGTTTTGGGGTACAGGGGTATTTTTAGGGTTCAGGGCTAGGTTTGGGTTTTGGGGTACTGGGGTATTTTAGGGTTCAGGGGTAGGTTTGGGGTTTGAGGTACAGGGGTATTTTTAGGGTTCAGGGCTAGGTTTGGGTTTTGGGGTACAGGGGTATTTTTAGGGTTCAGGGGTAGGTTTGGGATTCGGGGTACAGGGGTATTTTAAGGGTTCAGGGCTAGGTTTGGGTTTTGGGGTAAAGACGTAATTTTAGGGTTCAGGGCTAGGTTTGGGTTTTGGGGTACAGGGGTATTTTTAGGGTTCCGGGGTAAGTTTGGGTTTTGGGGTACAGGGGTATTTTAGGGTTCAGGAGTAGGTTTGGGTTTTGTAGCTGTGTGGCGGTGTGAATGGCTGTATTGGGGAGTGAGTGGGTACATACGTGGCTGTATGAGTGTGTAAATGGCTTTGTGAGTGGCTGTATGGGTGGGTGTGTGTAGGTGAGTGATTGGATGTCTGAATGGCTGTATGATTGAGTGATTTTGTATGTAAGTGGCTGTATGGGTGAGTGAGTGGCTGCTTGAGTGGCTGTTTGGTGAATTGCGTTGGTGTGTGAGTGGCTGTATTAGACAGTGAGTGTCTGTGTGAATGGCTGAATGACTTATTATGTGAGTGCCTGTACAAGTGAGTAAGTGGGTGAGTGAGTGGGTCTATGGAGGAGTGAGTGGGAACATGAGTATTTGTGTGAGTTTGTGAATGCGTATGTAAATGGTTGTGTGGGAGTGGGTGTATGAAAGATTGTATAGGGGTGAGAGTGGGTGTGTGAGTGGTTCTGTAGATGATGTCATCAGTGATGTCATTTGAGATGTCATCAGTGATGTTACTGACCATATCACAAGTGATGTAATATGTGAGGTCATAAGCAGTGCATTGCATTACGGGGGCGTATATTATAGTTAGCTCAGGTAACTGTAACTGGTGCATTTTCCTGGTTTGGTATGAGTGAAATGTGGGCCTAACTCCAACATCTCTGTAATCTTTGTTTTTTATGTGACTTTCAAAGGTTTTTTAAATTCTATTCCCGAACTATAATGTCCTTGTAACCTTTGGTTTCTTCAGTGACTTTCTAAGGCTTTTTAAATTCTAGTTCCTAACTATAACATCCCTATAACCTTTTTTTAGTGAATTTCTAAGGTTTTTCAAAACAAGTTCCATAACTGTAGCCTGTAATGTTTCACAGTGGATGTGTGAGCACCTGTGTGGGTCTGTTAGTGGGAGTATGAGTGTATGTGTGGGTCTCAGAGTGGGAGTGTATCCACGGCTATCTGGGGTAGTCTATGAGTTTGTGAGGGGTCTGTTAGTGACTGTGTGAATGCCTCTATGGGTTTGTCACTAGTTGTGTCAGAGCCTGTGTGTGAGTGGCAGTGTGAGTGCTGCTTTGGATCAGTGGGTGGGTTTGTTAGTGAATTTATGGGTGTATGAGTGAGTGTTTGAGTGGTGCTATTTTTATTGCTGTTTTCGTAACTTAGTGTATTTAAAGTACAGAGAAATGCTCTGTGCTCTTACAAGGAGATGTCATTAAAGAATGAATTCATCACACTCACTGAAGTTCAAATTTTACTCCAATGTATTTACGATGCATTCACTTCGGTTAAGGATTTAACATCTTTTTGCAATGTGGATGTTTAGAGGAAAAGTTTTTGTTTTCTTTTCACCTAGCCTAAGAAGATAGATTTGTTTCTATCTTTTTCATGTGGAGCTCTACCTGGGGCACGTGCTATGTTTATATTTGTAAATGTTTCCTGTTGAGTTTAATTTATCTGAAAAGAACATCAGGATCTGAATAGAATCTCATTTTTTTAAAGAAGTATCCGCAGTTTTCTGGAAAATGTGTACTCATCTGCATTTATTTGTATTGACAAATTAGTTATTATTTCGTCATTGTTCAAATGTCACTGCATATTATACACTACACTTACATAATGGACCACCCATTCATGTATTTGTTTGTGTCACTCCTTGTCATTTGTTTTAGTGGATTAATAACTGTGGGGGTGTTTCCAACCATTTTTACTCTTTGCATATTCTTTGCAAATTTGTTGTGAATTATCGTGATACGTATGTTCTGGTTTTGCAGTGAAGTTGCAACGACCATGTTTTTTAAACAGTGTAAAACACATATATACACATATTGTAATTAATTTTTGACAACAGCTGTTTACTAATATAATGTTAAAACTTTTATTTTTTTAATCATTTTTAATGTAAAGGACTTTTAATTGTATTTCCTGTCTTCGCGATGATGATGGTTTTCACGAAGATGTCGGTATTCGCGAAGATCATGTGAATATGTAAGAAAGGGATTTGACTGGAGAAAACAGTTTTCATTAATCTTCAAAGGAAATTCCCACCAATTTCTCTGTTCTTGAATGTTCCATTTCATTTTTGGATCGTTCTTTAGAGCTGTCCGGTGCATCGAACACAGAATTCTGGCTAGGACTTTTTTGGGTCGTGTTTTCTATTTCTATTTCTATTTAAAATTATTTATACAGCGCACGTACACCAGCGGTTTCTTGGCGCTAAAACTGAAAGAGGTCAGAGCAGAAAACCTGGGGCTAAGAGGAAAATGGGAAACTAATGTATTAATTAAAGGATTTGGCGAAAAGGTATGCCTTAAGTTGTTTCCGGAATAACAGGTATGAGGTTGAAGCTCTGAGCTCTGCAGGCAAAGAGTTCCAAAAGGTCGGGGCGAGGGTCGCAAACTTCGAGCCTCCCCATTTCTTTCTTCGAAACCGTGGAACAGTGAGAAGGGATTGGGAAGATGACCTCAGTTCCCTAGATGGAACATAGGGAATGATCTCCGAGGAGATGAAAGCCGGCGCCGTGCCCAGTCATGCTTGGAAGGTGATAGATGCAAGCTTAAACTGGACACGGGCACAGACAGGAAGCCAATGTAAAGATTTCAGAAGGGGAGTGGTATGGGAGGATTTTGGGAGTTTGAACACCAGGCGCGCCGCCTGGTTTTGGATCTGCTGCAAACGCCGAAGACTATATGCAGGAATACCTGCATATAGGGCGATGCCATAATCCAGGCGGGATACGACCATGGCAAGAGTGATAAGTTTTAGGGCATCAAATGAAAAGAAACGGGACACCTTGCGAATAGTGCGCAGTGCCAAAAAGGAGGAAGAAACCACAGAACTAACCTGGGAGTGAAGGGTGAGTTGGGAGTTGAGCTTGATGCCTAGAGTTTTAACTGAGGTAGAGGGAACAGGTGGGGCACCAAGGGAAGGGGGCCAGAAGATGGGGGACCAGGGGCTGGATGAACCACCCGTCAACACCAGCTCGGTCTTGTCTGGGTTGAGTTTAAGATGATTGTGGTTCATCCAGTCTCGGATGTGAATCATGATAGTTTGAAAATTGGAGGCAGAGTCGGGGGAAGAGGAAAAGTTGAACACAAGCTGGAGGTCGTCCGCATAGTTAAATACGGCGACCTCCATTTGTTGCAGTGAAAAGATAAGAGGGGAGATATAGAGATTGAATAAGAGGGGAGAAAGGGAGGAACCTTGGGGAACCCCGCACTGAACGTCGCGGAAGTCCGCAGTGAAGTCTCCCAGGCGAACTGCCTGGGTGCGGTCCCTCAGGAAGGAGGATAACCAGACCAACGCGGTACCCCCGATCCCCGCCGCCCTGACACGGGAAAGTAAGATGGAATGATCCACTGTGTCAAAGGCGGCTGAGAGGTCGAGGAGAACCAGGGCCTGAGGTTGGTTGGTATCCATTCCCTCCCTGAGGTTATCAAGGACCAAAAGCACTACGGACTCCGTGGAGTGTGCGGGGCAAAACCCGGCCTGGCGGGGGGCAAGAGCCCCGCTCTTCTCCACGAAAGAACTCAGGGCGTAGGTGACGTGACGCTCGAGTACTTTCGCCAGGAACGGTAGAAGAGAGATGGGACGGAAATTGGCTGGGATTGAGGGATCGGCACCAGGTTTTTTCAAAATAGGGACGATAACAGCAGATTTAAGTGAGTTGGGTACCACGCCCTGGGATAAAGAACTGTTGAGAAGGTGAAGTGGGGGGTCTGGGCAGCTAGAGAAGATGTGACGGAGGATATGAGCCGGACAAGGATCTAGCGGGGAACCAGATTTAACAAGTGGAATTATGGCAGTTATCGATTCCTTAGTTAGAGGTGGGAGGGTGGTGAGATAGTCCTTGGGGGGAGGACACTGAGGGTCCACGAAGGTAGGGGAGGGAGAGGGAATATTGGTTTTAATAGTTACGATTTTTTGAATAAAAAAGTTATTTAGGGAGTGACAGAGTTCCAGGGAAGGGGTGGGTTTGAGAGAGATTCTATCCGAAAACGCTAGATTGTGAACAATCGAGAAGATTTCCTTCGATTTGCTTTCGGCTGCGAGGATTCTGGAGGAAAAATAGATGGTTTTTGCCTCCAGGATGTTTTTCTTATATAGGGTCAGGATGTTTATAAACTCTAAACGTAAGAAGGGGCAGTAGTTTTTCCTCCAGGCCCGCTCCGCACGCCGCACCGCCAGTTTAGTGGCTTTAAGATCTTGATTAAACCACTGGTTGGCGTCCTTCTCTCGTTTGGTTGAGACCCGCTTCAGGGGAGCAATGGTATCACAGCCTGCAGAGAGCCATTGATCAATGGCCGTGACCTGGGAGCTGGTAGACAGGTCTTGGAGGAGGGGAGCGGAGGAGGTGAGTATGGAGGATACACTATCTGGGTCTACTCGGCCCCATGCTCGAACCCAGGTGTTTTTAGGGAGTGGGGGCTTGATCGGGGGGTGAATGGGAAGAGAAAAGGAAATCAAGTGATGGTCAGACCAGGTGCAGGGTAAGATTGAAAGGGATTCTACGGGGCAATTTGAGGACCAGATCTGGTCGAGAGTATGACCTTTGACGTGGGTGGGAGAGTGAATATGGGAAATAAAATTAAGAGAGGAAAGGGTGTCTGAGAACTCCTTAGAAGATGGACATTCGGCTTGGTCAGAAGGCCAGAAATTAAAATCACCCAAAAGCAAAATGGAGGAGTTGTTGACTGTGATGGTAGCCAGAACTTCCAAGAAATCCGGGAGGAACAATAAGGGAGATTGAGGGGGACGATAGATGAGAATACAGGTGAGAGGGGGCGTGATGGAAGTGGTACGGATAGCTAAATACTCCGTAGTAGCGATATCTGGAAGGGACAAGGGCTGAAAAGGGAGGTCGGTTCGAGCGATGACCGCCACCCCGCCTCCAGCTTTGCCATTAAGCCGGTCGGCACGGAGTGCGTAATATGGAGCTGGTAGAGTAGCCAATAAGGCGGGGAGGGAGTCATCGCGGAACCAAGTTTCTGTTAAGAAAAGAAGGTCGGGGGCATGGAGATCCAGCAGTACCGAAAGTTCATGGGCGTGGGCTACTGCAGACCTAGTGTTCAGATGGAAAGCGGTAAGAGATCTAGAAGCAGCAGGAGAAGCGCTACCACTAGAGGGAGTAGGGGGGACAAGTTGTGGCCAAGGTATTGTAAGAGGGGCAGGAGGAGCTAAGCCAAGAGACGAAATGTGGGAGCAGATGGAAGCAGATGACGGCCATGGGCCCCGAAGGCAGCGCAGTTGGGCAGGTGAATAGGTGGTAAAGCGAGCAGAGTGACATGCCCCTTGCCCCGGACGATCGCGGACGAGCGCAGACGAGCTTGCCTTAAGCGCGCCTTCGGCGCGCAATCGTCGCGCCCGCTGCGCTCGTCCGCTGCGCTTCCTGCCAAGGCACATAATTTATATTAGGTGGTCGGGGCGTTGGAGGGGGTGTGGCCAACCGAGGTGGGCGTGTCTCGTGGCTCGCCTCGCCGTCAGGAATGGCGACCTAGATGTAAACAAACGTTGCAGCACGAGGCGCGCTGTTCAGGAGATGCAAGAGTCAAGTAAGATTTAAAATAAACACAGTATCACAAAGTATTTTAAAAGTACGTCTTTCGCCCTCCCGGCTTCCGCCTCGGGAGTCTCTATCAGTGTCGCGCTTAGAGATCTGCGCGCACTATTTATAGGTCTGGTGAGGGGGCGTAGCCAACCGAGGTGGGCGTGTCTCGTGGCTCGCCTCGCCGTCAGGAATGGCGACCTAGATGTAAACAAACGTTGCAGCGCGAGGCGCGCTGTTCAGGAGATGCAAGAGTCAAGTAAGATTTAAAATAAACACAGTATCACAAAGTATTTTAAAAGTATGTCTTTCGCCCTCCCGGCTTCCGCCTCAGGAGTCTCTATCAGTGTCGCGCTTAGAGATCTGCGCGCACTATTTATAGGTCTGGTGAGGGGGCGTGGCCAACCGAGGTGGGCGTGTCTCGTGGCTCGCCTCGCCGTCAGGAATGGCGACCTAGATGTAAACAAACGTTGCAGCGCGAGGCGCGCTGTTCAGGAGATGCAAGAGTCAAGTAAGATTTAAAATAAACACAGTATCACAAAGTATTTTAAAAGTATGTCTTTCGCCCTCCCGGCTTCCGCCTCAGGAGTCTCTATCAGTGTCGTGCTTAGAGATCTGCGCGCACTATTTATAGGTCTGGTGAGGGGGTGTGGCCAACCGAGGTGGGCGTGTCTCGTGGCTCGCCTCGCCGTCAGGAATGGCGACCTAGATGTAAACAAACGTTGCAGCGCGAGGCGCGCTGTTCAGGAGATGCAAGAGTCAAGTAAGATTTAAAAAAAAAAAACAGTATCACAAAGTATTTTAAAAGTATGTCTTTCGCCCTCCCGGCTTCCGCCTCAGGAGTCTCTATCAGTGTCGCGCTTAGAGATCTGCGCGCACTATTTATAGGTCTGGTGAGGGGGCGTGGCCAACCGAGGTGGGCGTGTCTCGTGGCTCGCCTCGCCGTCAGGAATGGCGACCTAGATGTAAACAAACGTTGCAGCGCGAGGCGCGCTGTTCAGGAGATGCAAGAGTCAAGTAAGATTTAAAATAAACACAGTATCACAAAGTATTTTAAAAGTATGTCTTTCGCCCCTCCCGGCTTCCGCCTCAGGAGTCTCTATCAGTGTCGCGCTTAGAGATCTGCGCGCACTATTTATAGGTCTGGTGAGGGGGCGTGGCCAACCGAGGTGGGCGTGTCTCGTGGCTCGCCTCGCCGTCAGGAATGGCGACCTAGATGTAAACAAACGTTGCAGCGCGAGGCGCGCTGTTCAGGAGATGCAAGAGTCAAGTAAGATTTAAAATAAACACAGTATCACAAAGTATTTTAAAAGTATGTCTTTCGCCCTCCCGGCTTCCGCCTCAGGAGTCTCTATCAGTGTCGCGCTTAGAGATCTGCGCGCACTATTTATAGGTCTGGTGAGGGGGCGTGGCCAACCGAGGTGGGCGTGTCTCGTGGCTCGCCTCGCCGTCAGGAATGGGGACCTAGATGTAAACAAACGTTGCAGCGCGAGGCGCGCTGTTCAGGAGATGCAAGAGTCAAGTAAGATTTAAAATAAACACAGTATCACAAAGTATTTTAAAAGTATGTCTTTCGCCCTCCCGGCTTCCGCCTCAGGAGTCTCTATCAGTGTTTTATCAACTAAAATGACAATTGCTGGACACAGTGATCAGCAGGAGGTGCCAATACAGCTAGAGGAATAAGAGCAGGAGGAACAACAGCAAGACTATGGTGATGAGGGACCTGCACCCAAAAGGCAAAGTATTGCCTGGGATTTTTTTTTACAATTCCATCTGGAAAATCCAAGACTGTGGCCAAGTTTGTTAAATGCCGTTTTGTGCAAGAAGACCCTCTCAAGAGGAATTAGCAAGAAATAGTCCTGTGGTACAACTAGTATGATAACCCACTTGTAAACTTATCAGTGGAATAGCTTGTAGAGGGCACAAAGAGAAAGAGATGGAGAGGGGCCACCTACATCTATCTCTGCACCATCTGAAGTGGAGAGATACCACCCACAAATTGCACCAGAAGTAAGGCATATCAACACATATTGCCTTGACTGCAGCACTCCCCTGACAGCTGGTGAGCTGCTTGTCAATGCCATCCTAGAAGCAGCAAGTCAACATACTTGTAAATATTTTTAAATAATTTATCCCAGTTTTTGCATGTTTTTTGAGTTTCTGTTTACAATTCTTTACGCCCTCCTTGCCATTTTTTTGATAAAATATAAAAAGATACAAAATGTTAGAAAAAAACACAGTTGCACAAAAAGAGAAGAACAAACATTCTTGTCAGAACCACCTTTTATGGTTAACAACAAACGGTGGCGGTATGCATATGGGTGAGTGAGAGGGTGTGTGAGTAACTGTATGGGTAAGTGAGTGTGTGAGTATCTGTATGAGTGAGTGTGTATGTGAGTGCTTGTATGGGTGAGTGAATAGTTGTGTGAGTGGCTGTATGGGTGAGTTAGTGCCTGTGTGAGTGGTTGTACGGGTGAGTGAGTGAGCAGCCATATGTGTGAGTGATTGTATGAGTGGCTGTATGGGTAAGAGAATGGTTATGTGAGTGGCTCTATTGGTGAGTGAGTGGTTGTGTGAGTGACAGTATGGGTGAGTGAATGGTTGTGTGAGTAGCTGTATGGCTGAATGAGTGCCTGTGGGAGTGGCTATATCGGTGAGTTAGTGCCTGTGTGAGTGGCTATATGGGTGAGTGAGCGTATGAGCAGCTGTATGGGAGAGTGAGTGGTTATGTAAATGTAAATGTACAGGTATTTATATAGCGCAAATCACTAACCGGTCTCTAAGCGCTTGCTTAGGGAACCCGTCCTGGTATTCCCCTGTGAGATAACCCCGGCAGGGTATCCACAAGGTGAAAGCCAGGCATCCCGCCGCGAGGGGCCGTTGTGGAGATTAAGCAAGCTATTGCCCAGAGTCGCAGAGTGTGAACTCGTGAATCGAGTAGGCACCGGAGCGAGAATTGTCGAGTCCATGGACATTTTTAGGACTCAAGACCCGGCCGAGCCGGGAATTGAACCCTGGTCCCGGGAATTGAACCCTGGTCCCGGGCTGACCTCTGCTTCCAGGTCTGCCTCCTCTAACCAGTGAGCCACACTTCTCCACAATGTTGTGTGGTTGTGTGAGTTGTTGTATGGGTGAGCGAATGGTTCTGTCAGTGATTGTATGGGAGAGTGAGTGACTGTGTGAGTGGGTATATCGATGAGTGAATGGTTGTGTGAGTAGCTATATGGGTGTATACGTGGGTGTGTGAGTAGCTGTGTGAGTGGCTATATTGGTTACTGAGTGAATATATCAGTGGCAGCACAGGTATGTGAATTGCTGTGGGAGTGGCTCTATGGGTGGGTGAGGTGGTGTGTGAAGGACTGTATAGATGAGTGTTTGGGAGTAGCTGTGTGGGTGAGTGAATGACTATGGGCAAGTGAGCCGGTTTGTGAGTGATTGTGTGTGAGTGAGTGGGTATGTGAGTAACTGTATGGATATACTCATGGGTGTATGAGTAGCTATACAAGTGAGTGAGTACCTGTGCGAGTGGTTGTATGAGTGAGTGCTAGTGTGAGTGATTATATGAGAGTGAGTGACTGTGTGAGTGGGTGTATGGGTGAGAGAGTGGCTGCATGAGTTGCTCTATTGGTGAGTGACTGGGTATGTGAGTAGCTGTGTGGATGAGTGAATGGGTATCAGTGGCTGTATCGGTGAGTAAGTGACTGAGTGCATCCGTTGTGTATGAGTGACTGAGTGTGTGTGTGGGTCAGTGACTGTATGGGTGAGTAAATAGATGTGTGAGTAACTGTATAGGTGATTGAGTGGCTGTGTGAGTAACTGCGGGTGAGTGAGTGGGTGTGTCAGTGGCTGTATGGGTGAGAGTGAGTGCATGAGTGACTGTATGGGTATGTGAGAGGGTATGTGAGTGGTTATATGAGTGAGTGGGTGAGTGAGTGGCTGTGTGAGAAGCCATACAGGAGAGTGAGGGATTGTATGGGTGATGGTATGGTTGTTTGAATGGGTGTATGGATGAGGTAGTGTGTATGGATGAGGTAGTGTGTGTGTTAGTGGCTGTATGGATGAGTGAGTGAGTGCATCAGTGGTGTATGGGTGACTGAGTGTATGTGTTAGTGACTGTACGGGTGGGTGAGTAACTATATGTGAGTTGCTGTGTGAGAAACTGCACAGGTTAGCGAGTGGGTGTTTCAGTAGATATATGTGTGAGAGAATGGGTGCATGAGTGGCTGTATGGGTATGTCAGAGTGTGTCTGGGTGGCTGTATGAGTGACTGAGTTGGTATGGAAGTGGCTGTATGGGTGAGTGAGTACCTGTGTGAGTGGCTGTATGGGTGAGTGAATGGTAGTATGTGTGGCTGAATGGATGAATTAGTGGCTTTAAGACTGTGAGTGGGTATGTGAGTGGCTGAAACGATCAGTAGTGGTTGTGTGGCTGGCTGCATTGGTGAGTGACTGAGTGTGTGTAAGTGGGTGTATAGGTGAGTGAGTGGATGTGGGACGGACTGTATATGTGAGTGGTTGGGTGTGTGAGGGGCTGTTTTAGTGACTGAGAGGGTGCGTGAATGGAGTATGGGTGAGTTAATGGGTGTGTCAGTGGCTGTTTGAGTGAATGAGTGGTGGTGTGATCTACTTTATGAGTGAAATAGTAGGTATGTGAGTGTCTGTATGGGTGAATGACTGTTTGTGTGAGAGGCTGTATGGATAAGTGACTGGTTGTGTAAGTGCCTGCATGAACAACTGCCTGAATGATTAAGTGAGTTGTTGTGTGACTGACTGTAAATCAGTGTCAGTGTATGTCTGATAGTCGACAAAAAGCTGTTAAGTCTTCCTTCTGAGATGACAGGTCATAGGAATCCAAAATGACATCTTGTGTAAAATTTTCATTTGCATCTATATTTTCGTCGACAGTGCTTCCTAATCTATGAGTTTGAAACCATAGAACTTGTTGTCTAATGCCCTTGTCCCCAGCCATCTTTTGGAATGGCGCATGTCTCACATTCTGCTGTATAAAAGATAGAATCATCACTATCTGTTCCAAATTTTGGTGCATCATTTACCAATAACAGCATGTGAATATGTGGAGGACTTCTAGTTTGGTACTCTTTATGCCAAAATAATCAGTTACTTCTCCAAGAGGAGGATTAGTTTTGTTGCAGATGAAAGACATCATGGTCTGAAATCTGTGGTTGAAATATCTGCAAACGTTTGCAGGGTCCAATGACCAACTTTTATGTTTGAGTTCAATTCTCGTAAGAAATCAAAGTCATCCATGCATACTCAGCACAGTTAGAAACCAAGTATTGTATTGTATTTGCATTTATTTAACCCTATTACCCCATACAAGGCGGCACAGTGTTTTTTCTGTGAGTAGCACGCTACTCTGGAACCCATAAACGATTAGTGGTGAATTCGTATAGTGAAATACAAAAATAATTTGAGCGGTGGATTTGTTAGTCTGTTATTTGGATTGAGAAGGATTGTTAGGGATAGAAGAGGGAAAAGGTTTGCATTTATGTAGTGCTTGCTACCCCTAATGAGGTGTTGAAGCGCTTTTCGGCACGTAGCACGCTACTCTGGAACCCAAACAGGATTAGTGGGGAATTAGTATAGGGAAATATGAAAATAATAATTTGAGTGGTGGACATGTTAGTCTAATATTTGGAATGAAAAGGAGTAGCGGAGGCATAGAAGAGGGAAGAGTCTAGAGAGTTTAATTTTTTGGAGTTCATAGCAGTATGAAGGGGTTTGGGATGAGTAAAGGGGAGGTGGAGGGGTAATACTCTGAGGGAAAGGCTTAGAAAGGCTTCTTTGGGAGATCTGAATAGTAAAAGAGGTATGAGGTGATACAAGAAGGGTTAGAGGAGGGAACAATCTAGAAAGGGTTATTTTGGGGATCATAGTATTGGTATGGGGTTTGGGATGAATGAGACAGTGGAGGCAGAGAATATATTGATAAAGGTATAGGGTGGGAAAGAGGCTAGTGCATTGAAAAGAGTAGTAGAATGAGTTTTGAGATGAGTTAGAGTGTTGAGGTAGAGGCTATGTTGAAAGTGGTATAGGTTGAGAAATAGGGTAGTACATTGGAGAGATTAGTAGAATGAGGTGTGAGATGAGTCAGAGTGGAAGTAGAAGATATATTGCAAGAGATATAGGGTAGTGCATTGGATATGCTGAATTAGAGGCAAAGTAATAAATATAAAGATACATCCCCTAGGATTGTTACTTTAAGCCCTTAAAACTGCAAGACCGTGGCAGCATGCATTTCATGGCACACAGTAAAACTCGAATCACTGATTTAATGGTAAAATTGAGGATCACGTACCCTGTGGTGCTGCAGCCGGTAAGGGAGGTTGATGTAGCCCAGGAAAATGTTTTAACAGTTCAATTTCCACCAAGCAAACCCAACGAACTTTGTGAGGGTTTAGAGACATAGGACTGGCAGATTTATTTCCCAGAAAATAAATATTTAGCAGGTGGTTCTAAAAGGAATCCAGTCAAATACTGCCATACTTCCTTATCTGGCATACTACCCAGGGGTAATATTTCTCTACAGCAGTAAACCATATATGTATCGGCTTCTTAGAGCTGTAGTCAGGGCGGAATGATCTTAGAACATTACAGGTAATGGGGATACCCTGATGCTATTTAATTTCTGAGCACACAAAGATATATGCAGTAGGTGCCTTAGCCTTATAAGATATTATAATGTAGCCTCTCTATGACCAATTAAGTAAGTCAGAACAGATTTCCTGCTACATTTGTTCTTGTTGCCAATTTCTTAATGCCAGCGTATTTAAAAAATAAATATATAAGTTGACCGTCAGACTCTGCTTTTCATGACTTCGCCCCTCATGATTCAACCCTCTTTCCGCTGCCACACATTAACCCCCAATTTATGGAATCTCTGAGTAAATGTTTTCCAATTCTAGCACTAGCTGGAAATCCAGGAGCCCACTGACTCTGAAACCAGCCTCCAATTCATCTGCCTATCAGGAGGATTTCCAGGTGTCCCCTGCAGCCAATCCAGGTCTGGAAAGCAAGCCTAGAAGTTCCTAGCAGCCATTTTCCATCAAAAAGTATTTAATTCTCCCTCCTCTCAATGTGTCTTAGTCTATTGGTATCTTTCCCATTATAAACCTATTTCCCTTCCTCCACACTTAGTCGCTCCTCCCCTGCCTGTGTCCAACTCTACTCTTCTACTGTCCTGTTCCACTCCTGATTCTCTCCTTCTCCTTCTCCCTCATCTACTTCTCTTAAATCCCTCCTCCCCCATTTTCACCTGTTGCACTTGACTATTCTCCTCTGCTCTACGCCCCCCCTTCCTTTTTAGGTCTCACCTCAGAAAGAGAATGGCGGTGGCTTGCAAGACATTTTGTTCACTTACGCCCATTGCTTACCACTGGTTGGCTTCAAGGTCACTCTTATTTGCTTGCTTCTCTTTAGTCAGCTAGTGCTGTCTTCACTTCCACTTCTTCTGTTTTGCTCTCCCTTGGAGAATGGCTTAAGTACAGCTTTCTTGCCCAGTGTTACCAGCCTAAACAGAAACCTCTGTGCAGAGAAGAGCCCCGCAGGTCATTATGGGGTGCTTGTGCGAGGGAGTATGAATATTATTAAGGCAGCTCAGGCCTCATTCCTTGCCACAGGGCCTTGAGCCACACAGCTTCTTTTGTTTTCCTTCTTTTCTTTTTTTGTTGGGAGTGACCGGTCTTACCCGGGCACCTCACATGGTCACATTGAAGGGGGCAGCTCAAGGAGCCCATGCCAGCCTGCATTCTCCTTTACCAGCATTGGAGCTGCCAACATGCTTCTCCCCTCTCCACTCCATGCAGGCACGGTGTCCCCATGGTGGCTGTGCGCTCCCCCCAGACACAGCTGGCAGGGGCATTCTCACCACAGTTAATGGAAGTGTGGCAATGCTTCCACTTATGGCATTAGGGGCCCAGAGATGAGGCCCTTTCATCTCTTCATGGGGGGTGTGAAGGGGCTCTCCCCATTTCCTTATTTGGCAGACTCCCAGAGGTGGGGTCCTTAGACCACCTTGAACATAAACTGGCCTGGGGTTGAGATCCCAGGGCCTCCAGAGCTTTGGACAGGGAGCCCCTCCCTCCCAAGGTTCATCATTTATGAATAAACCTTGCATCAACCACCGGCACACCCCCAGGGTTCTGGAAATTTTTGCAAAGGAGCTCCACGCGTTCCGGTACTCAGCTGAGGTCAAAGGTCAAATCCTCCTTCTCAGCATACATCAGGCCCTGTGGGGCCAATGTTGACAATCTTGAGCTCATTATGCTCCAGGGAGTGAGCCTTAGCCACCTTGAGCTTCTCCCACAGGTCTCCTGGCTTCTAAGGTGGAGAACTTTGCATTGAGCTGGGTCCATAGACACCCTACACCAGCCTTTCTCCTTTTTCTTGTCCTCTGGTGCAGAAGTCCCGTTCTTCCCCTGACTGGTCCTTAAGGGGGTAAGGGGACCCACTTCCCCCGCACTGGGGAGAGACCCACTGGTTCTGGGGACAACTGTAGGAAGAGTCTGTGAGAGCATCAGGGGGTTAGTCGTTTTTTAGTTGTCCATGGCTGCCGCTGTCATGTCCCAGTATTGAGCTCCAACAAAAAGTCTTCTCGCTCCCTTGAACAAAAGCTTTTAAATGGTGGTGGAAAGTTGAAGTATAGCACCTATAGGAAGCTGACACTATGTGACATACCACCAAGTGGCCATATCATGCAAAGTAGGTGCTCCTAGGTTTCTCAACAAGCATTTTAACTCTCCATGATGACACTACCAATACTCATTGGTGCCACATTGACATGCCATCAAATTAATCAAGTTGTATTGCAGGTTTTCATCTTTTCTTTGAACTTTGTCAACAAATTGTGATATTTTGCAGATTGACTCATGTCTTGAGAATGTGGTTTACCGCATAAGATAGTCCTGACAAGTCACTCTCAAATAAAAGGTGAAATATATAGGGAATACACTGGCAAAATCTTGGATCCTCTGAGTATAGTCTAGTTGATCTGTACGCAGCTGCTGGTATCTGTGCGGGCCGATCATCATACCTACCACCCACTCCTATAGGAAAAAGGTTAGCTCCTAAACTTTTCTCCCATACACTCAAGGGAACTCCTCTTGCTTCATCTTTAATTTGAAGGAGATCAATGACATCACCAATAATCTCTCTAAAATGCAGAGGGTGGATACTGTAGTGTTCAAAAATGTATTCTGATCGGGATTGATCCACTTTTTCAATTCGACCTCTTGATGGTAATTTGTCATCCTCCATATGTGTTGTATCTTTGAGAGCATCTACAGTTTTATGATGAATATTATTTTGTACTAGATATAATGCTGCTTTTGTTCACTTTACTGACATCCACTATCTCTTGCCATATCTTTTTACTTTTGGTAAGGACACGATTGACTAGAATAATAAATCGTTCTTCAAAATCTCTGTGCCCCTGTTGGAAATGGCCCTTTCGAGGGTGCTTTCCGTCAACTTTTTTGTTTTCTTTCGTCCGGTTTTCCACTGATCTATGTGCTAGCCTTCGGACTGTGACTCTTTCGACACTGCCATTCAGTGCCAAAACGTGGTGCTTGTCATATACATACTGGTGATTTGTGTATATATGATTGGCTGATTTGAGTTAGTTGCAAGTCCCTTGTCTAAGGGTAAGACATATACCTAGGGCATGTAACTTAAATGATCCTCTGTGGGCCTGCAGCACTGGCTGTGCCACCCACAAAGGTAGCTCATCAAACATGCCACAGTTTTGCCCTGGAAGGGCATGTGTGTGCAGGTTACTGTTACTCAGCTTGGCATTTAAAAAGCTACTTGCCAAGGTTCTGCACCTCTCTTGCTACATCAGAGTATTCCCGGGGGCAGCGTGCGGTGTCGGGAAGAGGCAGGGAATGTGCGCATGTGCACTACACACTGGTAGTGAATAGCACCAGATGTTGTGTTCTGTATGGTAGGGCCTGCTTCTTGAATGTATTAACATGGGCGACCAGTGGAAAGGCTAGTGAGCAGTCTGTCCTACGTGTAGAAGAGTAGCAGTATAGTGTTTGATATTAATGAGTTAGTAATGGCAAATCCTCTCAGATCATGCAAGTGGATTTGACATTACTAATATGGAAATGCCACTTTGGGAAGGTGGGCGCTTCTGTGCTTGTGGCAATGTGTGCCTGTCAGCCTGTCTATAATCAACATCTGGGTGCTGGGGGGCACGACATCTGTGCATTCCTGAAAGGCCATAAACTAGGGGCTTAAGCGAAACTGCAACATTTAGAGAAGGCTTGTACATTTCAAAGGTAGCCTTTTGAACTGATCTAATCTTCAAAAGCCATTGTGTGTATAACTACTGGGGCTCTTCCCTCAGGAGTTAGATACGCTTTTGGGATTGGAACCATACCATGCTGGTTTGATGCTGGGACATTGACAAGAGGAACCCTTGGGGCAGGAGCAACTGCAACTGGATTATCCACAGACTTGTGGTGGCCTAGGGTTGTCGTGCTCTAGGAAGGGGACTATCACTTGGTGGTTTTTCCCAGGATGTTGCTTGCCTGAAGCCAATTGCCATCTGTTGTGGGGCCAGTCCCTAAGCACTCTACAAGGAATTGTTGGCTGGCCTCCTGTCAACGAGATCCCAAGGATAGAATGGATCTCCCCATTTCCATGAGATCATAAGGACCGCGTAGGGCACAGTGTAAACAGGTGGAAGTGATTGTCAGTTGAGACACGGACCGACCTGACATATGCTGTAATCACACAGTGCAGAGGAGTGTGCTCATAAAGATCAGTGGCCCACCTGGGGTGTCAGAATGTGAGGATTTCTGGGAGTGCTTGGAAAGTTTGCAGAGTCCGAGGGAACCATGCTTGCAACCTGAAACCTGTGCTAGCTCGCACTCCAAAGCGTGTGGTGTCCGAGGGGTCTCGGGGGAAGTTAGCCAGGACCAAGGGACTCGAGCTGGAAGCATTGACTTTCTCTGACCTCCCGATCAGTAGAATGACAGTGCCTGACATCTCAGCCTCCTTCCCAGGTCGCAGGCACCCTTTCCCATGCCACAAGATACTCTGTTGTCCAGAATATCATGACTGGACCCTAGGGATATTGTTGTGCCTTGTGTGCAACCCACGGCAGGCTGCCTGGAGCAACTGCAGTGTGCACCTCCGCCTGAGGGGAAATATTTCTCCAATTTGGAGGCACGCCAGGTTCCGTTGTTACAGTCTTTCGCCTATGGAGCGATAGTGATCCCACATGTGTGAAGGTGGCACTGGGTGCCTGAAGGCCTAATCTGGAAGGACAAAACCAAGTACCTGTTCCCTTCCGATTTAGGTGGCCTCGACAATCTAATCATAGGGTCGCTAGCTGGTGCTACATGCATCATTGGCTGGTGTAGTTTGAGTGGCGAGGGGCTGGGTCACGAGGCGTAGTCAAAAGCTGTGATTTCTTGACCATTAGGACTGTACGGGGTGATATTGGGAATGTCGTGTTCTATGCTAATGTGTTAGCGGGAAAGTGGAATACCTCGGAATAGCTTGCATATATGTTTGGAACGTGACCACCTCTAGAAAGTATGCACATGGGTGTATGTTGCTTACGAGGCTTAGGCGATAACATGGCATATGAATACCTATGACTAGTACATATATGTTCATGCCATTCTGCTGTTAATGGGAGAGTTTGACAATTGCATATAACTGTAACACATATATCTAAGGTGGTATTTCGTTTTGATTTCAATGTGTTTGTTCTACAAAGACCATTGTTTTATACATACTGTATGGAGTCTTTTTGTAGTGTCCTCAGTGTGTTGCGAGGGTGGTGTTGTGACAATATTTTACACTTTGAGCCTGAGGATAAGCCTGACTGTTCTGTGCCAAGCTACCCAACGGTGAGCATAGGTTATCAGAAAAGTGTATTGTACTCATCCTATCTAGGATGGTGGATTCTGTCTGGCTTCGATGTGTCGCAGCCAGCCAGAAACCACTAGGTCTAACAGCCCCCCTACAATTTCAATATTCTACTTGAAATCTAATGGCAAGTACACAGCTCTACTTTAAATACTTTTCTATAACTTTGGTGGAGGTAACTTCCCTGTCTTTGGCTCCATACAGACTATAGTTTGGAATGGGTGTATAAACTGTATAAGAATTGATTCATACACATTTAGATTTTGATGTTCCTGTGGAAAAAGTAATTCTAACTTGTTATGGAATGATCTAGTCGGCATTTTATTATCCTCCAACTTATCATAGCAGTACTTATGTTTAATTTGTTGTGTGGAATAAACAAAGCGTTCCTCTGCAAATAAATAAGTTGCACATTCTTGCCACTTATCTCTGTTCTCTTCTTCAGTTTTTGAAGATGCAAGCACTTAACGAGTTTGACTTTTGCAGTGAGTGCTTCAACATCATATACAAACACGGTTCAGTTCAGACTGTGTTAAATTTTCCAATCTCTTCTTAAAAGTTATCAACAGTAATACATGTGTCCTGTTCCAGTGCACTTGCAGATACCAAGTCTTCATTTTACCTACACTCCTCTTCAGGACCAAAGAAACTGAACTGAACAGCATCACAAATGTTTTCAACCTCTGTTAATGTTTCACGCAATTGAGATCTATTCATTTCTACTAAACATAAGGCAGGAGTTTTTACATAGTAAAGCCTCCCAACTAATGTTCGCATTCGCGAGTGGTGTTAAGCTAACATTCTAAAATGTCAAAAACTGCTTTGGCCCACTTTATTTGCTAGACACAATAGTGAATGTCCCTGTAAATTTGTATACTTTCTTAGCTTGCATGGAACTAATCCTTGCAAAGCCAAAAAAAATTGTGTTTTTGATTTCTGTTCGTAAAATTACGTAGGAAACATCTCAATATATCAATAGATTTCTGCCGAACAGTACAAATACTGCTACAGTCCCATTTACATGCAGGGGCCTTGCTACACTTTCCCTGTACCTCTTTAGCGAAGACCTCCTCTACATTTCTAGGTGCCATCACCTCTTTTGGAATAGGACTAGCATCTTTCATCTCATAAAAACGTCCAGATTCTTCAACTGCATGCACTAAGTGTTCTCATGGAAGTAATTTTCTTCATTAATGAAAGGCTCAATACCAGAAGCATGTCTCCATTAAGCACTGAAAACTGGAAAAGTTACTTCCATTGACAAATATTTTTCTTTGGCTTCTTTTCCTCATGGAAAACACTATTTTATCCAGAGTCCCCATTCTGTTTGGAATCAAAATAAATAGTTTCCTCTTGAAAGCACAGTCCATCGACTGTCTGATAGCTTTTCTTTTTCATTTATATTTCTTCATAGTACTTCTTAGAGTCTGAATTACTCTACTACAGAATATTCTAACTCTGATTTCCTTAAATTGCTTCTGCCTTCTGCTTAAACGTTCTAATTTTTGTTGTTGATTTTTTACTCTTCTTAGCATGTACTTTTTCTGCTTTCATAGTTGATGTCAAATTTTGTTTTGTATTTACTTGTTTCAGCTAGCTTTACAGATTTCCAAATACTAATTTAAGAAATGTCTTTGTTCTCTTAAGAACAGTTGCACTTCCCCTTTGGGAAGTGTCCCTCAATGTACACTGACTGAGTCCAAAAAATGGCAAGTTTAGTAAAAAAATCCAAGAGTTTTAAATAGCAATGTTTTAACACATCCTTTATTGTAAGATGAAATGATGTACTCTTATTAAATTCATGAGTAGTTCACATGATTGATTTAAATCCATTATCCATGATGCAATGAATCAGACGTGTGTTAACCCCAATGTATTTCAGGCATATGAACCACCCTTCTTCAGGGAGTAAATTCCTAAAAGAACAGAGAAAGAATGAATAAGACGACGAAATTCCAAAAACCGATACCAGAGAGAAATGGTACTTTACTCGTGTGTTAAACAAAAACCATGCTAGGTGACCTTTGGTGTTTATAATAGCGACTATGGCAGGAACGGTACTGTCAAGTGAAAAAGAGTGAAAAACTGGTCTTTTGCTGACGAGAACTGGCTGTGACAGAACTGAAAAAACAGTATTATGATTGTGACCAAAACAGTAAAGTGACATACAAAAACTAAAAAAAACTGTTTTATGATTGTGACTAAAGCGGTGAAGTGACATGCCAAAACCTAAGTACTGAAACATGCTGTTTTGACAGTATCTCAATGAGGTGAGTTATCAGTTTATCCCGCCTGCACGGCAATGATACAGGATCATATTACTCCCAACACGAGTATTTAAGCTCGCATAATTATGCAGTGCTTTTCCTAGTCAAAAACGGTGTTACCTTATAGCACTGGAGTGTTAGTCGTGCCAATCTCAAGAAGCCAGATGGTCGGGCTCGTGAACGTGCGTGAATGAAGATGCAACTAAGGCGCCGGCTAATGGACGTCATATTTAACCAAGGTTGTGAAAAGTGAAAAATGAAAAGGGTACTATAGCCTGAAAAAAGTGGCAGCCATCTTAAAGTGGTGTGGATGTGACTGATATGTTCAGGACACCCAAGGTGTATGTTGATTAGATGTGTAAAGAGCTAAAAAGATGAGAAATGTGAGAATAAAAACATATAAACAGACTTAGGTGCATAAATGAAATTACACGAAGGAAAGGTAAATGCGGGAATCCACATGTGAGAAAACATGTAAACAAACTAGGCTAAGTAAATGACAGCAAGGAAAGGTTAACGAAGTGGAAGAAAATATGAAGAAAAGAGTTTATGAAGAAAAGAGTTTCTAGAGGCACTGGAACAGTACAAGTATATAACAGTGTTCCAGACACATACAAAGTGCGTTGTATGGTGGATGAGAAACCAGACAGAAATTACACAGAGGAAAGGTAAATGCAGAGGAAGAAATCAAAAAGGAAGAAACATGTGAAAATCTAGGGTACATGAATGACGGGAAGGAAGGTAAATGAAGTAGCACTGGAATAGTGCAGGTATATACCAGTATTCCAGAAGCATACAAAATGCGTTGTGTGCTAGATGGAAACCAGGCAGTTCACCAGTACCGGCTATACTCTATACGGTCATTGAGAAAGTAGAGGCATGTGAGAAAGCATGTACACAGAATTGGGTGCATGAATACCACACAGGAAGGTAAATGAAGTGAAAAGAAGTAGAACAGGAATAAAAAGGAGATTTTCTAAAGACACTGAAACAGTAAAGACACATGACAGATTTCAGACGCACACAAAGTGCGTTGCATGGTAGATGAGGGAACTGACAGTTCACAAGTAACAGCTATACTCAATGCGGTCATTGAGACCATATGGCGTCAAGGTATTCATCTTTTTAATCCAGAAAGTTTTGCGCTCTATTAGGAACTTGCGGTTATCTCTCCCTTCTTTGATGTCCACAACTTCACACACTAGAAACCACAGCTGACTGATGTTATGATTGTGGCTTGCAAAATGTGTAGCCACCACTGATTTAGGGTTTTTATTTCTGATATTACTTTTATGTTCATTCAGTCTTATCTTGATCTTCTTTTCAGTTTTACCGATGTATGCCTGCCCGCATGGACTAGGGGTTGATACCTCAGTGCACACCTTCAAACTCGATTAACATTTTAAACCATTTACATTAACTTTTGAACACAATGGAGTGTGTGATTCAATAACTTTTGTTCTCTTAAGAGCAGCTCTTTTCTCTTTGACCACTTTGTCTGCATTTTTCCCCTTTTGTTTCTCAGTTTTTAGGATATAGTTTCTTTGCTTCTGTTTCTTTCTTCTCTGACTTTTTAATTACATTGTAGCTGTCTATTCTTAAGTAGAAATTGATGCCTAAAAAGACAAAATAACGACATTTATCTTTTCATTGCGTTTTCTGAGATTATACATGTTAAGTATTCACCTACAAACATAAACAGTAGTTTTATTAAATATAGTTCTCTAAATATGTATGTAAGTGGCCTGATGAATACCCTAGTGCCTGTGTTAGGGAACAGAGGTGTATGTTGCTGCATACATAAGCAGTATGTGATTGAATGTATAAGTCTCTCTCTCACTCTGTGACTGGGTGAGAGAGAGGTTGTATGATTTGGAAACATGTATGTCAGTTGCATTATGGATGGTACACTTTATGTAGTGCCTGGCAAAGGAGTCTTCAAGTGCAAGACTAACTTACTAAAACTCAAACTGACGTCTCTCAATCTTTTAAGCAATCAGCACCGCACTTTATGGCATTCGCACAGTGTATGTAAGAGGTGAGTTATGTGTACTAAAAGTTAGATTTAAGACTTGACATGCCTTGGCTTTAACATGCCAAGTGAAACTGGTAGTGAGAGTGCACAGAAAAGGCTTGCACAAGTAGGACTCGCCGATGTTTAAAGGGGTATTAGTAAGCATGGGCGAATTTTGCGAATTCGCGATCCGCGAATTTGCGAATTCGCAATCTGCAAAATACGCAAATTTGTGCGAATTTGTGGATTTTTTTATTTTTGCAAGTTCGCGGGTGTTCGCGGGGCACTTTGCGTGTTCGCGGGTGTTCGCGGAGCACTTTGCATGTTCGCGGGTTTTTTTTCTGCCTGGTTAATCACTGCCACCCTCTAGTTTTTTATGCCCTTCTGCCGTTTGTACCACTCGTTTTTGTGCCCTTCTTCCCTCTGCCCCACTCATTTTTTATCCCCTTCTGCCCTCTGTCCCACTTTTGTGCCCTTCTGCCCTCAGCCCCACTTAGAATGGCGCCGGCAAGCTGCCAGCGCCATTCTAAAATAGCTACAAAGAGCTTCAACAGGAAGCTCTAATAGATAAAGTAAAGCAGGTGCTCGAGTTGGAGGTCAAATTAAGTTACACAATCATTAATCACCCCAAGTTTGGGGTGATTAATGATTGTGTAACTGAATTTGACCTTCAACTCGAGCACCTGCTTTACTTTATCTATTAGAGCTTCCTGTTGAAGCTGACTTTTGTAACTATTTTAGAATGGCTCTGGCAGCTTGCCGGCGCCATTCTAAAAGAGTTACAAAAGTCAGCTTGAACTTTTGACCCAATCCGTTCCGCTCACGGATTTTACGGGAAATTCGCGAATCTCGCGGATTGCGAATTTACCGAAAAAATCCGCGAGTGGAACGGATTTTCCGCCCATGCTTAGGTATTAGTCTAGATGGATGATGCATTTGTGTCAATATTTGCCTTCAAATCTGAGCGAGTGTACCTGTACAAGTGCTATCACATGTTTAAGTAAATGTCAGTATATGCCTGTCTGTTTTATTACCTCTATGGCTCTCACAATAAGTATGTAAGTGGCTGAATTAACTTTAGTGCCTGTGTTTAGTGAATACAGAGGTGTGCAGCTGTGTGTGGGAAACTGTCTTTGGCAGTACTGCATACACAGGCAGCCACTGTGTATGTAATTGAATTTATAAATCCCTCTATCACTTTGTGACTGGGTGAGAACATTCCTGTGTTAGGGATTAGCAGGGTATGTAGGTGTGTCTGCAACTGCCTTTAATAATGCTGTATACATAAGTAGTTTCTGTGTATGTGAGGGAATGTATAGTCCCTCTGACGCTCTGAGAGTGGGTGAGAGACAGGTTCTACCCTTTGGAAACATGTATGTCAGTTGCATTATGAGTGGTAAGCTCTATGTAGTTCTGCTTATCATAGGGCTCTGCAAATGCATGAGTAACTTAATGAAACTCAAAACAATATCTCCCTTCTTTTAAGCACAATGCACCATGTTTTATGACATACCTATAACATATCTCGGAGGTGAGCTATGTCTACCAAAATATGGATTTAAGACTTATCAAACAGCTTGTACATTCCAGGTGAAGCTGGTAGTCACAGTGCACAGACAGGGTCTACAGTAGTAGGCCTGACCTGTGTTTAGAGGACTATTTGTCCAGATGAGTGATGTATGTATGTGTGTTCTTATATAGCGCTCGACTTACCCTTGGGCATCTCGGCGCTTGCCTTGGGAACCCGTCCTGGCTTTTCCCTGTGAGATAACCCGTACTGGGCATCCCCAGGGTGAAAGCCAGGCATCCCGCCGCGGGGGGGGGCCGTAGTGGAGAATAAGCAAGCTATTGCCCAGAGTTGCAGAGTGTGAACCCGTGATTCGAGTAGGCACCGAAGTAAGAATTATCGAGTCCGTGGACACTTGGGCTCAGACCCTGCCGCGTCGGGAATTGAACCCTGGTCCCGGGTCTGACCTCTGCTTCAGGGTATGCCTCCTCTAACCAGTGAGCCACACTTCTCCACTATGTTGTGTCACGACTTGCCTATATATCTCAGTGAGTGTAGGAGTACAACTATAGCTGTGCCATGAAATGTTTAAGTAAATGTGTCACTATGTGGCTGCCTGTTTTAGTACACTATGGCTCTCTAAATGTGTATGTAAGTGGCTGAATGAATAACTCAGTGCCTGTATGAGGGATTAAAGGGATATGAAGGTGGGTCTGCAAATGCCTGTGATACTGCTGTAAATATAAGTACTAAAACTCAAAAGGACACCTCTCAATCATTTAAGCACAAAGCACCATGCTATATGGCATACCTACAGTGTATCTCAGATGTTGTTATGTGTTCTAAAACGGGGATGTAAGGCTTGACAAACAACGTTTACCTGCCAAGTGAAGCTGGCAATTAGAGTGCGCAGTGTAGGCCTGACTGATGTTTAACACTGCATATTTAACTATGCCTAGCACTCTCATACTACACATCACTCAGTATTTGCTTAAAGAGCATGTCTTACCATCTAATCACATATGAACCTGCCGTATAATTTGCCAACACCAACCTTAAAGTGAATCAAATACATATCTGTCACATTTCACAGGTACATGCGCTATGTATACCTAGAGTGCATCTTTTCCCTTTCAATTCTGACTCTGTAGTCGCCTTTTAAAGGGGAATAAATAGCACTACAAGTGCCAGACAAAGAATAACATTTTTTGTGAGCAGCACGTTATGTCTAGACATGTAAAACTTTGCACATCTTCTAATACATTGTTACGTATACGTTTAACCCTTAGTAACCAGTTTTGTTTCTAGCAATTGAATCCTGCAGTAAAACAGCACAAGTACAATATTCAGTTCCAGGGCAACACATTTGGAATAACTTATAACTCAGCTACTCTGCACCTTAGACAAACTATAACATACTCACACATTCGGAACGAGTCTTACTCACCTATTAATAAATATATAAAAAACACACACTACCACTCATAGATCATCTCATGTAGTTTGAATCCTCTTCTATATAGTTCATACTCAGTTTTGACAACATCACAAACACATGTATCTTTTTTATATTTTTTTTTCTCAAAATACAATGTAATTCACATGCCTGAAAATGGAGTCACTTGGTGAAATGTTTGTTGTTGTTATTAGATAGATTCAATACTCTCAAGAAATGTAAAAACTAAGCATAGGAATGACCCACCACTCTCATACAAAGCAACTATTAATGACAACCTTTTCAACTTTGCTCACTCAGCTAGTGCGGAAGGCAGCAAATAAAAACTTGTCTTTCATTTTTTAGTTTTGTAACTCTTATTCTGAAAGGTTAGTATGTGTTAACCCTTTAATGTACTTTTATAAAGAAGCCCAATTTTGTAGGGTATTTCTGCCTATTTGTGCCTTATTTGCGATCATCGCATCAAATTCACGAAAAAAAAAAAGAAGCTCAAAAACATATTTAGCTTGGTAGTTTTATGATTTTAAGAGTACTGTACACTTAATTAGCAAGCCATCACTAGGAATTGTAATGCTTATTACACAACAATGCGTCTAAACAGCTTGCATTTCTAACAACAGACAACTCTCTCTTGAACACCCTTACCCCAATACACTCTTGGCACAGTTTTCATAGCAACCCACTAGAACCAGAAGGTCACAAGTTTGCAGCACATTCTAGAAAGACCCTGCTCGTTACAATATGAGCTGCAGCAGGTGTGGTTTACTGTACAAAATAAAAAGTGTATCCAAGTCAGCATTACACACTTACTTTTTTATAAGAGCCAGTAAGAGATCTACTTACATACCATCTAAAGACACTACCTAGTTTTATTAACCCGCATATTTGCAGCAACTAATCAAATTCTCTTTTTTTATCAGCACATGACATTTTAACTCCTTTCCATTTTGAAAACTGTCTCAGTCAGCTCCAGCCTTCTCCTGTCTGCTACCGCTCCTTCACTTCAAAATGGCTTGAGTGTGGATTGTGGGCTACAACTATATTTTGGGGGCCAGAGAGTTTACTAGAAAGAGTAGCATTGCCCAACGTGGAGATTACTTGGGTTGGCTAGAGAGGGTTGATGTGGCATCAACTGCTGCCTTTGGTGAATCACATTGTGGATTCCTAACCCCCTGACCTCAAGATTGTACACTGTGGTGGCTATGACCTAGACACACTGACTGAGGTAGGACTGGAAATCCTAATGAAGGATACCTTTAAACAAATAATGACACTTTTCCCACACACTGCCTTGGTGTACTCCAACATATGCCAAAGGCAGAAATGGAAGTGGTCGAATCAATTCAAAGTCAGGAAACATGTTAATAAACCTGTTTCTGCATTTCTGCATAATATGAGCTCCATCTACAACAATAACCTGAGTTTTGACATGCATTGAATCTAAAGAAGTGCTGGAGTTCACTTTACAGACAAAGGTAACAGAGTGTTTCTCAGCAACCTGAAACTCTGCATCCGGCCTTATATGTAGCTGCCATATACACACAATTAATACAAAGGAATTTACTTTATTATCTTGCAACCTACTGAATGGATTTGCACCAAATAACAAAAAACACACGCTGCAGACCAAAAGCTAGCTTTCTGCCAAATTTAGTAAAATGATGTCTAGTGGCTGTAGGTATGTCTAAAGAGTCTATGTGAATTAACATGGGAAATGCACTTTTTTACCCCCCCATTTTCTCGCCCCTGACGACCCTTCCTTTTAAATATTAATAAGTCACCCCTAAGTAGGTCTAATATCCCAGAAGGCAGGCTGCACTGTATTGAAAGGAAGGACATGTATACATGTAATGTTAAACATGCTCTTACTGTGACTAGCTCTGAAAAGCTAATTGCACTGTAGCAAGGCTGGCTGTCCAACAGAGAAACATTGGGATGTAATATTAAATTAAATAATACTATTGTTGGCTAGCAAACAGTTAGAAATTTCATTTTTGGACTCTTTGTTAGATCTATTAAAATCCCAACTCACTGGTGAAGTTGGATTCTTAACGTATATAAACCAAAAGGTACTTTTAGAAAGTTACTTTTTCCCTGCCCAAAACCTCTGGGGCCTAATTTGCATCAGCCTCCAGCTACAGCACAAGTGCTTAAGCCATAAATGAGGTGTGAAAACTGCTACCGGAGCAAAGTCAAGGGCCTGAGTGTGGGGAGATAACCACAGTTTACTTCAAAGGGGCCTTCCCTTATCACAGTAGATGTCAGATGATACCGGAACAGACCTCACTGTTTGTTCCCTCAGTCAGCCAGGCTCTTATCCCAATGGGGTGGGAGCTGCCCTCTGAGGTGTTTTGAAATGACCACAGAGGAGGGGTTGCTTATTTCAATGGCCAAACCTCTCGGGTGGGCACACATGGTCTCCACAGGGGAGAAAGTTTTTTTCCATCTTGGATTTAGATAGAGAAGGGCACTGTGGAATTGTTTTGTAGTTGGGCAAACAAAAATGATGCAAATATGGGTATGGTAATCCCTATGAACATTTAGCCCATTGCTTAGGGAAGACCCAGAAGTAGCGCCAAAGAAGTGGGCCCCAAGGGCCATACGGCTGACCTCCTGTTCGAGCTACAGGGACACAACAAGCTAGAGGAGGCCTTTCCTGCAACTTTCCAGTTCCAAATGCCCCTAGCCTAGTCCCTTACGTTGGCCTTTGCTGGGAGGAGCCCTGACTCCCAAGTGCTGTTCCTGAGGTCCTGGAACCTTTGGCTAGCTCTGAGTGGACTTTTCCTACCACCCCTGAAAACATGGAACTTAGAAACGTTTTGATTCCAAAGACCTTTGGGGAGCCATGGCAAAATTGCTGAGCAGATCCGACCAAGGTGCATTGCCACTGGGTTGACGATTCAGGTTTCTCCTTCTCTGCAGCGGCAAATGCGATTCAGCAGGACCTCACAGACAAGGTATCTGGCCTCGAAGAGCTCTCTTTAACTACAGTCTTGCCTGCTGCAGAATTGTTTGGGCTCAAAAAATGTAACTAAGTGTGAAAAAAGAAATATTGACTGGGCGAAGGTGCCAAAAGTATCTGGCCAGCGAGTAACTTTCCTTGCATGTGAAATCCAATTTTTTTTCCCACTTTGAGCTTTCCCGACATAAAACAACTGCTTCAGCAGGACTTCATCTGATGGCTATCCAACCTTATGGAGCCGTCCTCTGCAACAGCCTGCTGCCTTGCCCTGCTGAAGATTGTGGACTTCCATTTTTTAGACTAAGCTCCAAGGTAACATTTCTGATGAGGTCAAATCTGGTTTCTGTGCTCAACTTGCACTCTATCATGCACAAGCTCAAATTGCACCTAGGCCCGGTCTGCTGTGACCAGTTCACTGTAGTTGATGCTTAATGGTTTTTGGAGCTATTTTTATTTTGCATTTTAAAAATTCATACTTCTGATTCCCCGTATTTGTTTTTTATCATTGTGGTGCCATTTCATTTATTAAAATGTACTCTATTTTTCTAAATTTGTTTGGGAACTTTCCTGTGCTGTGTTTTGACTTTGTTACTATTTGGTGCTGCCTTAATGCTTTACATGGTACCCCTAAGTTAAGCCTGTCTGTTCTGTGCCATACCTATCAAGGTGTTGGGCTTGGATTAACTTAGTGGCTTTAATGATTCACCCTGAAAAGTATTGTATTTGTTGCTTAAAGTGGGTAGGCACCCCTCTTAAGTAACAAGCACATTTCTTCTAACAATGAGATGGGTCAGTCAATTAATGAGATTCTGTTCCTTTATCTTTTTTTTACTCAAGGATATGTATTCATGACAACTGCCACATAATTGGCAAATTTCACATAAATGTTGCTTCTAGCTGAAATGGATGCAAATGATTCCGCATTAGAATTTGCAGCCTAATTTACCTTATTGCTGCGTAATGTAGATAACTTGCCACATAATTTATGTAAGCTTGTGGCAGAATCCTTGTGGCCGTGACAATAAATAAGCTCTGTAGAGTGGAGGCTGTCATTATCATGCTATAACCTGTACTTCACAGGTAATCGATGACAGGTAATTGTGAAATAGTTCCAGTATTTTACAGTTGCCTGTGGCATACAGGTTTTATACTACCACTGCACTTTGGTCCAATTTTCTTGCGGCAAAGCGAAGGGTAACACATTTCGACAAATCGGCCTTTCTCAAACAGGAAGTCAACAGAACGCTTTCAATTTTTGGTGCTCCAAATCAAATTAAGTATTCTTCTCACAGCAGTTTCTTTTACTTTGAAGTGCCTGCTTGAATATTATATTTCTGCTTTTTTGAAGTGAGTAATGCTCCCATGCTTCTTTGACTAGGGTCATTTAATTTGCTTCATTTCTTTTACCAGCTCGAGTTGTGCTCACGGCTTCATCCCCCTCAATGATGCAGCTTTTCTTTGTACTAGTCCCTCCTGGCTCCATCAGCTTCACTAGCCTTGCAAACTCAATGTTTTATCGCCTCAAGCTCTTTCTTATTACCAAGACAGCTTCAAAACACTGCTTTTGTGCGGTACCCGTTTCGCCCCGCTGCACAGAGGTCAGCAGCATGTTGCGTCTGTGAAGAGTGTCCAGTCCTTTTTAAGGGAAATTATTGGTAGCCGTTTGCCCTTCCCTCCTCTCTCAAAAAATATTGCTGGTGTTTTCATCAAGGCTCTTTTTTGTTAGATCAGCCTATCCTGCGTTCCTTATACTTCGCATGCAATGTAATTTAAAAGTTTTACATCTAATAGCATTTGAATCCCCACAACTGGTTCTTTTAGGTATACCTGTTCATTTTCCATTTTCTTGTCATTCACTTTGTTTTAGTTTTTAATGTAAAATCATTTCTTCTACATTCTGCAGGTGTTTTTACAATTGGGATGAAGATAGCAAATATTTAAACCAGCGTTTTAAATGGGCCGGTACTGCCAGGTTTATTTTGAGAGGGAGAGTACCGGCACTTCTCAGGAGCGACGTGATACTTTTAATTGGAGAGTACCAGCACTTCTCAGAAACATGCAGGTACTCTGCTACATAGTAAGAAACACGGTGGTCTTAGATTTTCTCTTCTTGCCCCATTCTGTTGGAATTCACTCCCTCTGGAACTTAGATTAACTACATCCTATACCCACTTTAGATCCCGCCTGAAAAAGTTGCTGTTCTGTCAGGCCTACGAGTAACGCAAAGCCCTTCTCTCACTCTTTGCTGCTGGTTCTGCTGCCCCCCGTTCACAGCGCCATGAAACCGTTTGGTGTAAGTGCACTTTAAAAATAATTTTAACTTCACATAACATAACTTCTATTTTTCCATTTCAAGCACTGATTTAAACACAACCTTCAAACAAACCTCTGTAGCTTCTTCCATCAAACTTGCCATGTCCTCAACTTTTAAAAATGTATCTAAAAGCGATTCAAGGCTCTTTTTCACAAGCCTTAAACAAGTCTGGATCGATCCCTCAGCAGGAAGGGTCGGCCAAGTTTGGACCCTCCGCAAAAAGGAACTACTTAAACATTTTGCAGTTTAGTCCCATCGCCTACTAGACTTTCAGGGGCTTCTTTTTTAGGCCGAAACTAACCGCTCAGACTCAGAATTACCCCTTACAAAAGACTACTAGTTTCCTAGAGATTTTCCTTGGTGAAGGTGAAGGGCCTTTACTCCTAAAAGGTGACTTTCAGCCACACAGACCACCAAGCATAGCGATAGGGCCGGGGCTTCGGCAACAACAACTATACTTAGGATACCAATGATGATTTGTTTAATCCTGATGACCTGCTTTGGTTTGGGATTTTTGAAAGGAACAAAGTTGTACTTTTCCCGTATTGATCAAGGATAGTCCACGTCTTTTTTGCTGTAACGGTGACAAGGTAGGGCTCCTATGTTTAATCAAGTTTTGATTCCTAACCTGAATTTCACCAAAAGGCTCCTTTGGATAATGTGGGAATATCTATTTAATGTAAATTACACCTACCTTTAGGCAAGTCAATGCCTTGAACCATAGCATTACTTCCTTTAGTGTATTTGATCCCAAAATGTTAGTGTTATTCTCCAAGTATGAAAGCATCAAGAAAGAGTATTTCTTGTGAATGGACCTTACCTTAGGATAAGGTTTGGATGTGATAGGACCTTTAACAAAGATCTTAGACATGGGAGAAGATGCCGCCGTCTGGTACATCCTGAGTCACTTTCCAATTGGGCCCAGTCTGCTGAATGTCTACTTGGAAATGCAATTGAGGCAGTATCGCAGGGTAAGACGGAAGATCATAAATTGAGCAATACGACTGTGTAGGTAGGACCTGAAGATGCGGATCTGTTATTATGTGACAGTTTTATAATTATGACCAGCAAATATGTCCCAACTTTTGCCTTGTCGGACAAACCATAACTCCCACTAATGCAGGCATTTGGGATTTTGTGTTTTTGCCCTGGGCAATAGAGGCAGGATCCACTGTGCCAGCTGCTTCAAGAAATTCCATCCTCCATTCTGATGATATCAAACCACCGGCTGCAGCCCTCAATTCTTTCCTGAAAGGTGGAGAAGAATTCATCTCAGTGGATACAGAGCACAAAGAGAAACCTTTGCAACAGGTAATTTGTTTGGTTACGGACCCTCTTCTTAAATGGTGAAGTTGACAAAGTTTATAGACAAATGGCGAGATACATTAATCATCTATGACACACAAAATTCAAAACTGTGGTGGAGTTAGCAAAACGTTTTTGGTAGTTATGAGTGACGTGAAAGATTTCAGAGCAATTTCTATCAAGGCAGTGGCATAAATCTGCATGCTTTTAGTGGCTTACTGCTACAGTCTTTGTTATTCAAAAGGCTTTTTTCTCCTTGAGGTCATTTATCATTCAATATTTTTAAATCTCATTTAAACGATCAATTCCAGCCTATTCCAGTTGGAGTCCTATACACTAGTCCTCCCTTTATAACAACTACCAGAATTTAAACTCAAGCCAAAAGATAAAGTTAGTTTTAGTAACTTTGTTAAGGCAATATTAAGTGTGGTATGACACTCTTTTGGACCTTTCCATAGAATGTCCAGTGTTTATTCAGTCCTTCCCCAGTGTTCGCATGACCCCTCCAGGCCAGTATCACAAAAGCATTCACAACCACAACATAATCATAGTGCCCTGGAAGGTTTCGGGTCAGGCTTGTGAACTACAGGAATTTTGACAGAGGCTGCTAACCTCATTAAAAATTCCCAAGGAACTGGAACGTCCAAAGATTACAACTCAGCATGGTGAGCAGGGACAAATGTGTTGCTTTCTTTTCTGCATATGTCACTCTACTTGTGAATGTGTTTACATTTTTAGCCAGTAGGTCAGGGGACGTCTTACAGAAGAGTTAGTACTTAATTACTGTTCATCAATTCCAACATAACATTAAAAGATAGACAATAGATCTTCTGGAGAACATCTACAGGTATGTTATCTTCTTCGAGTTGTTCGATTCACTCCAACACATTACCATCTATGGGAAGTAAAATAGGTATTCAATGTATTTCTCTCCTGACCTGATAATTAACTCTTGCCTCTTGAATTGTTTCCTGATAAATTAACAATGCTTTTCTGCTTAGTCTCATTTTAGTAATTTCTGATGTTAAAGATCTAGGCATTTTTCTGGGTAGTTTTCTCCTACAGAGTGTGTTTTGATATCTCCTGTACGACCAAACAATGATGGCTGCAGAATATCTATGTTTTCCAGAGCAACCAAAGTTATGCTTGGGCAGATTCATAAAAACTTCAGACTTGAAAACTGAAGGTTTTCCTCTAGAATTCTACAGAATCCTCCCTGTCTATGACCTTGTGAGTCCGAATGATGATGGATCTTTCTAGTATTGATATAGTCTTCATTGGTCCATTAAACTAAGGCTGCTACGAGTTCTTTTGAGCAGGCACCAATCTCCATGACCTAATCAAATCAGCAGATAGGATTAATGTCACTATTTTGTGAACTGTTTATTCCAAGGCACTTTCTAGCGCTTCTACAACGTCGTTAATATGCTTTAAGCAAACGTAATAGGAACCTCCAGTTGTAATATTAAATGTGGAATTTCCTGTATGGTAGTGTCAAAAAGACCTAGTTTTACTAAAGATATAAACACAAAGTTATACTATTTATAACTATTTGTCCCGCACCAATTGTCGATTTCAGCTCCTAGGTCCGTTGCTACCATGAATACCTAAAATAAGTTTTGTGTGTATTTCCCCAAGAACTTGTCAACTTGCGGTTGCCAATGTTCACCATTCTATTCATTGTTCCCCCCGTTTCATCAAACGCAATTGGCTCTCACACAAAAACAAGGTATGCTGACCACAGTCAAGCATATTCTATTGTACTGCCGGGCCCAGCTTGGCCGATTTTGCTTGGTTTTCAGTTGTTCTCCATTTTCCAAGGTTGTTGGGAAGTGTACTTGGTTTTTACTTAACTTCTGTTTCAATAAATGTAAAAAAAAGAAAACATAATACTCACCACTGACTTCTTAATAAATTCATTATATTTATTATAGGGGTGGTAAATACTAAACACATAACATGAACAGTATCTTAAATAATTGCACTATTTGTAAAGGAAATGTCAACATATCTTGTGTATATGATAACACCACTTGGGACTTTAAGAACCTTTTCGAAAAAAGGCATTTGTGTCATTATGTATTTAGATGTGGCCAAATAAATCATGCTCTTTTGAAAAGGGCACTGATAAAAACACATTCACACATTTATTGTTACAGTGAAAAGGTCAAATTCCGTCTTATTTCCAAAGTATATCCCGATTAACTTCAGACATCACAGCATGGTGCCTTACATACTACGTTACAACCACTTAACAGAAAAAAAACTGGGCACATGATCAGTCTACTTAATGAAATCTTATCTTACTGTGCAGATTTAACCCTTTGAGAAACACCTCCATGACACAGAATTATTATTTTTTTTATGGAAGATTACTTTTGTAATTACTGGAGGATTTCTATGAAAGCCTCTGCAACATGTTAAAAACACAACAAACCCTCCTTTTATTGATCCTGCATTATTTACTGGGCTGAATGCAAGGGAGGGTGAGCAGCAGGCAGGAGAGGTACTTATTTCCTTTCCTATGTGGGGGGCCACTTGAATTATACGCCGGGGGGGTGGCCGAATTATGCGGCAGGGTCGTGTTAATTATACGACAAGAAAAGGCAAACTATAGGAAGCAATACGGCACATTTTGAGGCAGTGTTGCTACATTATTTTGACATTTTTTTTATACCTGTTAACACTGTCTGGGCACAGTTTGCACCACAATAGTACCAGTTTAGCACTCAAATACAGCAATAAGCAACAGAAAGGTATCAAGTCAACCTTTGAGAAGGGCATTCCATTGTGTGGTAACACGTGTCGCTGCATTATTAGTAACTTTTGAACTGTTTGAGCTAGAAACATTTTTGGGGGTTAAAATCTTCAGATTATGCAGCAAATGGTGGATTATGTGGCAAATGCAGTAAATCTGTAATTATGGGGGAAAGGCCACGTCCGCATAATTGCATAATTACAGCTGCTCTGCCTTTGTGTAACAACAAAACAAACAAAATGTGTTTCCTTCCTCTTCTATGTGCATTCCCAACTCAGATGATTCGAGACCCTTCAGCAGCCTGCCGCCCAAAATTCTCATCCATTCTGTCTGCCTTCTGCCTCTCACCAGCCTTGGCATCCCACAAACTGAGCGCAGCTGGACAAAGATTCAGCTGGAGGCAGGTATACAAAAGTTCCAACCTCCTATGGCAGCTTTCCCAGCACCCCACCATGACACTCTCTGGTATGCAGCCCCTTCTAGTACATTACCCCATGGCATGTTTCCCTCCCCTGATGGCATCCATTTGCCCTGCAGGCATCTCACCTCCAGTAGCAACCCTGCAGACTCTGGTCTCAGCGGCTCTCTTGGTGACTGGTCTCTGGCAACATCTGGCCTCTTCTTCATCCGTGGCATCTGGCTTGCTGTGCTCCTCTGCAGAATCCAGAATCCAATGGCACCCTCAGCACCTGGCATCCAGCATGTTTAACGCTGATGGGTCTGTTCCACTTAGTGGGTGAGGAAGCTGCAGTAGCAATAGTGCCCCCCTTCGACCCTCCCTTCATTGAATTGTTCCTCAGCATGTCTGTCCAGGTCTGAGCTTGCTTGACCAGATGACTCCATGCCACAACCAACCTTGTTTCCAGGTCTAGATTTAAAGTGATAAAACCATTGCATTGTGATCCATATAGTTGTAATCCAGACCTGGGGATCTTGTGCCCTAAACCACATCGAACCATATTGGAAACAAACATGGAATTACGCATAAAATGAGTGTAAATCAAAAAGTTAAATAGCACATAAATGCTCCCAAAAATATATTCTGTGCCACAAAAATGTTTTGTCTTATGCCACAAAATGTGTTACTCCATGCTTAAATCTTCTAGGAGTTTGGAACCGCTTATGGTATGGTTCTGGCTAAAATTAATGTATAACGTCTGCACATAGAAAGCTTCAAGAGATAAGCCGTAAACAGATCTGCCAAAAGTACTATGCCATTAAATTAACAAAATTGAGGAAGGAAGCGCCTCTGTGACACCCTTGAGGTTTCAACTCTTGTGAGTCAAGACATCTCTCCTCACACTCAGAACTGGTAATAAATAGCATATTACACGTCTAACACATCCATATATTCCATCCTCACACAACCACTCACCTGCCCGGCCTTCAAATAATAGTAATAACCAATTGTAACCAAACATGAACCCAACAATATGTTCATACACTGAATTGACACCCAGTTTGCACTTCCTATATCAGCCCACGTTTTTATACAATATCAAAGAGTGACTTTGAACAGGTTGTGTCATTTCATTTCATAAGGCTTTATTCGGAGCAAAAGACACGTCCATAAAAGCACAGCATAAAAAGACAACAGTATAAAACAGGTTGTGTCAATCCATCATCCTCTAGCATAAAACATACAATGGTGGTAGCAGTTGCCAAACTTAATGGCATAACCTTCAACCACTCGGATGGGTTCAATTCCAAATAAAGCGCAGTCGCCTAGGATTAAACAAATGACAATACACATTTAGGTAAGGATGTTTATTATCACACCTATAGAGTAACATCTTCAGAAAATTCCTCCTAGGTTCAGAAACGATGATAACATTAAGATTTAATTGTGCACTAAGTACTACAGGCTGCAGAAAAACCAAATGAAAAGACAAGTACAAGATCACTGTTCAAGAGATGCATTCTGGGTAATTCCCCACCCAAAGTATACAACACGTGGACATAAAAACACACACCCTCATTGGCAAAGAGCACGTTCATGGCAATGTGTCTTTCTTCATTAACTAAATGTGTTCTCCAGGCCCACACGACGGACCAATGAATTGAAGGATTTTCCTCGGTGCTTAAAATGGAAAAATAGAAGGGCTTGTAGTTGTTTCTGAGAAGTGCTGCTACTCTCCAATTAAAAGTATGACGTTTCTCTTGAGAAGAGCAGGTACGCTCTCTCTCAAAATAAAACAAAGTGCAGGTGCGCAGTACCGTACAGTACCGGCCCATTTAAAGCACTGTCTTTCTATACCAGTGCTGATTTTGTGGTGGCTGGGAGTGTCCCTTATTATGAGTTTTCTTCCCTTTTCACTGTTAGTTTATTGTGCCAGGGCCTCGTTGTGAGGCCTCGTTTTACTTAGTTGTTTTTCTTTCAAATATACAATGTTCCGGTTCACGTAGGTTGAATGCTTGGCCTGCCGAGTTTGGGTACCACATTTCTCACATCCAAAAGGGTGTCCGGATGGGCCCAGCCAGGGTGTGGCGAGCACCCTGGAACGACTAGCAGTTCTGGGAAAAGGAGAGGAAATAGTTGATAATGTGGCATTATCCTGTCGCTCGGGCTCACACCAACGGGATGTTGTGAGAATGTCTGTGTGAGCTGATGTCACTTCAGAGGTGCGTCATTGGCTCGTATGAAGGATATTTCGAGAAAAGGGGAGGGGCGAGCATAGTGGAAACATTGGTAATTAGCAATGGAAAGCCTGGAGGGTTGTTGTTTTTTTAATGTAACTTGTACCCTACCAAAAACCATCAGGAATAACAAACATTCATGTGCAAAGAAACGTCATGATGGCCTATTTAGTTGTTATAATCGTATTTTTTGCCAGCAGACTGATTTAGTTGCAGCATAAACGTTGGTGATGTCGAGAAGCGTGTCCGGGGCGGGAAACAGAGGGGGGGAAAGGGTGAAGATATTGGGGAAGCAGGGAAAGAGTGAGGTTAGGCACACCCAAGTGGGGATAGAGAGAGGACACGCAGATGAGACAGGGAGGAGAAACTGGCAGAGTCTCTGGAAGTTTAGATTACTAGATCTGTTTATATTAAAAGGAAGAAAGCGGAGGGGGGCAAAGAGACGAGAATAAAGAGAGAAAGAGATTGGGAGGAGTATACTGCAACCCGCTGATAAACTTGTTTTTATTACTGTATGATAGTTAATGTTTGTGGATGTGGGTGTGCGCTCGGGTGCTTGCGAACCTCGTTGTACAACAATACATTATTGTGTATTTTTTTTTCAATTTCTGTACCCACCCCCTCTTGCCTAATCTTTCAAACGAGTTTACTATCACCTGGCATCCATGATGTGCAACAGTGTATTGTCACAGGCGAGCGCCACATTGATCAAAAAATAAAAAGTAGTGGTTAGGCCCTAACCACTACTTTTTATTTTTTGATCAATATGGCACTCGCTATATACTCACCCACATCCACAAACATTAACTATCATACAGTAATAAAAACAAGTTTATCAGCTGCTTGCAGTTAGGGGGACGACCCCACTTTTATCACGTTGGGATGATTTAATAAAGGACTTGCACTTGAACGGCTCCATTTTATACATTGCTGAAATCCCAGCCCACGACCCCCGAGCTCAGCGGCCAAGTGAAGGAAGAAGGGCGAGGTGGGCGGCCGGTGTCACCCGAGCAGCCTGCAGCTGGACTCCCGGCTACCTACCCCTGGACGGGCTCGGAGCCTGGGCCACAAAGCGGGGTGTAAGCGTGCTCTCCCTGTACCGAAACAGATAATGTGCCCCCGCCCCCTCCCCCTTCTTGACACAACACACTGAGACTAATCGCCCATAATTGAGGGGGCGGGGCGAAGGGGAGGGGCGAGGGGTCATCTATTGTGCCGAAAGTGCAAATGGTCAGCACACGAGGCGTCACTCCCTGTGCTCCTGATGGAGAAAAGGTACCACAGGAAAAAACAACTGTTTTCTTAAGAAATCTCCAGCGAGGTACCTTAGCAGAGAGTAAGGCGACATTTTTAACATAAATGCAAAACTCACACGTCCATTACAAAATACCTTTTGTTGTCAGCTGTTACATTTTGAATGCGACAAAACTATAAGTTATGCCAAATTTCAAACACAGGCACTGCAAATTGGTTTGTGAACATTGCAAATATTAGAAAATATAAGAAACAAACATTTTAAGTTAGCGTTAAAATATTACTCTGGTGAAAATCTAATTTGGCTTTTCCAAATGTTTTACATATAACTCAGGTGAGGCGTGCACTGCAAAGTAAATAAACATTCTAATGCTGAGAAAAAATGGCAACCGAAAAAAATGTCTATAAGGCGCTACCAGCCAGTTCTACAGTACACCAGGAGTGTATTCCCAGTGTATTCTTGGCACAAGCAGGGCAAGGACAAATTAACAGGAACACTGTACTTGTGTAGCACACAATTTCCACAGATATCATTAAGCAAATACACAAAACACAATTTTGTGCGCGCCATTAGTCAACATTAACGACTGCTCCTTGTTTTCTCAAATTCAGAATGATGAAAGGCAGAGCTACCTGGACGGCGTTCTGGCGTCTGTGATTTGGATGCATAAAATATCGTAGACAAACGTAGAATACCTAATTTACGAAACACAGTGAAAGAAAAGGCACAGGGTCCGGATTTCTCCAAATGTGGACATCATAAAAATTGGCATAAATATGAAGGCGCATTTCTTCACGTCAGTAACCGTCTTCTATCCGTCTTTGGTCAAGATGAGGAGAAGCGGGTAGTGGAGGTTTTCGTCATAAACACGGCCCTCTTCACTCTTCAGCTGCAAGTAAATGAAAGTCGAATGTAATGACCCAGCACAAATACATTGACACATTGGGCAAAAATCAAGCTAATCCACTCTAAATACAGTGCACGTTGTAAATGACCGTAGAGGGCAATTTGACACACTATGGCAGTCATCCTAGGCTCAAGAGGGGCTCAATTCATGTCAGAAAGAGCCCCAGTTCTGTGTTTTAGGTATTTTCTAGAGATCAGATAACATTCTAAGAAGTTAAAGAGCATTAACAGATAACATGTTTATGCTAACAGGAGCACCCGAAACTCGAGGTGCGTGAGATGTCTTGGGGCCCTTCTTTCAGAGGATGAGGCTACCTGGCACGTCAGGGCGCAGACCAGCGAGATGCTCTCAGTGTCCCAACCAATTACCCAACAGCAGGTGGCATAGCCCATGTGCACAAGTCCCAGCATGCATCAACAATGGATATGTGGGTGTATAATTAATTTACACAAGGAAACAACTCTCCTAATTATTTTGCTGCACAATTTTAACACAACTAATTTGAACTAGATAAATATGTACTTATAGACAGACAGATAGCTCGATAGATATTAATAGATCGATAATTTGAGAATTTTTAACATTTGAGACCCAAAGTCAGCACATAATCATACGAATTTTAGATCCTGTGGCAAATCCTGGATAAGGACTGTGGTTTAAAAATCACATTCAGAGTGTACCCACACAAAGTTTAATCTGCCCTTTGAACCTTGACGTCAGGTTCATTCTCTGAGGGCTTATTCGACCTCTTTGACGTGAGATGACTCCCCCTGCCGGTAAAATACCACAACTGTTAAGTGAACACTTACAAAATTGTGCTCAAGTCCTACACTCCCCAGCCCCTTCCTCCTGCATCACAACGAGCCGGACGCATGTGCCTCCTTGAGATTTTAATCCACTTTACCTACAAGTATGTGTCGCACAATGTGGGAAGCGACTAGGGTCTGTTTCCGGGTGGCTGCCCCGTTTAAAGAGACAGGTCACTTTATTTACTTACAGTGGATATTTTCTCAGTTAACTTGGCGAATCCTGGGCAGGTTGCCCAGGGCACTACCAGCCTAAAGAAAAAATTGACCAACCTTAAAATAAACATCGATATATAAAATACCACTAAAAAAAATATTGGTATGATAACATTCTGCGCGATAAGAAAGTCAGTGCCGGGTGCACTGCAGGACTGCACCCCGACTTCACTTAACCACCCCTGCCAGAACTTTCTTTTCTCCACCCTGTGTCGCAGTGCAACCGAAAATGATCGTACAGGCAAAAATAAGTAACAAAAAAAACAGAAGCAAGCCCCCCTGGAGCACATTGTAACCCATCTCCGGAGCCTCAATCATCTCTGAGTTAGGGGGTAAAAGACCTCGACAAAGGACTGCCCTTCTGTGAGTCGGGGGAGGCAGGCTGCAGCACACACACCTGCGAAACAGTATGAAAATACCAGCCTGGCTGGCTGGGGAAAGGTTATGCGGTTTGAGAGTAGATCTGCTCATCAACCCCCCGCCCCTTTTCGGGATAATTAAAAAAAATGATTGTGCTTCTCCATGTTCCACAAAAAAGAAGCCCAGGTCTTTTACTTTAAAAAGAAAAGAAAAAAATCTGCAGAAAGCAAATGTTGCAAAGAAAACAATTTTCCAATTTTGTAAGCAAAATCGGGCTCATGAGGTGTGAAGGAAATTATATAGCTACTATTAGTGGCATTATGCTTTTCTTCATAATTGGATGTAACACGCTCAGGCCCGGAGGGTGAATAGCAGCCGCGGGAGTGGAATTCACACCGCTTACCCTTTCCAGTGCCCACAATTATCAAGAGCACACCATACAGATTATAAACATCGGGCACTTGCAAGGCGCCGGCTTGAATGGGTAAACTGAGGCGCGAGCTGGTCATTCTTTTGACATAAACGTCCACGCTTCATATCATAGCCTTTCAAAGTTTACTTCCATTCAATAGCGGGAATGCAATTTACCGGAGACCCCTTTGGGCTTTTTTAATGCTACGTTTAAAAAAGACGTGTTTACGCAGGATGCAAAATAACACGCTTTATGTTCCGTCCTTGCAGCAGAAAACAAGGAAATAATTTTTTTTTTACGCAACTGGAAGAAAATATCTCGAACACAGCATTTTATTTGACATTAGAGGTAATTGCGGCTGTGTGCTGAACAGGGTGCACATTTTGCTGCCACAATCAAGAAAGATAACATAAAGAGAAAAGAATTGTGGGGGAATGAAAAACTAAAAAAAGTAGAAAATAAATAACAAACCAAGCCCTACAGATAGGGAGCTGGTGGGCTCCTGGGCATGGCTGCCAGGCGTGGGTACATGTTAACAAAAAAACTCTGGCATACAGTGCAGAATGGCACAGTTTTGATTACAGGCTTGCTTTTTAACGGAAATAAAATTTCACAGCTCACAATGAGAGGTGAAAAGTTTAAGAGGTAAAGCTGTCCCTCCTGATCACTGCCTGCTAATCAGCTTCATGGGTGGTTGCCTAAATCTGCGGATTTTTTTGTGTGTGTGTTTTTTTGCTTGCTCCACTGCCAAGATTGTAACTCATTTTTCCTCCTATTGAAGGAGGCGGGGGAACAACTCCCAACAGAAGGCAGCTGTGTATGAGTGACATGAGGCGCTAATGCAGAGGGCAAAATTAAAATTCATGAATCTCTTCACAACCATTTGTGTAACAAGATTAAGACGGGACAGCAGAAAATAGCTGCATTATCAGCCTTGCTACAGTTCTCCAGCTGGTTACGCTCTATTCCAAAACAGTAGGGATAAGCGGATAACATGCAGCCTGAAGGAAAATGCCTCTCTTCCTTTTGGGAACAAAATCACCGGGAGTGGGGGGCATGGGAGATGGGGCTTGGAGAGAGACATGCGGGAATAAAAAGCAATCTTGCCAGACAAGCAGAAACACTAAGCCGTGCTCATCAGCGTGGATGTAAAACGCAACAAAAGGTTCCAGTTGACAAGTGGGTACCAGAGGTACAATCCCACAGCCAATTTTCTGCAGCGCAGAACACAGCATCCAGCGACTCCCTGCTCAAGATGGCAGCCATGCTAAGGTCTGCGCTGTGACCGCACCCTGTTGTGCCGCAGGACGCAATCTAGAACTCAGGCAGCCCAGTAGTATTTTTGGAGTTCATGAATCCAGGGTTTAAGTCCAGTTTACCTACAATCAGGCAAATGGCTACTCTTAAAAGGAAATCCAAGGGCTAATGGTTTCCTCACTCCAATGAAGTCATGTATAAGGGTTGCCTGATTATTGAGGTGCTGAGCAAGAAAAAGGTCAAACTAGAGGACATTTTATTTATATAGTTTAATTGATTTAGTTGGGGCTCCAACAAAATGCTGTCTATGAGTGCTTTCTTTCAATTTCAGCTCCCACAAGACATAGATATTAACGAGCAGTTACCTAGAAGGCCTTCATTGTAGCTTTAGTTCTGCAGACACAGATCATAGTCAAATTTCCCCCCACTAAGATGATTAATATTACAACCGCCATCAGCCTCCTGAATGCTCCTCGTCCCTCCTACCTTTCACTGACTTCTCTAACAACCTACCCTGTTCCCTTTACCTAATCTATACCAAGTCTCGAAACCTTTTGCTTCCCGTTCAGAAACCTATTAACTCTGTCTTGTCCTCTTCTGGACCTTTTGATCCTATATCATTAAAATTGTTGGCTTTTGCAGGTAACGTCCTAACTTATCTTTGTAAACTGTTCAATATTTCCATCTCCACTGAGGTCTACTCACAATATTTTAAGTCTGTTGGAGCTCTATCATTATATTTAAAAAAAATGCGGATTCACTTTTCTTTATCCAACTTTAGCTGAGTCTCTCAACTTACATTTTTCTCCAAAACTCTACAAAGGGTAGACTTCAACCAGATTACTTAGTACCCCTCTTTTCACAACTTAATCTGCCTTTCTTACATGGGGTTTTGCGCCCTTCAATCAACCTAAACTGCTCTCCACTTCATTAATTTTGTCACCACCAACCCCCCTAATCTTTACTTTTCGAGCACTGACCTGTCAGCGATATTTCAGACAGTTTATTGATGTCATAATTCTAGTTAACACATTTGAATCATTTTACATTGTTTACACAGTAAATGAATGGTGGTCTTAGTATGTTGCACAACGCTTCTTCTCAGAATCGTGGTGCTCAACAAAATCCTTACATACTCTGCTGCCCCCACCCAAGGTTCTATCATCACTGGTATTGGTTTCTCAAACCACTCATATGCTGAGGATTCATGAATCTTCTCCACCCACCCACTGCTCACCCGATGGACACCCACCACCAGTAGCGGCTGCTACCAACCAGGGGTGGTGGATTAGGGGGTTGTGGTCAGAGAATGAACAAGGAAGGCGGGGATTAATAAAAAAAATACAGCGTATCTCTTTTCCGCCAGCCGCCGCCTCTTCTTTCTCCATCCTCCTCGAGTCTCAGCAGGAAGCACACAGCCTTCCAGAGTCCCCTGACCAATCACACTGTGGCCTTAGTAGCATTGTCATTGGTCTGAGTGCCGCACTTTGGTCGGCCCGAGACGGGCAGCCAAAGCGTCATGCGCACTTTTGGTGCTGCCACCACTCTTCCCCCTGTGACACGGGGAGCCCAGCCCCATACGCCTGGCTTGAGCTGCAAGCTGAATACAGAAAACAAAATGATAATAACAAATGTTATCATTTTATTTTTTGCATTCAGCTTGCAGCTGAACCAGTGTTTCGACGCTCCTCCGCCTTAGCAGTGGAGCCGCCACAGCCCACCACATGATGGTCTTACAATTTCTTATTTTTATTAAAATGTGAGACTCTCTTTTCCTGGCCTCTTCTGCCTTTATAACCAAACATTTCCTTTACCACCCAAAAACACTCCATCTACGTCCCAGCACCAGAAGACAAAATGTACTATCAGACTTAAATTGCAACTACAGCTGCAAAGCTCCAACTTCTAAATATCAAGAAGATCTGCCGCCATTTCTCCTAACACTACACTAACACACTATTGAACAGCACCAGCCTGCTGAAGGGTCTCTAAAAATCCCTTATCCCCCCACTTATAAATTAATATTCACTAGATATGTCCTACATGACCTCCCATGTTGGAAACCCCGTCTGATCATTTCTGTCAAGCGGGTTGGATAACTGCAAGCAACAGAGCTCCGTTGAAGCTCTTCCCTTTTGAAAACAAGATAATTCATGGCATACACCTAAGCTACGTCAGAAGCTACCCCCTTAATAATCCCTACTCAAGCATTGGGCGTTTCTAACTTTAAATTCCTATCTGAGATTAAAGCGTCTTTGTACAACTTTCCAATCCAACTACTAGACTCACTGCACTGGAAGGTGGTCCCAGTAGATAACCTGAATAGTCCATCATTATCAGCTTTCAACACCACCCTTAAGTCCAACCTCTTCAACCTAGAGTCTCACTTAAATACATGACAAGCACAAGCAGTTCTAATGTCCTCACCTATGCATCGTCTCCGGATAAGTTTATTCATAATATTGGGTCATTTGTGCCTTGTGTCCTACCAGATTCAACACTCACCTCACATGGATTTATTGTAACTGTTTAAAATGCAAACAGAAATCTCATGAACTACTTATTGCTCGAAATACTCTTTTTTCTAAAAAAAGAAATACTCGCAATCTAATACGGTTCAACCCACGGCCCACGGATAAAGTGCTGAGGGCATTTACGACGAGGGAAGCTCAACAAACTACTACAACACACACCTTTGAGTGTATTCTTCCACTGAACAGTGTTAAAAGGCATATTCTGGGCCAAAATCAAGCAAACCGATACATTTTTCTAAAAGTCAGGAACACTATCAACATTTTTATTTATGTCCTTTGATACACTTTTGATGTGGTTTCTTTTTGTATCTGAGTAAAATATTTTTTTTAGTAATTACGTTTTAACAAATTTTTTGGGGCATGGATTAATTAATTGAAAGGACAATGTAATTTTCAATGCCCTCTTCATATCATTTGTGTTTTTTAAATGAGCTAGTAGTGGTTTGGTCCTTAATCGCATGTGCTCCATTGAAGGGGCTAGGTCTCCTGAAACTTCAGCATCAACGCATGTGTGCTCACACGTATATTTTAAATTATGTTGCCCTTATAGGTCTAGTGGCTGTTTCTATTTTAAAAACATTTTTTGTTTTTTGTTTTATATAGCGCAAACTTGACCCGAAGATTTCAGATAGCTTTACACGAGCACCAGTTTCCTTACAGATGGACACATTCACCTTTGTTAGGGATGGGGAGATTACGTGATTTGCCCAGAATCACAGGATGTTGAGCATCGTTGCCGAGACTCGAACCCGATTCCGCAGCTTAAAGGTTGACCACTCTAGCCGTAAGGCTACATCCTCTCCCCAAGAGTACCAAGCTTTCTGTGTTCTTCCATTCCTTTTCTCCATGAGCTCCAAGCTCCCCTAACTTCCAATGCTTGGTTACAGGTTATCGCTATAGGGACTTCTATCGGAGGCAGCCTTATAGTCAGTCAACAGCCCATGCTTTTCTGCTGAGATGGGATTTGTGGTGTTCCATTGGTATTCATTAATGAGTGTGCTATGAGCTTGTCACTGTCTTCGAGTTACTCAGAACACTCGCTGCCTATGACTGAATATTACTTAGGGCCCGATTCACAGAACTAACTGAAGACAAAATCCTAAACTTACTACCATATTGGTATTCACAGAAGGCACTTACTCATTTTGGTATTCACAGAAGTCATTTAGGAGTCCCAACTTTACTACTCCTAAACTGAGAAAAATCCTAACGTTAAGACTTTCAGTATTCACAGAAGGCATTTAGGAGTCCTAAAGTTAGGACTCCTAACTTTACTACTCCTAAACTGAGAAAAATGCTAACTTTAAGACTTTCGGTATTCACAGAAGGCATTTGGGAGTCCTAAAGTTAGGACTCCTAACTTTTGGACTCCTAAATGCCTTCTGTGAATATCGAAAGTTTTAAAGTTAAGATTTTTCTCAGTTTAGGAGTAGTATAGTTAGGAATCCTAACTTTAGGACTCCTAAATGGCTTCTGTGAATACCGAAATGAGTAAGTGCCTTCTGTGAATACCAAAATGGTAGTTAGTTTAGGATTTTGTCTTAAGTTAGTTCTGTGAATCGGGTCCTATGTGTCCAAGTCTTTCTGGTCAGTTCAGAATCTAATGTCTGGCAGAGGCTAGGCCAGTGATGCTGCCTAGCTGGTCAGGTGAGGTTCTGTACTTTGGCATGACATCTGGTTCTAATCTATTCCTTTCATCCTTGCTACACGTTTTGGTGTTGTATTGTTGTATTGTGTGAAGAGATGATCTATTGTTGCTTTGTGATGTGATAAAGTGTCTTTTTCAAAAGATGTGGTGTGGTGAGACATTGCTTAGTATATCAAGGTTTGTATGGCATTGAAAGGACATCTGTAGTTCACTCTGAAATCTCAAGATGTGAGGTCTGTTGTCATGAGGCATTGGGAATTATTATGTGGCACTCTTTGTTGTGTGATATTGCTTGCTGTAGTGTGTTTATTGGCAATTTTTATAAGGCTTTCCATATTCCCTTATGAGGTCTAAAGCATAGCATGGTTATAATTTCTGGTGTGGGATAGTCAACTGTTGGATCGCCAAGGACATTGCTAATTAGGGTAGTATTTAGCCCACCAGAGGGTCTATCCCTGCACCATTTAATGCTTTTAGATGAAAACAGAAATGACCTGAAATGTTTTCATAAATTAATAACTATTTTTCTTGAAATAGTAGTGACCAAATAAGACTATAGCGTCTTCTTAACCCCTTAGCTGCGGTAGCTATTCCGCCGCAGTGCTAAGGGGGAGGGGGCCGCGCGGCGCTCCCGTACTCGTGACGGAACTGCTCCGTCACGAGCCTCGAGTGGGCTGTGCTTGTGACGGAACGGTTCTGTCACGGCCCCGCCCGCTTAATTGAACGCGCCGCGCAGGTGCGGCGAGCGGGCCGTGACGAACCGTTCCGTCACCAGCACAGCCTACCCGAGGCTCGTGACGGAGCGGTTCCGTCACGAGCACGCAAGGGGTTAAATGATCGATCAACATTATTTTTAAGCCAGCTATGTTAGAATCGAAAATAAAAAAAAATAACTGTACACTAAAGCTCCTCAGTGAATTTAAGAATGTATCTTTCCCAGAGCCAATCAAGTTAACACTACTGCCCCATGCTCAAGTGCTATACATAACATCTTCTGAGCATGAGTTAAGACATAATAATAATTTCAGCTAGAGTAATACATCTGAATTGATTGCAAATGGGCAGGTCAAGAGGAGGGAATCTGCCCTGTCTGCAACAATGGCAAAGAAGACATTGCCCATGTTTTGCTTTTTTGCCCTGCTTATAGCGTAATCCGGAGAGCCTGGCTGGTACCACTATGTAGAAATCTGGGACTAAAACTTTGTGCTCAAGCCGTTAGAATTTTAAAATATGATACATCCCCCCTTATTGTGTTCTCGGTCTCCCGCTTTTTGTACGGTATGTGGCGCAGAAGGTCCACTTTGATTAATTGTGACTAATTTTTAATGATGGCCATTTTTCGTGGATAACTGATTGTTTAATAATGTTTTAACTGCTGGTTCTTAACTATTTATGTATTTTATTGTATGTACATACTTTGCTTGTGCTTTTATGGTCATTGACCGAAATAAAGTTATCACGAACGAACAAATTGATTGTTTCAATAATTCCTTCTTTGGATGTTTGGAACAAGTGAAAATCCCAAATGTATTTGCCTTAGCGTGTTTCTAAAATTTAGGATTAGTTACTATAACCTACCCTATGACCAACAGGAGAACGATCAGCAGCATGGTGCTGGGATGAGGGCTTGGTAGCCCAGAGGTCCTTCGTAGCTTACCTGTGTAAGTGGGTGGCATCAAGGTGCTGGGGTGAGGGAGGGCATCCTGTATTTGTGAGAGCCTCCAGTGGGCTATGCCAACAAGGGGGCAACTGATGACAGGAGTCCTGTGAGTAGCTGGTTCAGAAGAGTGCAAAGAAGGACCAACTTAGCCCAGCTAGGTAGTGCTGGGATGGGGATTGACAGGATGGTTGAAGCAGGGGTCTTCTTAGGACTCCACAGTGGTGTATGGGTGCAAGGAGAACACAGCGGGGCCAGAGGGGCATGGACTGGCCCCTGTGTGGCCTAGGCATCGGTGACAGCTGTGATGTGTGCAGACCCAGACATAATGGCCTTCTGAGATCCCATTTAGATAGAAGAGAAGACTGCCTTGCCAGGAAAGACAAGGCATTGGGTTCACTGGAACTTAACTTACTGAATTTTGCTGGAGTTCACTGTGTTGTCTTTAAATATAAGTAATGGAGTATCAGGACACCACCCCAATCTGACAAGGAGGCGAGGTGGAATGATTTCAGAAGTTTATCTCACAATCTCCCTCAATGGAGTTTCACAGACATTTGAACTATACACAGGACCTCAGGAATTATGTGATTCAGAGGCCACAACATCTTTTGCATAATTATGGATTTGCCGCAGTTGCCACATAATCCATCATCTGTTGCATATTCAAGAGAATGTGACAAAAAAATATTATTTCTAGCTGAAACAGATCAAAAGTTACTAAAAATGTGGTGACGTGTTCCCGTGCAGGTGAAGACACTTTGCAAAGGTGGACTTTATCACCTTTCAGTGGCTTAATTTCTGTGTTTGGTTGTTAAGCTGGTACAAATGAGGAGAAAGTTTTGCTTAGACCGTGTTACCATGTGTAAATAATGAAATAATACTATCACAAAAAGGTGTTTCATAATGCTGCATAATTTGCCTTTTCTTGACACATTATTTAGTCAACCCTGCTGCAAAATATGGTTGTCGGCTGCCATATAGTTCCAGTAGCCCTGACTATAGGGTAGAACTCTAAGCACCAGAGTCTTTTGTGGTGAAAAAAGAGTACAGGGGTCTCTCAATTGTCATACCACTTCCAGGCTTTGGAATTCTGCAAAGTACTTGTGTGCATTTAGGGAACTACAATAATCTCAATCTCATATCCATCAACTAATAATGAATGAGGGGGATTTGTAGATATCGAGCCAACTGGCTTCACTCTGGATACATGTATAAACAAATGTATTTTTCATGGACAAGTTAGGATCAAGCATATGCAGAAGAACTTACTAGCTGAGTGATTTTAAAGGGACCCTCAAATCGAGGTATACATTTGGGCTGTGAACCAGAAGTGTGCAGACGAGAAGTTGATAGTCAAATCCTTTCTCCCACCTGATGACTAAAGCTTATCTTCTGTGATTGTCAAAGAACCTTTTACAGTCTGCTTCAGCTTTGGTTACATGAGAAATGGAAGACTTCTTAATGGAATGCAATTTTTACACTAGAGCTGCCCCCTGAAGGAACTGTAATCATAGCAAGGGAGAGGACCATGAATCTGGAAGGAAACCATAAGTGCAATAGAAGGGGAAAAACCTAATGCACTATGAAGTGAGTTGTTATATGGCAGCACAGCAAATGAAACCCATGATGCCCAGTCCTCCAGATGTTCCATACTAACGCATCTCAGATACAGTTCCAATAACTGATTCAACCTTTCAGTCTGCTCAACCTTCTGTGGCTGATGACTAGTGGGCTTACACGTAACAGTCCCCAAAGCTACAAGACATTCCAACATTTTGCAATTTACTGAGCCCCTGACAGTAATAATACTCTCATGCAATCTTACTACATTGTTAAAAAAATATTGTGCTTACTTGACTAAGGGCTTGTGGGCAATTCCATCAATCGTATGATGGTACAACATGTGCCAATGTAGTAAAGTAATCAATTACAATTAAAAGAGTTGTATATCTTTGGAAAAGCGGAAGATCCACAATAAAATCCATGTAAACGTTAGCCCAATAGTGGGAGGAAGTGTGCAACCCCTCCTTGTTTTTGATGATCACTTTTGTCTTGAATTAATGTAATGCAGTCTTTGATATAATTAGTAACATCCTGTCTTAACAGCAGACCGCCAAAAATGTAAAACATGAGTTCCATAGTCTTGTGTATTTTCCAATAAACTACAGCCAGGGATTCATGGCACCTTGAAAAAATGAATATTTGTAATCTTGTGTCTGGAATATAAAAACTATTCTGTTAAAAAAATGAATCCTTGTCTAATATTTATTTGATCTTGCTGTTCTTGAATCCATTGTTGATCATTTTGTGTGTCTACTGTACCAGATTTACAAAGTCTTCTGCGCTATGTTACTTAAGATGAGTGGCCAGAATCTTAGGTGGTGGCAAGCAGTCCATACTGTCCTTTCATATTTCATAATTCTCTGTCATGAAAGGTTTCTGTATAAGAGAAGAGGTGAGAAAAGAAGGCTACTAGAAGTAATTCATCTGTTACGATATGTTGTTAAGATAAAACTGACCTGTGCGAATGGTAAAACATCTGTCGCCATTAAAAAAGGAAGTTCATAATTGGGTGATGTACAAATGGAGCATAAAGTGAAAAGCTTTTTGAGAAGAGTGAAAACCTCTTCCTGTCGTTGGCTCCAATGGCAATAAGGCCACCAAACCAGTATTAGCTCCAGTAAAGGTCTCAGTAAATTAGTTCCTTACTCAACCGTTGGTAGCGAACAACGAGCAGTCAGGCTTAACTTAGGAGACATGGATGTACAGCATTAAAAACTCCAATGCATCAAATAGGTAAGAAAACAGCCAATAAAAATCCAACACGAATTTATTAAAGAGGAAATATTTTTATCTTTAAAATGGCACCAACATGACAAAAATCCAATGTAGGGAGCCGGAGATATTAATTTTGAAAGATTAACCACTTTCTAGTGCTTAAAAATATAAAGCGCCGCTCTGGGACATCTGGTCGTGCTTACCGAGACAAAGTCAAAGTTTGAGGCTGACCGCGAGGGAGCCCTGGCCAGATACACTAAGCTGGAGCCCCCGGTCAAAATGTTACCTTCACACTTAGAAACTTTTCTTTCAGGAGCTTTTTCTTCCGATGTCGATCGACCTTTCACAGCAGGCCGGATTCAGTGAGGGTTCACCGGCTTGACTTTCTGTGAGGCCCCAGTCAAATCCTGGAAGTCTGGAGCTCCAGAGCTTTCAGTGACACGAACCTGAAATCCAGGCTGGGTCGTGGCTGAAGATAGTCGGCTTGACTCTCGATGTCAGGTCGGTCACCGCATGGAGCTTTTTCCCAAAAGTTCTCCAAACTTCAGGAGGTGCATTCTGAAGGTATCCTTGTAGGTCACAAGTGTCCAAAACACCAATCCAAAGGTCTGCAATTGCCTAGATGGTCTCTGGGATGTCCGGACTACAAATCCCACAATGCACCTGGCTAATTCATTAAAGTCCACTGGACGTTCTCCAGGATGGAGACTCTTGGTGAAGAAGATACAGCTTGGCTCTGTTGACCTGTAGCTTGTAGAAAGTCCACTCCTTAATCATTCCTGGAACAGAGTGTCCAGGGCTGTAGTACCAGATTGTGCAGCAGGTGCAGTCATTTAGAGTGCAGGCTTTGGGTGCAGATCCAGATTCCAGCAAGGCAGTCCTTCTTCTCCTTGTAGTTGCAGGCAGCAGATCTGAGAGGCTATGCAGCTCTCACCTACTTATTCAGTGGTCTGGGGCGAAAAGCAGAGGACCACTTCTGTTCAATGAGATGCTGGGTGCCACCCAAAAGCATGAAAACTTACTCCAAACGGTGGCATCTTCTTGTCCCACAAAGCAATGCGCTTCCAAAATCCAACACGGATGAATTCTCTTCAGAGGAGTTGAACTGGCTAAACCAACCCTCTGATATGGCTCATTTACCTGAGCCCACCTCCCCCAGACCCCTGCAAATTCCATTCATGGCCCTGCCATCTGGCAGGAAGAAGGGGTGGGCCTGCCTGACATTCCTTAGTGTTCTGCTCTCTTTGAAGCGTATGTTTTATCACCCATCCCCCTGCCTGGCCTGGTCTTTGCATGTGCCGAACTCCCACCATCAGATAACCTCTGCTTCGGCCAGGCCACTTATCACCTAATCAAAGCAGCCTGGCTAAGGATGACCAATCAGCAGAATACTCTTAATCAGAAAAGCAATAGAGGGCATGTTGTATTCTGAGTTGGTGCTCTCCCTTTAAGACTATCATTCTTTTTAGAACTTTATTCTATGTTCTACATCCTAGCTTGCAAGGGCAGTTGCCTGCTAGCTTGGAAAGGGACACCAGCTTATCTCTGTAATACTAAATAAATATTATTTATTTGATATACTTACTGGCTGTGGACATTCAAGCTTCCCCTACAACAGATGGCGATGAACCTCTAGCAGGATTAGAAGAAGTACAGAGATTGAAAAGGAATTTAGCTGGTGTGGAGAACCACACGTGGAAATTGAAGAATAAAGAGTGAAATCGAGTGCAAAGCAAGTATACTCTTTATCAAAAGAAGAAGAAATTTTAGTGAGCAAAAACCTGTGAAGAAGAAACGTCAGTTTGATATTGATGGAAAGGTCGACAAAAAGAAGAAGTAAAAAACGAGAAGTAATGTATAAGAAAGTCGCACTGCAGTCAGTACATAGAAAGGAGGCATTGATCAAGACTTATATGAGTTTTAACCTTTTTGCTATAAAAAAAGACATTTGATGTATCAGAGGAGCCGTAAAGACTGAATGCGACATTTAAAATTTAAGAAGTAAACATACCAGGTAACGTTGATGCGCGAGGAGAAGAACGAGTGCTAACGCTGGTGATCGCTTGTGAGGTGACTCGTGGCAACAAAGTCAAATGTAAAAAAAAAATAAGGGAAGGAAACGCCGTGTAAGTAGAGACGTATCAGCGTGTAGCGGCCATTTTGAATGCTACCATGGCGTTACCTAGCAACGAATTTCTTCGTGACTGAGACGAAGGAAGATTAGAAGCATTTAGTTTAGGAAGCAAAGGAAAACGAATGCGTCGGAACAACAAGGAACAGTAAATTAATGGTAAAGTGTTGCAATTTTATTTCTAAACATTATTTATTGAAAAAAAACGGAAAAGGGTTTATAAGAAGATGCTGAGAAAAGGGTCTGGCATATAGACAAAAGGAGGTACAGAAAAGAAAAGTGGAAGAGTCAATTTAAGGAAAGAAACAAGAGTTATTAAAAGGAAATATCGAAAGCAATAACCTGGGGAAGCAGTTCTTGTGAATAGAGTTTGTCCTGAGACAAATATTAACTAAAGGAAGTATAGAAAAGAAAAAGGAAAGGGTGAATTTATAAAAAAAAGAAAGATTTGACAGATAAAAAGAGTAAATATGGAAAGTCATAATGTGGTGATGCCACCACCATTTTTACAAGAAAGTGGTGATCCTGCAATCGAATGGGAGGAGTGGATTGAGATTTTTGAGAATTACATAGAAGCATTAGCCGGGAAGGACTTCAGTGCCACAAGGAAAAGAGCTTTATTATTGAGCACATCGGGGAAAGAAGGACAGCACACATTTAAATTTTTACCACAAGGTACTAATGCAGATGGAAGGGTTATTTCTAATGTTTATTCGGAAGCAAAGGAACGTCTAAAGAAGCAATGTTCGAAGGAGGTGAATATTGTGATGGCAAGACACAAGTTTTACACCCAACCGCAGAGGCAGGAAGAGACAGTTGATCAATTTGTCACACGGCTGAGAGAGTTGTCCCTAAAGTGCAATTTCGGAAACATCAGAGACGAGATGATACGAGACCAACTCATAGTACAGTGCAGGAACAAGAAGATGCAGGAGAAACTGTGGGCTGCAAAGAACCCGTCACTACAAGATGCAGTGGAAATTGCAAAAGTTATAGAAGAGTTGAGTGCGTGTATGAAGGAAATGGAGCGTAAGGAGAACATGAAGGAGAATGTTTCGTGTGTGGAACAGGTTGAGGGGGTTGCAGCTGTTGGTAGTAGAAAAGGGTATGAGAAGAGCGAGAGAAGTGTAGGAAGAACGTCCAATTTTAATTCAAATGGAACAGATCAGTATAGAAACAGGGACAAAATGTGCACAAGATGCGGAAGTACATACCATACTGCAGATTACAGGAAGTGTTTTGCTTTAGATAAAGAATGTAGGAAGTGCAGGAAGAGAGACCATTTCAGTAAGATGTGCAGGTTTAGTAATAAAGGAAAAGTAGCTGTGATTCAAAAGGAAAGGGTGTGTGCTAGTGTGGGTACTGGAGTGGAAGGTGCAAGGAAAATCTTGTGTGTGTGCGATGAAGAATCTGAAAAGGAGTCGGGTAGAAGGGTTAGACCAAAAGCAATTTTTGTTATTGATGGGGTAGAGACTGAGTTGATGGTAGACTCAGGGTCATTCTGGACAATCATACCTGAGTGTTTGTTTAAAGAGAAGTGGCCGAATGTTGTATTGGAACCTAAGGATATTAATCCAAGTGGGTACCAAGGGGAGAAGATTGACATGATTGGATATATGGTTTTGGATATAATATTTAAGAGCAGATCAATTAAAGGGAAAGTGTATGTGGCACAATCGGGACCGCAAATTTTAGGTTGGGGACATCAGTACGACTTACACATCATAATTAACCCAAGAGCCAAAGATCAGGTCATGGTTGTAGAGGAAGTGACAACTGAATCCATAGTAGATGGAATGGCTGAATTGTTCAAGGAGGAGATTGGGGAGTTGAAGGGGTATGTGCATAAGATTATGCTCAAGCGTAAGTTTGCGGTGGAAGAAGTAGAGTATTTGGGTTACACCTTGTCGGCTGAGGGAGTCAAGCCTAAGCGTGATTTGTTGGAGTCAATACGAAAAGCATCCTCGTCAGTTGACAGAGACCAGTTGAGATCTTTCCTTGGTCTTATAGAATATTACGCAAAATTTGTGCGAAATTTTGCAGACAAGACGGAAAAGATAAGAGTGTTACTCAGGAAAGGATACAGGTTTAGGTGGGGTGAAGAGGAAGAGAGTGTGTTTTTAGGAATAAAGAAGGAGATTTGTGGAGCAGGGATTTTAACGCCTTTTGTTACAGGTTTAGAATCTGTTTTGACCGTAGATGCGAGTGCAGTTGGTTTGGGTGCAGTACTTGCACAGGTACACTCCACTGGTACCAAGACGGTGGCTTTTGCATCAAGATGCCTTACTAGTTCAGAGAGGAATTATTCCATTATTGAGAGGGAGGCGCTCGCAGCAGCATGGGGTTGCGAGTACTTTAGAATGTATCTGTGGGGGTTCCATTTCAGGTTGGAGACAGAGCACAAGCCCCTGGTAAAGATATTGTCACCGGGTGGTGCCGGGAAAGGATCGGCGAGACTGGCAAGATTGGCAGCGAGGCTACAAGAATTCCTTTATAGAGTTGATTACATCCCGGGCTGGAAGAATAATCAGGCAGATGACCTGTCTAGACTTCTGTTGCCTTGGCAGGAGGTGGACCGATCTGGAGTAGAGTAATTTTTGTATGAGGGCTCGGTTGTCACCATTGGAGATGTAGTGGAATTTTGCTCAGGAGCAATTAGTAGAAAACAGTGGAATGAGGGTATGTCAAAAGATGATGTATTACGTAAAGTTAAAGATTTGATAATTAAGGGTGCAAGGCGTGAAAGCACCCTGGAGGTCGCAGTTAGATCGTTTGGTAAGGTTTTGGATGAATTATCGGTTTTGGATAAAGATGGGAATATTGTGATGAAAGGAGAAAAAATTCATTCCACCTAAGGTTGAGAGAACATTTTTGGTGGCCAGCTATGGACACAAATGTTTCTGATAGGGTCGAGAGATGTGTGGATTGTTTAGGATGTGAAAAAAGATTGAAGGTAGGCAGCCAGGCTTCTCATGGGTCTATTGTTGATCAAACATCTCCATGGCACTCCGTGTGCATGGATTTTATTGGGCCGTTTAGTGGTCTGAGTAGTTTGTTGAAGTTTGCATTGGTGTTAGTAGATGTAACTTCAAAATGGCTGATTGTGAAGTTTAGCAGAGGGATAACAACAAGGTCTACCATACCACCACTTTGCTAAAAGAGATATTCAGAGAGGAGGGTTATCCGATTAAATTGATAACCGATAATGGGACTCAATTAACCTCGGATGAGATGGTGAGGTTTTTGAGTGATTGTGGGATTGTACATATCAGGACATCTTTGTACAACCCACAGGGGAACGGAATGGTTGAGAGAGCGAACAGGATGGTGAAGGGGGCAATTCAGATGGCTATTAGCAGTCGTGGTGTGGTTAGGAATATGGTGGATGTTTAGTGTGGGTGTATCGCACCACTGAAAGTCATGTAACTGGGAAAATTCCATTTAATGTAATGAGAGGGCGTTCGGCAGGTACCAAGCTAATACCAGCCTGGATGAAGGAGTGCATTGGCTTGGCAAGTATGAAGGGGATTACAAAGTCTGGCGAAGATGTAGCACAGGAGAGAAAGAACAATATAAAAGTGAATAATTTAGTAAAAGTGAAACCTGGAAGAATTACTGGTGGCTTGTCAAAATTTAGGGGACCTTTTAGAGTAAAGTCAGTTCACAATAGATTTGTAACATTGGACAATGGTGAACATTGGAATCTCAGGAGGGTAGCATTGTACAAGAAGCATGAGGTTGGAAAAAGTCAGGGTTCCAGTGTGAGTGGAATGGATGTAGTTGAAATTGACAGTGAAACACAAGTAAAGGAAATTAGTTCGTTTCCTCAAGCAGAAGGAGCAGAAGACCACCTTCTTATCTTCAAGATTATTATTGTGATGATGCTTAATTGCTTGTTTTTGATGTTTCAGTTGTTATTATTATTTCAGATGTTATGTATACTTTACTTTGATGGAATGAAGGGAAGAGGATATGTTGTATTCTGAGTTGGTGCTCTCCCTTTAAGACTATCATTCTTTTTAGAACTTTATTGTAGGGGTGTTCTACATCCTAGCTTGTAGGGGCAGTTGCCTGCTAGCTTGGAAAGGGACACCAGCTTATCTCTGTAATACTAAATAAATATTCTTTATTTGATATACTTACTGGTTGTGGACATTCAAGCTTCCCCTACAACAGGGCACCTGAAATACTTTAGGCAGGGGACCAGGGGTCCACGGATGTTGTATCCTGGACGCTGCCTTCAACCTAAAGAGACATTCTGTATGGCGAAGGGTGTGAGGTTTTCCCAGTCTTGATCCGCTTCAATCTTAGTCTCCCATCTGTTGCTGTCGCTCCTATCTGTTGCTCATTAACAATGAGCTGGGGGGCACAACCCCCTGGGTCCATCTAGATAAGGATGACTGACCTCCCAGGACAGACAATCGTCCAGTGGAACAGTGGTTACTTTCACCTGATACAAAGTCTCTTGCCAGTAACATAAAATAGATAATGAAAGTCCAAGATTTTTTTATTTTTTTTATTTTTTTTTTATTTTTTTTTTACTTTTTTTTTTTTATCCTCATTTGCCGTCTTGCCGCCCCTTCTTCTCTCTAATCCACCTCTGGGCTGTTATTATCTCTTGTGCTGGATTCAGAGTAATGGGGCATAAACACCACATATTCTGGGCCTGGCATTCCTCTAAGCTAACCTTCTTCCCAGCCTGACCCAAGATGTGTGTCCTCCACCATCTCTCTTTATCGTACTGGGGTAGTTACAAGTTCCAGCGAGACAGGCACGGGCTTAATCATTGGACTTTAACATAAAATTAATTTTAACCAAACTTTTGCAGGAAGGGTAACCAGAATCCTCTGTTTCTTTTAGAGGGCTCTAGCATATCAAGCTTTGCCGTGTACCTCATGGCTAAAACCCAGTCTAATAAAGTGGGACTAAGTGGTGAGACCCACAATTTACATAACTCTCGACGTGCCAACAACATAGCGTAAAAAATAAGTCTGACATTAATATTCAGAAAATTATTTTGTAAATCCATTCTCCCGGTAATAATTAATTCAGGGCTTACCTCAATGGGTTGATTCAAAGTTTTGGAGAGGGAATTACTCACGTCTAACCAGAAATTCTTGATAATTGGGCAAGATACGAACATGTGTAGGTCATCAACATTTGGAGCTTTACATTTTGGACATCCAACAATCCCTCCATCCTTAAATTTAGAAAGCCTGTATGGAGACCAGTATGCCCTGTGAATGGTAAACAAAAGATTTCGCCTCAGATTTGCCGGTTTAACAATTTTATATAGCATGCACATAGTTACTTGCCATTGGTCTTCTGTGGCGATCCTTGGCAAGCTTTCCTTCCACAGGGTCTCTGGCAAATCAAATGATCCGTCCTCCAAATCTAGTATTCGCCAATACCAGAAGGCTACTTCCTTCTCAAATGCCCCCGTCTCCAGCTTTGACTCAAACTCATTTTCCACTCCAATCTCTACTTCCAGGTGGCTCGCCCAACTTTGAATCTGTAGATACTTGTATTTAGAGAAAACTGAGCCCCACTTTTGTCGGCAGCTATCCCAAGGAATTAAATTGCCATCTTGAAACAAGTCCTTCCACCTTTGCAGATCAGGTTCCATTTTCAAACTTGAAGCAAGCAGATCTCTTGTCCAAGAGGGGGCTCCAGGAGAATCCCATATCGGAGCATTATGGCTAAAGTACGAGAGATTAGATACTTTTCTAATCTTATACCATGTCTCCGCAAGGTCTCTCAGTGTCTTGAGTTTCACCTTTTTAAAAAACTTAGGGTCTCCAAACTTATACAAAAAACCAAACTCATGATAACCTGATTTCTTCAGCATTATCGCAAAAAGGCCTCCAATCTGAGAATTAACAGGGGTACCCAACAACATCCTGCAGTTTTTTAAACAGAAAGCCCATGCATACATTCGTATGTCTGAAGCCGCCAGTCCTCCTTTTTCAACTTTCCTCCTGATTTTCCTCCACGAAATTCGAGAGGATTTTGATGCCCATATAAATGATGTTATCATACTTTGTAACTTCGCCAGCCATTCCTTTTTAAAGCTCAGTGGAATAGTCTCAAATAAAAAGGTAATCTTAGGTACAATGACCATCTTAACAAGATTAGATCTTCCATATATTGACAGGGGTAAATTCATCCAACCTTTTAACGTCTCGCCAACCTCTTTCCTCACCCTATCGTAATTAGTTTTAGCCATATCTTCGATTTTCTGAGTAATCCTAACTCCCAAGTACCTCATCTCTTTTGTTGTCTTAACATCTTCAGTATCAAGATTCCAAGTCATTATTTCAGTTTTGTCCTGATTTAACTGATATCCAGAAATCCTGCCAAACTCCTTTGTCGTATTGACTAAATTTTCCAAGGTTCCAACTAAATCAGTAGAATAAACAACAATGTCGTCCGCATAAAGCCCAAGTTTCTTGGACCAATCCATCACAACAAAGGGGGGTATCTCTGCTGAAGCTCTAATTTTGCATGCAAGAGGCTCTATATATATGTTAAAAAGCAGCGGTGACAAGGGGCAACCTTGTCGGGTGCCCCGCATTACTCTGATGGGAAGTGTGAGGGTTCCATTTACTAGTACTCTTGATGTAGGTGCATGATACAGAGAAAAAATAGATTGTGTGAACTTATCGCCTAAATTAAGATGGTGCAAAAGAGATTTTAAATATACAAAATTGACTCGATCAAAAGCCTTGGCAGCATCTAACGCAATGACTGCCAAGGGATATTCATAATTAGAGGCTACATCAATCATACCTATCAGTGAAAAAGTAAGATCTTTTAAGTACCTCTTCTTAATAAAACCTCTTTGATCTTCAATTTATGAATGACTTTTCCTAGCCTATCAGTTAAGATTTTGGAAAAAAATTTGTAGTCGCAGTTCAAGAGTGAAATCGGCCTATATGCATCCATACTTTTTGGAGGTTTCCCTGGTTTTAGTATTAAAACAATAGTAGCTTTGTTCCATGAGCTTGGGATTGCCACTTCTCCTCTAAAGATTTTATTATACAAAAGACACAAAGTGGGTGCCACTGTATCTCCCAAAGCTTTATAAACCTCCACAGGTAGACCGTCTGGCCCAGGTGCTTTCCCACTTTTGCCTTCCTTAATAACTTTCATCAACTCTTCCTGAGTTATTTCCCTATTTAATTCCAACATATCCTCATTTGCAAGGGGTGGGATTAGAGGCAGCCAGGAATCAATCTCAAGCTGATCTGGACAGAGATCCTCTGTATAAACATCTGCAAAGTATTGCTGAAACGCTTCTACAATCTGTTTATTTTCTGCAATAACTTGATCTGTCCCTGGTTTCTTGATCTCCTTAATTTGATTCCGTATAGCATCTTTCTTGGCTTTCCACGCTAGTAGCTTACCACATCCCTCTCCATATGAAAAGTGTGCCAACTGACTGGCCTCCCATCTCTCCTTAACTCTTTGAGTGAGTGTTGCAGTAAGTTGAATTCTCAAATCTAAAAGTTTTTTCTCGCATGACCCATCTAGGATGGTGACTCCTTGTGAAATTCTAATAAGTTCAGCCTCTCGGATCTCTTTTTCTAGATTAGAAACTTGGCTATAATATGCTCTGCGTTTTTTTGCACCTAGAGCTCCCATTTTACCTCTCATAAAAGCTTTGCATGTTTCCCACACTATATCTTCCCTAGCCGATCCCAGGTTAATCTCCAAAAAGGTTTGTGTCTCTTCTTTAAGAGTCTCTAAGATTTCAGAATCTGCTAAAATTGTGCGATCTAATCTCCAAACCGGGGTCGTGTCTTCTGGTTTCAGGCTTAAATTTAGACCTACGGCAGAATGGTCTGATAAATGTGCCCCTATATGTTCTACACTGATAACTTGGTCTTTGATCCTAATATCTATCAGGAAAAAATCAATCCTTGAACTATGTTTATATTTCTTATTAAAGAACGTGTATCCTGGCTGATTTACTGCTTTAAGTCGCCAAATATCACACAACCCTAACTGGGCCATAAGTGACTTCACTTTAGCAGTCATTTTACTGTTCACTATTGCCCTAGAATTACCAGTTCTATCCAACTTAGCATCTAGTACTGTGTTAAAATCTCCTGCCATGACAATTTTACCTGAGAAGTCCAATAGTTCAACTTCTAATTTCTCTAAAATTGTAGGATCGTCAATATTTGGGCCATAGTAGCCGACTACTACTAGTATTTCCCCCGGCAATCGTAACTTACATATCACCCATCTCCCTCTGTTGTCTACCAAACTGTTTTCAACTACAATATCAGAACCTCTTTTAATTAGAATAGCCACTCCCTTTGTAACCAAGTCTTGCGATGTGTAGATAGCCTTCCCAATCCATTTTTGAGTAGTGAATATATCCTTACATTCCTTTTGTGTTAAGTGTGTTTCCTGCAAAATAATAATCTGTGCTGGCGAATCTTCTAAGTATTTCAAAATTAATAATCTCCTTGATTTGACTCGGAGCCCGTTAACATTCCAAGTGAGGAACTTTAGCTCCTTTTTATTAGCCCTGCTCATGATATTTATCATATAGTAACAAGATTTCCCTACTAATTAGGACGCAGCAAGATAGCTCATGAGGAATATTTTCTTTTTTTCTCCCTGACCCTGTTCCCTCCCCTCCCCTCCCCACACTCTCAGTTCCCTCCCCGGAAAACCCAACCATTACTCCCATGGCCCAGGCCAGTGGACGTCTCAGTGGTGATGTCACATTTTAAATATATATATATATATATATATATATATATATATTTTTTTTTTTTTTTGGTCAGGTTTCTGTTTCTAAGCTATTACTATGCTACTTGGGTAACATCCCAAAAAGCATCAACTGCCTCGACTGTACGAAATGTGTACATTTTGTTGTGCCACATAACTTTTAGGAAGGCGGGAAATTTTAGCTGAGCTGTGGCCCCTAACTCCCTTAAGGGTGTCAAACGTTTTCCCATCTCCCATTGCCTATTAGCTGTTGTTGGAGATAGATCCGACCTAATATCCACTGGTACTCCGTCTATCAAGATAGACTTTTTCTTCAATGCAAGTTGCAAAATTTTTTCCTTCAATGAGTATGTTGCAAAGTTAATTAGGATCTTTCTTGGCTTAACCCGATCTGGATTTAGCCTGAAGGGGTCGCGATGTACTCGTTGAATGTCTCGGGCCAGCGACTCCTCAGTTTCATCTAATGACAACTCTTTCTTTAACATTTGCACAACAAAGGTCTTTATGTCTGTTCCCTCTTTCCCTTCTGGGAGTTTAAGAATTTTTAGGTTGTTTCGCCTTTGCATGTTTTCCAATCTTTCTATCCTCTCCTCTAATTCTCTATCCTGAGAGTATAATGTCTCTATCTCCTTGCGGTTGTCCAACACTCTTCCGTGCACCATTTTTATCTCAGATTCCATCTGGCTTGTACGTATGGTCAGTTTGTCGATCTTGTCCTCTAACAAAGTGCATGTAGCGCTAATACGCTCTTGATTTTTTTTAGAGGCTTCAAACCCTAACTGAATGTCTTGCTCCAGTTTTCTTAAAAGTTCTATTACGGACAGATCTGCTGAGGCATACTTCTCATGCTGTATGGGACTGATTTCCTCTGGAGGACTTTTTTCCCCATTAACTGGCGATTCATCTCTTTTTATAGATATATCAATTGCTTCATTCTCTTGGAATTCAGTAGGAACCACAGTTGGACACCCCGCTGCTAATTCTGATGTGTTAGTCTGAGTTTGAGTTTGAGGTTTCTGTTTAGTGAGAGACTGCGCTGAGTCTATATCAAGGCTAACAGCCATTTCTACCTCCATCTCTGTATTTAGAACTTGAAAAGGATTAGGGGATAAGAGGGTTGACCAATCCTGATCAGCAATCTCTACTACCTCTTCAACCCTAAGCTGGGGGGAGGAACCCGGTTTCAAGACCAAAACCTTAGGGACAGGTTTAAAGTAAGAGCTAAGTGAGGGGGTTATAGAGGTCTTTAAACCAGCCCTTTCTTTTTTTGTCTCTTTTTTCTCTCTTTCTTAGAAGGTGAAATCGTAGGGTTAGACAATATCTCTGTTTTTGCCGCCTCGTTTTTATAACCCTTCTTACACTCGACTGAAGAATTATCAGAATTGCCCCCTTCCAACAGACCAGCCTGCCTCCCTGCCTGCCTCCCTGGTCTGTTACTCCTCAACTGATATCTAATTGTTTCCTTTCCCACTTTCAGCCCCCTGCTTACTTGCTCCACTCTTAATTGCTCCACGCCAAAATCTGCTCCTTCGGGCCGATTACTGCCACACAGCTGCAAAGGGCTAGACGTAAGTGTCTCCACTCCTTGACCCCTGCCGCCGCTGGTCGGTATTCCGATTTTTGCCAGCACTCTTCTCCCTCTGCTGACTCCAGAGGCTGCTCTCTGCCAGCTCCCCACCGGTAGATGTCGTGAACCCGCCCCCTCACTCTCAGCGGATTGTAGAGCTGAGCCCTCCGCCATCCGTTTTGGATCGACTGGATCGAGCCGACAAACGGCCTCCAAAATAGACCGGTAACTCGCCGTGATGTCTGCTAAAAGCTTCTCTCCTCTTCAAGTATGGATTTCTTTCCTCCCGCTATGCCGCCATTGACTGCAGCTTACGGCTGCAAGCCGGGATTGCTGCTCCGCTCTGCTGCTCGATAGCGGTAGCGTAAGCTGAGATTACTCCGCTGTGTTCGATAACAATATTGTAGCTTTCAGCTCTTAATGCCGGTGTCACCCCATAGACCCTCGCTCTCCGCTCTTCGCTCTGTATGAGGAAACTGTAGAAACCGCCAAAACCACTCGGCAGCAGTGCTACACAGAGCCTGACATCACCACTCCTCGGACGTCCGCGACCCGCTTCCTAGCCGGCCGCCATGTTTTCCCCTCCCGTCCGAGATTGAAGCGGATGAAGACTGGGAAAACCTCACACCCATTGCCATACAGAATGTCTCTTTAGGTCAAAGGTAGCATCCAGGATACAACATCCGTGGACCCCTGGCCCCCTGCCTAAAGTATTTCAGGTGCCCTCTATTGCTTTTCTGATTAAGAGTATTCTGCTGATTGGTCAGCCTTAGCCAGGCTCCCATCTGTTGCTGTTGCTGCATAGGGCTCTGGCTGTTCAGTTCCATCATCAATGTAATGTCCTCATGATAAGTCATATCAACTTCTGTGCCTTTCTTGGTGGCAAGGTTGTGCAGCATGGCACAGGTTGCAATAATTTTACAGCAGATGATGGGTGAGTACTGCAGTGCACCTCCGCTGTTGTGGAGGCAGCGGAACCGGCTTTTTAACAGTCCAAATGTACGCTCAACAACGTTGCGTGTTGCTCTGTGTGCCACATTGTAAAGTCTCTCACTCCGGGTAGATGAATTCAGGTAGGGGGTGAGAACAAAGGACCGCACAGCATAAGCGCTATCGCCTAGGTGGAAAAGAGAGTGTCATTAGTTACATACTGAACAGACATTCATTTGCAGTATCTATCAGGGTGTGTCACAGTGATTTACCTAACAGGTATCCTTCCCCAAATTCTCCAGCAGCAAGGCGTGTGTAGATCCCACTGTTCTGGAATATGTAGGAGTCGTGGGTGCTCCCAGGGAATTTTGCTACAATGTCAGTAATTATGTTGCCAGCGTTGCATATCACCTGCACATTGATAGAGTTGCTTGACTTTCGGTTCCTGTAGATGTTTTCTGTGGCTGCAGGAGGGCAGATTGGGATGTGGGTGCCATCAATACAGCCTATGAAGTGAGGGAACTGTGCCAGTTGATAGAAGTCAGTCTTGGTTCTGCATGTGTGTCAGGGGAGCTGATGTAACAATGCATTCTCTGCATCATGGCCTTCAGGAACTTCCGGAAGAAACAGGACAGGCAGCTCTGGGACACCCCACCTACCGCAGCAATCACCCCCTGGTAACTGGTAAATGGGGTGGGATGGCGTGCACCCTCAGTGTTTGGTGCTCCAGGAGTGGGTGCAAGTCCCTGATCAAGTCCAGGATGGTTTGGGGGTGTAGCCTGTACCTTTGCAATATCTCTGCCTCAGTGAGTTGGAAGAGCGTCATCCTCTGTCTGTATACTTGCTCCTCCCTTCTCCAGACCCTCCCTCCTGCTGCCTGTAGCCGCCTCGCTATCAGGTAGAATGCCGCCATTCTGGTCACACTGTTGCATTTTGGGGCTTTTTTTATAGCCTGCACCTGCTTGCCACCTGCTTTCGCTCCATGGTAATTACGACTCTTAAATACCAAATTTCATCAAATTCGGTATTTTTGAACTTTCCTACATCTCAAAACTAATTTTTTACCATTTCTTATTTACAAATTCGGTAAATTCCGATTTGGTAAATTTCAATTCTATAAATTCCGATTCGGTAAATTACTGACTCATATTTACCGAATCGGTCTTTTTTGGGCTCCTACATCTCAAAAGCCCAATACCGGTCGGTAACGGCCGAAATTCAGTATTTTCGGCCGTTACCGACCGGTATTTGGCTACCTACATCTGGCCTTAAGTATCTACAATGGAGAAAAAATGAAGCTGGCAGTTTTTCCCTCACTACGGCATATAACATATCTTTTATAAGATCCTTGCTTATAGTTACATGGCCCCACACTAGGGACACCTAGGGGAGATCTTTGGGGGTACCTAATATGTAAAAATAAGGCAGATGATCACTTTTAAAGTGCCTATACAACCAAAGTCGAATTTGCATACAATTTACTTTTAAAGACAGTCTGCAAAGTTGGGCTGCCTTTAAAATGACAAATGCAAAAATAACAGTTGATGGACAGAATGCCTTTAAAATGACAGCAAGCACTCAGCAGTGCACGCATGCAAGTGCAGGCAATCTGCTGAACCTCTAAACATCCATGCCCTATTATATGATAGGGTCTTATGGGTAGTTCGAAAACCCTAGCCTTATTATATACTAGGGACCTATAGGGTCTATCAATACCAATTGTAAGAATGTACTCCTCAAGACAGACTGCAAGGCAGGACTGCCTTTAATAGGACAGCAGGCGCACAGCAGAGCACACATGCAAGTGCAGGAAATCTGCTGGGACTCTAAACCTCCATGTTCTATTATATACTAGGGACTTATAGGTGGAATTCACCCCCGGCCCTATTATTTACTAGGGACTTATAGAGTCTGTCATTGTCAAATGTAAGTGTACCGTATAACATGTACCTTTTAAACATAGCACTGGTGAGAGCAGGGGACGAGGCCTTTGTAATAAACAAAACCTATGTCTTCGGTGATTAATCATACTAAGGGCATCTTTGGAACTTAGTATTTTATTTATTTTATTTATAAAGTTTTATATAGCGTGAACTTGACCCTAGAGGGTATTAGAGCGCTTTACAGATTAGTTAAATAAGTAGAAAATAGATAACCAACAGGCGCGGTGCGTCCATTAGGGTGTGGGGGCCTAGCCCCCCCCGCCCGCAGCCGCCCGCAGCTCCAACGTTTCTGAACTTAAGTAAACTGAATAGTTTACTTAAGTTCAATTTAGACCGACGCCGAGGGAGAACTGACAATGCATGCCAGCCAGCATGACGTCAGACCGCGCGTCATGTTGACTGACATGCATTGTCAGACATGGGGGCAGCAGCACAACACAAGTGCGCATGTGTGGAGACGGAGGGCGAATTTTCGCACCGTGCCCATGCATGCGCACTTGTGTTTTAACTTGTTAGGTCTCCTAATGGGCGTGCTGCGGGCGAGGATTAACTGTGCCCTGGTGCTGCAGATTGGCTTAGGGGTTGCCACTCGGTGCTGCTGTTCCTGTTCCGGTTCCTGTTTGGAGATGAGGCGCCAACGCAGACCAGGAGCAGAGGTGGTCAGGTAAGTTTTTTTTATGTTATCTCCCTTTTTCGCACCGTCACCCCCTCCCCCCGCAAACCCCCGCCACCCCCCCTCGCAAGTACTGCATTGATTTGCCAGCATTTATCGATACTGTGATATCACTGTGGGACCTGCCATTGTCAGGCTGTAATGATATCATTGTCTGACTCTATTTCAAGTGTGTGCGCATGCTGTTACATCACTCTGGAATCTGCCGTAATATGCATACAATCATATCACAATCTGACTGTACATCCAGTAGATATCAATGCTGTGATATCACGATGGGACCAGCCATTGTCTGGCTTTTAAAGAGCAAGGGAGAGTGAACAAAATTGAGTCCTGGGTGAGTGATGTCTGTGTGAGTATAGGGTGAGCAGTGTGCCTGTGTGAGTCCTGGGTGAGTGATGTCTGTGTGAGAGCAGGGTGAGCAGTGTGCCTGTGTGAGTCCTGGGTGAGTGATGTCTGTGTGAGTATTGGGTGAGCAGAGTGCCTGTGTGAGTCATGGGTGAGTGATGTCTGTGTGAGTATAGGGTGAGCAGTGTGCCTGTGTGAGTCTTGGGTGAGTGATGTCTGTGTGAGTATAGGGTGAGCAGTGTGCCTGTGTGAGTCCTGGGTGAGTGATGTCTGTGTGAGTCCTGGGTGAGTGATGTCTGTGTGAGCGCAGGGTGAGCAGTGTACCTGTGCGAGTCCAGGGTGAGTAATGTCTGTGACAGTGCAGGGTTGGTGATGTCTGTGTAAGCGCAGGGTGAGCAGTGTGCCTGGGTGAGTCCAGGGTGCTTAAGAAAGCACCATTTGCCCACTCTTTTTTCAAAATGTTCTTGTGGGAGAACCCCTGAATCCCCCATAGGTGGTTGGGCCTCGCTCGCTGCGCGCGCTCGCCACAGTGCAGTATTTACGTCACACCACTTTCAAATGTCACCAGCCGCCCCTGATAACCAAGAAACAAACGATGACGATGTCTGTTGCAATCAGGAGTTGGACAGTGAGTTATAAACCAGTACTTAGATGGCATGCAAGTCCTGGTTGGAGAACAGCCGGTCAGATCAGTATCCAGAGAATGAGTTTGTGGGTTCAGCGTAGAGATTTGTTCATTAAAAGCAGTTTGACTTCTTTTTTCAATGAAGTGATTGAAGGGACCAGTCTGATTTCAGGGGGCAGGGACTTCCAGATTCTAGGGGCCAATCCAGATAAGGCTCGGTTGTAGGTTTTTTCCCCGAAATGTTTGAGGTTTCAACAGTAAAGTGCTGGTGTTTCTAGGTGATCTGCCACCGCCAGACAGTTCCAGTTTGTCAGCTAGGTACTTAGGTGTATTGAAGTGTAGGGCTTCATGGTTCATGTAAGCAATTTTCATCTGAATCCCTGCCTCGTAAGGGAGCCAGTTTAGTGCCTTCAGATCTGGAGTGATGTGGCTGTACCTTTCGATCCAGGGATAAGCCTTGCAGCAGAGTGAAGGGATGCCCTTAGTGGAGCCAACTTGGATCTTGGCAGACCACATAGGGTAGGACACCCATATTCTAATCTGAGGATAACTAGCGCTTGAACCGCTGATTTAGGGCTGTCGAAGGGGAGGAAGGGCATTATTTTCTTAGAATACTCATTTATTTATTTATTTATGCATTTTATAAAGCGCACAAATACCAGAAGATGTCTCGGCGCTGCGGAAGAACAAAAAGCAGAGGTGACAAGATGGATCATTGGTTAAAGAGACAGGTCTTTATCTGTTTCCTGAAAACAAGCAGGGAAGGGCTAGTTTTATTGTTGGCGGGCAGCCTATTCCAAAGTTTATTGGTAGTATGTAGCAACGATCTGTCTCCTCATGATGCCTTTTTTGTCCGTGGAACAATAAGAAGATTAGTGCTGGATGACCAGAGTTGTCTGGTGGGAATGTAGGGGGAGAGAGACTGCTTGAGAAAATTGGGACCAATTGTGTGGATGGATTTATAGGCAATGCAGAGCGCCTTGAACTTGGCTCTGCTTCGAATCGGCAGCCAATGGAGTTGGCGAACCACTCTGGAAATAGGTTTAAATTTGGGGGTGTCTGTCAGGAGTCTAGCTGCCGTGTTTTGAATTAGCTGGAGTTTATTGTGCACTTCTTCTTGTGCATTGATCAGGAGTCCATTGCAGTACTCTTTGGACATTACTAATGTGCTGATCAATATTTTGGCAGTTGAAGCTGGGGGATAAGGAAGAAGCTTTCTTATAATTTTGATAGAGTGAACTGCAGATGAGACTACCGAATTGGCATGATGCATAAAGGTAAGTTTGGTGTCGAAAATGACTCCCAGATTTCTTACTGCCAAATCGGCTGGCCACCAAAGAGCTGACCAGGCCAGGGTCAGATTACCGAAAATCATGACCTCCGTCTTACTAGAATTCAACCTCAAGGAATTATCTGCCATCCAGGAGCTTATAGCAAACATTCCTTTCTGAAAGTTGGTTTCAACCCTAGCACCATCATTGTGTATAGCTTCTAGTATCTTGTATTATTTTGTGTTCTGGTGCTAAACTTGTTTTTAAAATACCCTCTCCCCCTCTGCACTTACCTTATCGGTCCCTGGTCCGTCACGTCGATTTCGTGCCGCTTGAACGGAGGGACGCGACTCCTCCGCCTTGCTGCCTACAAAGCCGCCAGTCAGAACGCCGCGCTGGTGTGAGCAGTGTGTGCCAGACGCTGGTTGGCGAGTCATGCTATTTCTTTTAACTGAATGCGAGTGTTAGCGCGGTTGATTTAAAAACCGGCTAACTTCTAGTATCTTGCATTATTTTGTGTTCTGGTGCTAAACTTGTTTTTAAAATACCCTCTCCCCCTCCGCACTTACCTTATCGGTCCCTGGTCCGTCACGGCGATTTCGTGCCACTTGAACGGAGGGATGCGACTCCACCCCCTGCTGCGTCACTTCCTGGGTCGCTATATGGGGGGGATGGTTACTCGGTCGCGCAGCGGACGAGCACAGCGGGAGCGTCGACGGCGCGCCGAAGGGGCACCTAAGGTAAGCCCGTCTGCGCCCGTCCGTGGCCGGCCGGGGCAATGGGCACCCCACTCTGCCCTCTCTACCAGGTATTCGGCCCTTGATTTGACCCTTCTGTATGCCCACTGGCCCCTCAGTACCACCACTCAGTCCAGACTCAACTCATTGGGGCTGCTCTGCCCGAGATGGGCTTTTCCTGAGGTTGCTTCTCCTTTGGCCATGGAACCCCTTCCAAGTACCCCGCCGTGCCCGGTTCCCTCCCCCTCTTTCACCAAAATGACTGTTAACTCTGAGTTTACTGTATGTTATTTGAATACTCGCTCCCTACCCAAGCACCAGTTGGAAATATTTCAACTACTGGACTCTGACAAACCTGACCTATTATTTATCACTGAGACACGGCTGAATGAGGAATCCTCCCCGGATATTCTTGCTGCGACCCCGCCAGGCTATTACATTCTCCAGGCTAACAGGGTCTCAGGTAAACCGGGTGGCAGCTATCATCAAGCACCCCACCCGCTTTTCCTCATTGGCTGTGGATGATATTAGCTCGGTCGATTGTCTTATCCTCAAACTTGAATCTCCAGCGGTACCACTTATTTGTGTTCTGGCCTACCGGTCCCCTCAGTATATGCCCAACTTCCCATCTAGGTTTGGTGACATGCTCTCCCAATTGGTTATCAACAACTCCAAAGTTCTAATTTTGGGAGATTTTAACTACTGGCCTTCCGATGATAAAGAGAGTGCGTGTTCACTGGCCTTTTCTGATCTTCTGACAGGCATTAACTGCTCCCAACATATTAAATCGGCTACCCATGTAAAAGGCCATATGCTGGACCAGGTATGGACTGTCAATCTAGATATCTCCACCCCCTGTATCCTCCCCTGTCTTTGGTCGGGCCATTTCATCATTACTTTTTCTTTCACTATTGGGTCAAACATCACTCGGACACCTGAGGGCAACCTCTCAGCCAGGAATTGGAATAAAGCTGATCTTAGTGAATTTGTATCCTTGCTCAAAGCCTCTCCCCCCCCCTAACTGTGACTCCTTAGACGCCCAGGCCTACGGCATAAATCGCTGGCTTGATTCAGCATGTGACATCGTAGCCCCTTTCAGACAGGTTAGACTCAAGCGTCCTCACGATGCACAAAGATGGTTCTCTGAAGAACTTAAAGATAAGAAGCTCAGACTTAGACAAGCTGAGCGGTGTTGGCGTCGTGATTATGCCGCTGACAAAAAGTCGCCATTCAAGTCCCAGCTCAAAGAGCACAAATTAGCCATCCTGCAAGCAAAAACTGTCTATTTTTCAAAGAAGATTGTTGATTCTGCCTCTAAAGCCAAAGACATCTTCTCTATTGTTGAGGAGTTATCACACCCAGACAGGGTAACCATTAGACCCCTCCCTTCCAAGGAGCTCTGCGACTCCCTAAATCAGTTCTTTATTGCTAAAATAACAAAAATTAAACATAGTATCTGCCCCCCTGCCACCCCCGACCCCCTCCCTCCTGCCGTCACCCTATGTACCCTCAATCCCCAAGTGATCGCTCAGATTCCCCCGATCACAGAGGATGAGTTTTTGATTCTTCTGAATAAAGTGTCTTCTGGATCCCCCACCGATTGCTGTCCCCCTCATGTTCTGCACGAGGCCTTCTCCGCCTGCCCTTCTCCCCCTTTGACACTCTTGAATGATTCCCTTAAACTGGGCCTGGTTTCCAGCTCTTTTAAAATCGCAGAGGTGGTACCTATCCTCAAAAAACCCAACGCATATCCCTCAGTTATGAGTAATTTTCGCCCTATTTCTTTACTCCCCTACCTTAGTAAAATCATTGAGTCCCATGTCACCAACTCCCTGAGCCTCTTTATTGAGCGCTCACAGTTCCTCGATTCCGAACAGGCGGGCTTTAGACCCGCCCACTCCACTGAGTCAGTCATTCTCTCAGTGATGGAGGAGCTGCGGAGGGGAGCCGACTCTAACATCAGTCAGGCCTTGGTACTCCTGGAATTGTCGGCCGCCTTTGACACGGTTGACCATATGATTCTGATCGACCGTGTCAGGGAGGCTGGCATCCAGGGATCGGCTCTCAACTGGGGTTTGCTCCTTTTTGAGTAACCGTTACCAGGCTGTTCGCCTCTCTCAGTTCTCCGCGGAGAAAGTTGGGATGACATGTGGTGTCCCACAGGGCTCTTCTCTCTCTCCCCCCTCCTTTGAAATTTATACCTGACCCCTCTTATCCAGTCCTTACGAAATAGCAATGTCACTGCATTCAATTGTGCGGATGACATTCAGCTGATTTTTGACATTAACCCCTCAGAACAATCTGTTTATAATTTTCAGTCTACCCTATGCCACATCAGTGACTGGATGGGAGCAAACCACCTCAAACTTAACCCCGATAAGACCGAACTGGTTCTTATCGGGGGTGCCTCTAACCCCTGGAGGTCTCACTTTTGGCCAACAAGTTTGGGCCTTCCCCCCCTCCCCACAAACTCTGCAAAAAGTCTTGGGGTGATCATCAGTAATGATCTCTCGATGAAGCCCCAGAGCAATGCTGTAGTTTCCTCTAGTTTTTTTTATTTACGCAAAATTCGAAAAATTGGGCGCTTCCTCACCACCTCTGCCCTCACCTTGACCCTTCTGGCGTTGGTCATCTCTAGAATTGATTACGCCAACTCTCTTCATGCCGGTATTCCCTCCTATCAATTGAACCGCCTTCAGCTGGTTCAGAATCAAGCTGCACGGCTAATTTTCCATCAGCCCAGACACCAGCATGTGCGCCCCCTCCTGAAGACCCTCCACTGGCTCCCGGTAGCAGAACGCTGCTATTTTAAATTAGGTTGGATTATTTTCAAAGCCCTAGCTGGCCTTGGTCCTCTTTTCATTTCTTCTCTTCTTCATCATTATGTTCCCTCCCACAATCTTCGTTCTTCTCATCTTGCCCTACTCAATATCCCTGTTTTCAAGCGCACTAAACATGGTGGGCTCAGATTTTCCTTCCTGGCCCCTTCCTTTTGGAATGCACTCCCTTTAGAATTTAGGCTTACTGTTTCCTAACCCCACTTCAGGTCCCTTCTTAAAACCCATCTGTTCCGTAAAGCATACAACTAAGTCCCCCTCCGATCTGTCTTTACACGTTCACAGCACCAAGAAACCGTCTGGTGGTAGTTGCGCTTTACAAATACTTTTACATAACATATAGCTAACACAAGGTGGGTGTCGTCAGCATAAGCTAAGGCCCATATTATAGGATTTAATGACCCTCGCAAGGTCCAGCATATAGATATTAAATAGCGTTGGACTTACCAAGGATCCTTAAGGGACCCCACATGGAAATCAGAATGGGGGCGATGTAAAAGTGTCTAGCATAACAGATTCAAGCGATCGCCCAGAAAAGAAGCTAGCAGAGCCCTGGCCATATATCCAATTCCTAATGCAGTGACACGGTCAATCAAAGTGGGATGATCGACCGTGTCAAATGCTGCTGAAAGGTCGAGCAGGACAAGAACCGCGGCTCCTCCACTATCCATTATTTTTCTAATCTCATCTGAGGCTTTAATAAGTGCGGTTTCTGTACTATGTCCCTTTCTAAAACCGAATTGCGTATCATCAAGTAAATTATGTTGCTCGACGAACTGAGTTAATTGAATGTTCATCACCCTCTCAGCAATTTTTGCCGGGAGGGGCAAAGAAGCAATCGGTCTGTAGCTAGCCGTGCCAGCTAGATCTAAGTTAGGTTTCTTGATAAGAGGTTTGATAATGGTCTTTTTCCAAACAGTAGGGAAAATTCCAGTCTTAAACATGGAGTTGATTATGGTGGCCAGATTGGCTCCAATGATATCTAGGTCAAGTTTCAGGATAGCAGGAGGACATGGATCCTCATGGGATCCTGATTTTGATGATGAAATGAGGGGTAGGATGATATCAACGGATACTGAGGTGAATTCATCAAAGGTTGGGCAACCGGGGGGGGGGGGGCGGGGGGGGGGGGTAAATCCCTTTTAACGAGAGAAGATATGCTGGGATCACTAGAATCCACTAAGGGTATGGGAGAGGGCTTGGTGCTTGCGAATTTGTTATAGATGGAACATACTTTCTCTTGGAGATAGGTTGCTAGAGAATTGCAGAGTTTCTGCGTGGCGATGGTAGGGGGTGTTAAACTTTGCCCCGCAAGTTTAGATAACACTTGATATAGTTGTTTAGCAGAATTTTGTGCAGAGTTAATTTGGTGACAAAAGAATTGACTTTTGGCTGTAATTAAAAGACGTTTATAAATGACAAGAGATTATTTATAAATTGATTTCTTGGAGGGGTCATAGTTCAAGCGCCAGCTGCGTTCTAAATTTTGGCATTTTTGCTTTTCACACCTGAGGGACTCATTAAACCAAGGTGCAGAAGGCGTAATTCTGTTATTAGATCTGCGTTTAATAGGTACCACCTTGATGACTGCATCTTTTATCCAATTAGTATATGAGATGGCTGCTAAGTCAGGGTTGATAGGGGAAAGATCAGGTTGATTAGTGAGCAACGAGATGTGGACTTCGAGGGGGTCAGTGTTGCTCCATGCTTTAAACTGTTTCGGGAGTGCGGTAGTAGGACGAGCAGCCTGATTATTTTTAAGATAGATGTCAAAAGATACTGCGTAGTTGTCAGTCCAGGGTAAAGGAATCATTTTTCCTACAGTCAGATTTTGGTTATTAGAGAAAATTCCGTCAAGAATGTGTCCTGCGATGTGGGTAGGAAGAGTGACCAGTTGTGGAAGGCCTACGGGCTCTAATTCAGCCCTTAGAGCTATTGTGTCTTGATCCCCTTGTGCCTCCAGATGAAAATTGAAGTCACCTAAAATAGAGAAATTATTTTCCCTGAGACTAATTCTAATAGGGTGTCTAAGGAGAGCAGGAATTGCGATCGCGATCCTGGGGGGCGATAGAGGAGAACCCCTTTAAAAGGGGGCAGTTGTGGAATTGAAATGATGAAGCAGGCGTCACATGTTTTTGAAGGAACTGGTTCTGATTTAAGGGAGTAGCTATCCCGATATATGATGGCCAGGCCTTCACCTTTTTTCCCTAGTCTGTCATGTCTATAAACTGAATATCCGTCTGGGGTTGCTGTTTGGAAATCAGGCCCGCAGTTGCATTGCCCCAGGTTTCAGTTATCATGAGAATATCCAGTTTGAAGCTCTCAATGAAATCCTGAATGTCGTATTCATGTTTAGGGAGGGAGCGGGCATTTATCAAGGTAGCATGTATGTTGTTTTCTAAGGAATATAATAATTTATGATTTGGTGTGTGAGCATAACAATTGGAATGACAGGGACTAAATGGATAGGTAAGGGTTCTATGGTCTAAGGTGTGGTAGTTGGAAACTATATTACCATAGGTTCTGATGTTTTTGAGTTGATCAGAGGAGTATACCAAAGGTTTGTTGCCATTTATTTGACCGGGATGGCCAAAGGGGGTGGCCCTAGGCCCGGTCCAGGCGCGGACGGGCGCAGACGGGCTTGCCTTTGGCGCGCCGCCGGCGCGTCCGCTGCGCGTCAGGAAATTCATCCTTTTTTATGCTCAGGTAGCCAGTCAACCTGCCCACTGAAATGAAGCGGAAGTGGTAATGACTTTGGTTGCGTGGTGCAGGTCCGTCTTCCCTCCACAACAATCTGACAAAGTCAGTGGTGGACCAGAAAAGCAGACAAGAAAGGTAAGAGCGTGCAATTTAAACAAATTCAAAATACAACAAAACAATGTTCCCATTAAGCTAATAAAGCCCTTCGCTCAGCGCTCGGTGAATCAGCTTTACGAAAAAGCGTCTACCTTAATTTGTAATCAAGCAGAAGGTGAGGAGAGTGGTCCTTATATCCGGTGTTGGGGGAAAGCACTAGTCTGCTAACCTGCCCTCCGAAATGAAGTGGAAGTGGTAATGACTTCTGGTACGTGCTGCAGATCCGTCTTCCCTCCACAACAATCTGACAAAGTCAGTGGTGTACCAGGGAAGCGGACAAGAAAGTTAAGAGCGTGCAATTTAAAACAAATTAAAAATACAGCGAAACAATTTTCCCATTAAGCTAATAAAGCCCTTCGCTCGGTGAATTTGCGCTACGAAAAAGCGTCTACCTTGTTTTGTAATCAAGCAAAAGGTGAGGAGAGTGATCCTTATTGCGGCATTGGGGGAAAGCACTATTGTAGTATGCTTAGCAAGTTGAGGAAAAATGCCCCATGAGCCAACTCTAGACCGAAGGGTATTCGAGGGTCCAATCAACCCCCAGCCTCGATGTGCTTCCTCCTCGATGTGCTTCCTCCTCCGTCCGTGGCTTCTGGAAGCCGGAAGCCACGGACGGAGGAGGAAGCACATCGAGGCTGGGGGTTGATTGGACCCTCGAATACCCTTCGGTCTAAGCATACTACAATAGTATCTTAACATTAGCAAGGGAAGTGTATTAATATAAACTATATATCTATACACATTGATAAATTTATTTACCACCACACCTTTTCTTGTACATATCCTTTATTGTGGAGATACCTTAGTGAGTGATAGGGGGATCTGACCCCGGTCCTGACGAAGGGGCATGGCGCCCCGAAACATGTTGACCCGCACAGGAAAGTAAGCCCATTAACCAGCTTACCCTTTCCGATTCCACTTTTCTTTTTAATAATACCAGCCAGTGTTTATTAAATAATTTTTTCTAACACTAGGCCAGGTATTTTTTAACACCACTTTTTCATCACTCCTGACCCCACTGACACTCACTCCTATTCACTCACATAGCACCCTCATTTAAAAGGTGCTCCAGCGTAGTCGCTTGTCGCAGCACTGCCCCGTCCGGCAGCCGGGCGGGAAGACCCCGATGATGAAGCATGACACCAAGGGCCCTTTTGGTGTGTGAGGGGTATTTTAACACATTGTGTGTATTCCATAGACATCAGGATACACACTGATCTTCTTAGAGGTGGACCTCTCTGATTACTGGTACTTTTGCAAGAGGAGGACTTGCCCACCTCGGTACCTTACAGCACCACCTCTTCCTCTCCCTTTTTTGATTTCCCTACGTGGTTTATGTGTCCTCACTGATTCAGTGATGAGAAAGGTGATGCAGTGGTGATCTGTCCAGTCGCATGGGACAATAGACTCGAATTGAATGGAGTTTGCTTTAGCAATGACTAGGTCCAGGGTCGCACCCAGGTTGTGTGTAGGGCTGTCACAGTAGTGAATGCTAGTCGGTTTTCTTCAATAATGAAAAACAGACATGACATGTTTTTTCATGTTCTAGAGACCGGATGCTTCAAGAGTAATAAGAGTCAAAATTCAAAATCAACTCTGGTTGATAGTCACACCTGTTCATGAAAAATATTTGGAAGTCTTAAGATTGCAATTGGTTCAAATCTGTGAGTACAGGAAATATATATATTTATATTAAATACATTAATACATATGTATATTAATCCCAGAGTGGCAGTAGCCACTCTGTAACTATAGTTAGGACTTAATAACCACAAAACGTATCAGGCTTATTGTTTTTTTGTACATTTGGGGATGATGCAAAGTTTGCAGGGATTTGTAAAGGGGGTGCAAAGAAAAAATGGGGGCCCCAAAATTTATTTTTCCACAAATGCATTGGCTATAGACTTTTTTAATAGAAGTAGGAACACAACGGCCAGTCAGATTTCTGTAAAAAGTGGCAAAAGTATAGATTATAGTGTGGAGAGGATCCCTTTTTGGTAATGGATGTAATTTGGTAAAGCTGTTTTAAAGTTATAATGCAGAGAAAATGAGTGATATATCAGGCGGCGGTATATCATAGTAATTTCGCAGTACATGCCGATGACAAGGCAGTAAATGATTGAGTAATGATTGCCTTTACAAAAGGAAGGCAGCCACATTGGTTTTACCATACTTTGACTATGTTCTGGGATTTAACTCTAAATATAGTGTACTACTGTTTTATAAGTGGGTAGGCAGGGATGAGTCCCTTTATATGTGTGTAAAGGTAGGTAAAAGTAGTTTTATTATTTTATATATTTAAAAAAATGTTTTTGGAGTACCGCGGTACTACCCAGAAAATACTTCAGTACTTAAAAAAATATATACATATGTAAAATAAAAATTGACTGTAGTACGCTATATTTCACAATTAAAATGTACTACTGTGTATTTTTAATTGATAAAAATATTAATACTATTTTTTTCTGTAACTTCCATAGCACAGTAGACAAATCTTTTTTTAAATATATTAATTCATAAAAGTACTTTTCCTTGCCTTTACATATTTGCCTATACTGCTTATTTCCTTCATATGTACTTAAAATACAGTAGTACACAATATTTCTACTTAAAACACAGAATGCATACTTAGGGCCCCATTAGGATGTCGGGCGGATCGCCACCGCCCGCATGGCGGTGGCAATCCGCCCGACATCCGCCCCCGCCTGCTACCCATTTCATCCCCCCCATATTACTATGGCGAGGGGACCATGGCGGACGGAAAGACCTTCCGCCGCTTTTCCACCCAGTCGACAAGTAGACCGGGCAGAAAAGAGTATAATATAGTGGCGTGTCTGTTACACACAGCCAACCATATTATGATGTGGTGGACACATGCCTCTCCGTGGCACAGAAAGGCATGCAGGAATAACTTGCAGGGGCCCATTGCGTGCCCCCAGTGATTATGGGGGGTGCACATGGGGGGTATTTCAATATACAAAGTGGCAGGCACCGCGCGGTGCCTATCACGCTGTACATTGAACTGCTTGACGTGCATTTTTAGCATTGCGGCGGGCGTTGCTTCAGCACTGCCCACCGCAATGTTAAAAATGCGGGATGCGCCCACCACTGTGGCGGGCGCATCCTAATCGCTCAAACAGGACCTCCGCCCGCCATCCTTATGTGCCCCTAAGTGCGGTCTAACTAATATGGCTACATTTTAATTTTATAATGGCTATTATTACCCATTCATAGGCTTTTTTATCATCGCGACATACCAAAGTATACCATGAAGTTACGACAGCATACTGCGACCCAATATATAAAATGTTGTGCTTTATAATGGTAACAGTAATGAACCAATTTACATCTGCTACCAAAAAGGTCAGTTTCCACACCATAACCTATCTTCCGACACAATTTCATCTACATCCGTTCAGCCATTTTTTCACTAAGTCTGTTAAACTGCACTCAACGACATTTCCCACTACTTTATTGTACGATGCCCCACTCCTTTCTATGACACATCACTGCACTCAATGCTATTCCACTGTACACCAATCTATGCCAATCCAGTCTACGGCACTCCACTCCTCTCTACACTATTCCACTCTACGCCACTTACTATACACCACTCCACTCCATGCCACTTTACATTATTCCTCTCTGCGCCACTTGACTCTACACCACTCCACTCTACCCTATTTCACCCCACGCTATTCCACTTAGGCAGTTATATTCCAGAGTTAGGTCCATGTAGGAAAGCAGCTTATTTCTTACATTGTCCTCACAAATAACATTTCCAGCTACGACCTTTTGCACACATTCGCAGGTGTGACAATGTTGGATTTGTTTCTCTGAAACTAAAAATATTTTTACATCTACCTTCACACTACATTATTACAACGTTGTGAACATCATGTACAAGGTCTCATTTTGCACTATGTACAAATGTCATCACTATCTTCATCCACAGGGTGACAGGGCTATCTATATGGCCATAACATCACTATTCGATGTGCACACCCAAGGCTGCATTCTATTATAAAGTATGAGCATCCCAAAATATTAGCAGAGCAGGTACTTTTGCTGACACCGATGGTCCTTGCATGCTGAAAGATCACCATGCAGCAGTCTGAGATCTTGTGAGGGGTGTCCAGTTTGTGACCAAGACGGGGTCCTTCACTCTTTCCCATAAGGTAATGGGGTTGGATTGTACTATGGGGGGATTCTTGGCTCTACACCTACACACGCTCTAGTAACACTCAGAGTAGAGTTTGCCTAGTACGAGTACTGTAGATTACTGCCGTGTTTGTATGCATGCATATATACAATTGCTCAGCGCCATGATAGAATTATGTCTACTATTTACGCTATTGGTGCTTGTGATCATGTTCATCTCCTTCTGTCTACTAATCATTGCAGCACAAGTATATTATGCAAGAATAACGTTGGTTCAATAAATTTTATTAAAAACGTCCCACTGTGTATTCTCTGTATATTTTGCTGAGAATAAGTAAGCACGAGTGACTGAGCAAAATGTTCTGCACTGATTTCATGACCGCTGAGGGGTCAGGGTTGTCATGTTCAGTGGTTGCCAGAAACTATTCACTCCCTGGTAGGTTTGGTGTGTTTACTTTGACACTGTGAGTTAGCTGGTCTATAGGCCAACATATCCTGCGGTGGTGTCTGGAATCAGTCTTGACACCAAACTCTTAGTTTATGTTGTCCAAACAATGTGCAGGTCCTACAGATTGGTAGGAACTACACGACATTCAAGCGTGCTTACTTATTCTCAGAGAATACACAGTGGGACGTTTTCAATAATATTTATTGAATCATCGTTATTCTTGCATAACATACGTGTGCTGCAATGATTAGTAGACGAACTGGGCACCCCTCACAAGATGTGAGACAGCTGCGTGGTGATCTCTAAACATGCAAGGACCCTCTGTGTCAGCGTAAGTACTTCCTCTGCTAATCTATTGGGATGCTCATCTTTTATAATAGAAAGCAGCCTTGTGATGTGAGCATAGATTAGTGATGTTATCAATCAATCAATCAAAGCATTTATATAGAGCACTACTCACCCAGAGGGTCTCAAGGCGCAAGGGGAGGGGGTACCGCTACTGCTCGAACAGCCAGGTCTTGAGTTGCTTCCTGAAAGCGAGGTGGTCCTGGGTCAGGCAGAGGTGGGTCGGGAGGGAGTTCCATGTCTTGGCAGCGAGGTAGGAGAAGGACCGTCCCCCTGTGGTGGCTCTTCGGATGCGGGGGACGGCGGTGAGGGCGTGGTCGGTCGATCGAAGCTGGCGTTTGGGAGCGTAGAAGTTGAGGCGGCTGTTTAGGTATCGTGGGCCTTGGTTGTGTAGGGCTTTGTGTGCGTGGGTGAGGAGACGGAAGGTGATTCTCTTGTTGACCGGGAGCCAGTGCAGATCTCTCAGGTGTCCGGAGATGTGGCTGCGACGGGGGATGTCCAGGATGAGTCGTGCTGAGGCGTTCTGGATCCGTTGGAGTCTCTTCTGGAGTTTGGCGGTGGTTCCGGTGTATATGGAGTTGCCGTAGTCCAGACGGCTGGTGACAAGGGCCTGGGTGACCGTCTTCCTGGTCTCGGTGGGGATCCATCGGAAGATCTTACGTAGCATGCGCAGGATGTTGAAGCACGACGAGGAGACGGCGTTGACTTGTCTGGTCATGGAGAGGGAGGAGTCCAGGATGAAGCCCAGGTTGCGTGCGTGGTCTGTTGGTTTGGGTGCGCTGCCTAGGGCGGGGGGCCACCAGGAGTCGTCCCAGGCGGAGGGTGAGGATCCCAGGATGAGGACTTCCGTCTTGTCCGAGTTCAGTTTCAGGCGGCTGTTCTTCATTCATTCGGCTACCTCTTTCATCCCTTCGTGAAGGTTGGCTCTGGCGGTGGCGGGGTCGTTGGTGAGGGAGAGGATCAGCTGGGTGTCGTCGGCGTAGGAGATGATGTTGAGGTTGTGCTGGCGTGCGATGTCTGCGAGGGGGCACATGTAGATGTTGAAGAGGGTTGGACTGAGCGAGGAGCCTTGAGGAACGCTGCAGATGACTTCGGTGGCTTCAGATCTGAACGGAGGGAGACGGACTCTCTGTGTCCTTCCGGCGCGGAAGGAGATGATCCACTCCAGTGCCTTCTCCTGGACTCCGACGTTGCTGAGGCGTTGTACTAGGGTACGGTGACAGACAGTGTCGAAGGCCGCGGAGAGGTTGAGGAGGATGAGGGCCGCTGTTTCTCCGTTGTCGAGTAGCGCTCGGATGTCATCGGTGGCTGCGATCAGGGCGGTCTCGGTGCTGTGGTTGGCTCGGAAGCCAGACTGCGAGGGGTCGAGGGATCCGTTCGTTTCGAGGAAGGCGGCCAGTTGCTTGTTGACGGTCTTCTCGATGACTTTTGCTGGAAATGGGATCAGCGAGATGGGGCGGTAGTTCTTGAGGTCGGTCGGGTCGGCCGATGGCTTCTTGAGTAGGGCGCTGAGTTCGGAGTGCTTCCAGCTCTCCGGGAAGGTGGCGGTGTCGAAGGAGGTGTTGATGATGTCCCGCAGGTGCCCTGCCCTCACCAAGACATGGTGAGGGCAGGGGTCGGCCGGAGATCCGGAGTGGATGGAGTTCATTGTGCGGACGGTGTCTTCCGTGCTGCTCGGAGTCCAGGCGCGGAGGGTGGTGGTGGGGGGTGGTGGTTTGGTCGTGGCGTTCGTCGGTAGAGAGCTGAAGCTGTTGTGTATGTCCGCGATCTTGTTGTGGAAGTAGGAGGCGAGGGAGTTGCAGAGGTCTTGCGAAGGGGTGATGTCGTTGTTTCCGGCGTTGGGGTTGGAGAGCTCTTTGACGATGTTGAAGAGTTCCTTGATGTTGTGTGCGTTGTTGTCCAGTCGTTCCTTGAATGCAGTTTTCTTGGTGGCGTGGATGAGTTGGTGGTGTTTTTGGGTGGCGAGCTTGACGGCAGTCATGTTGTCCGGTGTTGGGTCTCTGCGCCAGGTTCTCTCGAGGGCTCGGCAGTTCTTCTTGGAGCTCTTGAGTTCGTCGGTGAACCATGGGGCTTTCTTGCTACTGGGTCTGCTGGGCGGGGTCCTCAGGGGGGCGAGCTCGTCTGCGCAGTCGCTGATCCACTTTGTGAGGTTGGTGGCCGCCTGGCTAGGGTTCGTTGTGCTGGTGGGAGGGTTCATGTTCAGGGAGGTCGTGAGCTGGTCGGCTGTGATCTTGTTCCAGCTCCTGCGTGCAACCTGTTGCTGGTGGTGGTGGATCGTGGTCCTACCGAAGCTGAAGTGGACGCAGCTGTGGTCCGTCCAGTGGAGTCCGGTGGCGTGGCTGAAGGGGATGTCCTTGCTGGATGAGAAGACGGGGTCGAGTGTGTGTCCGGCGTAGTGGGTGGGGGTGGTCACCATGTGCTTGAGTCCCAGGTTGGCGAGGTTGTCCAGCAGGTTGGTGGTGTTGCGGTCGTTGTTGTTCTCCAGGTGGAAGTTGAGGTCCCCTAGGAGGATGTAGTCAGCGGAGCAGAGGGCGTGCGGGCTGATGAAGTCGGCGATGTCTTCGCTGAATTGTGTGCGTTGTCCCGGGGGTCTGTAGATGAGGGTGCCTCTGAGGGTGGTCTTGGGGTTGATGTGGACCTGGAAGTGAAGGTGTTTGGCGGTTGTCAGGGTGTCGTCGGTGTTGGTCGTGATGCGGATGGTGTTCCTGTGGACTATGGCGATGCCTCCTCCGGTGTGGTTGATGCGGTCCTTTCGGATGATCTTGTAGCCGTCTGGGATGGCGATGGCGATGTCGGGCGCTGAAGAGGTGTTCATCCAGGTTTCCGTGAGGAAGGGGACGTCTGGTGACGTAGTGTCGAGCAGGTTCCAGAGCTCGACGGCGTGTCTGTGGACGGAGCGGGTGTTGAGCAGGATGCATTTCAGGTGGCTGTTGCTGTTGCTCGTCGAGGTCTTGAGCGCTGCTGGGGTGGTGCAGGTCCGTATGCAGGTGAACTTGCAGGCGTTGCAGCAGAAGGTCCGTGGGTGCGTCTCGGGGTGGCTCGGTAGCAGCCCGTGATTCGGCCGGCGTTGAGTGTGTAGAGTTCGGTGGCGTTGTAAGTCCGGCGGGTGGGCTGGGGTCTGCGCGGGCCAGGAGTCCTGGCACTGGGCGCAGTCCAGGCGCGGACGGGCGCAGACGGGCTTACCTTTGGCGCACCTTCGGCGCTCAATCGGTGCTCCTGCTGCGCGCGTCCGCTGCGCGGTCGCTCCGGGGGCGTCATAAGAAGGGAGCCGGTAGGGAGGGTCTGCGGGGAGGCGGTAGCGGGCTGACCAATCGGCTGGCGGGGGGCGGGGCCGCGGGCTGGCGGCGGCGGGAAAATGGATGTCGGGCTTGGCGGGCGGCCCTGCGGCGGCTGGGGCAGTGGCAGTATCAGCAGGTAGGCAGAGGCTTGGTGGGCGGCCCTGCGGCGGCTGGGGCAGCGGCACTAACAGCAGGTAGGCAGCGGGCAGCAGGTAGGCAGTGGGGGCGACCGGGCAGGAGGCGCAGTGGTCGCTCCCTTGGAAGAGTCTGGGTCCCCTTTAAGAAGGGAGCCGGTAGGGAGGGTCTGCGGGGAGGCAGGAGCGGGCTGACCAATCGGCTGGTGGGGGGCGGGGCCGCGGGCTGGCAGCGGCGGGAAAATGGATGTCGGGCTTGGCGGGCGGCCCTGCGGCGGCTGGGGCAGCGGCAGTATCAGCAGGTAGGCAGTGGCTTGGTGGGCGGCTCTGCGGCGGCTGGGGCAGCGGCAGTATCAGCAGGTAGGCAGTGGCTTGGTGGGCGGCCCTGCGGCGGCTGGGGCAGCGGCAGTATCAGCAGGTAGGCAGAGGCTTGGTGGGCGGCCCTGCGGCGGCTGGGGCAGCGGCACTAACAGCAGGTAGGCAGCGGGCAGCAGGTAGGCAGTGGGGGCGACCGGGCCGGAGGATATATAGGTAGCCTTGTTGCCCCATGGATGAAGATAGTGATGACATTTGTACATAGTGAGAAACAAGACCTTGTACATGATGTTCAGGACATAGTGAAAATGTTGTGCGAAGCTAGATGTAAGAACAAGTTTAGTTTCAGAGAAACTGATCCAAAAATTGCGGTGCATGCAAATGTGTGCAAAAGGTCACAGCTGTAAATGTTATTTGCGAGGGCAATGTGAGAAATAAACTGCTTCGCTACATGGGCCTAACTGGGGAATATAACAGGGACACTCCACTCTATGCTATTCCATTCTACACCACTCCTCTCCTTTCTACGCCACCTCACTATATGCTAATCCACTCTACCCCCACTATCCTTCATGCCACTCGACTCTATGCCACTCTACTGTACATGATTGCACTCCATGACACACTACTGTATGACACTCCACTGTACACCATTCCATTTTATGCCACTCCACTCTACTCTACTCCACTCAATTTTAAGTCACTCTACTCAATACTATTCGATTCTACGCCACTTCTCTACATGCCACTCTACTGTATGGTGCTACATGCCACTCCACTGTACACAATTCCAGTCTATGGCACTCTATGCCGCTGTATTGTATGCTATTCCACACTGCGCTATTCAATTGTAGGCAACTCCACTACGCCATGCCACTCCACTATGCCACTCCCATTTACGCCACTCCAATCTATGTGACTCCACTTTACTGTATGCCACTCTACTGTGCGTTACTCCACTGTATACCACTCGCCTCAACGCCTTCCACTCTACACCACTTCGCAATGCCGTATTCCATTCTACGCCACTCCACTCTATCCCATTCAACTTTACGCCACTCTACTGTAATCCACTCCACTCTATGCATCTTCACTCTACACTATTCCACTCTATGCAACTGAGCTCCAGGCCAGTCTGTAGTATTCCACTCTATGCCTTTCCACTCTACGATATTACAATCTAGACCACTCCATTGTGCACCACTCCACTCTATGCACTCCGATTTATGTCACTCCACCCTACACTATTTTATTCTACGCCACTTCTCTCTACGCCACTCTACTACATGGCACGCACTCTATGCCACTCTACTCTACGCCCCTATATGGCACTGTACGCCACTGCACTGTATGCGATTCCACTCTGCGATATTCCACTGTTTGTCACTTCATGATATTCGACTGTATGCCACTCCAAGATATTCCACTGTACATTACTTTACTGTATGCCGCTCCACCTTATTGTGTGCCACTCCACTGTATGCTGTTCCACTGTCCACCACCGGACTCTTCACAACTCCACTCTTTTCTATCTCTACCCCACTCCATTCACTCAACTGTATGCCACTCCACCCTACAACACTCCTCTCAACGCTATTCCACTTTATACCACTTCACTGTACACCACTCCACTATACACCACTTCACTTTAAGCCACTCCACTCTATTCGATTCTACCCCCCTTCTCTGTACACCACTCTATTATACGGCACTCCACTCTATGCTATTCCACTCAATGACATTATACAACACTGTACACTACTATACTCTGCACTATTCCACTGTATGCCACTCCAGCCAATGTCACTCTACTCTATGGCAGTCCTCTGTACACCACTATAGTGTACGCCATTCCACTCTACACTATTCCACTCTATGCCACTCCACTGCATGCTATTCAACTCTACTCCACTCCACTCTACGGTATTCTGCTCTACACTACTCCAGTTTACTATGCTGCTTGACTTTACACCACACTATTCTACAACACTCTACTGTACAGCACTTCACTGTATGCGACTCCACTCTATGCCACTCCCCTCTGTGCCACTCCAATCTATGCTACTCCACTCTATGTTATTCGTAACTTTGCCACTCTAATTTGCAGGTCTGCACACTACACCACTCCACTCTATGCCACTCCACTACATGCCACTCTACTCGGCTCCACTTTATGGTACTCCACTCTACCCCCCTGCACTGTATACCACCCCACTCTCTGCTATTCCATTGTACTCCAATCTACTCTACATCAGTCTATTTTACTCACTCCACTCTACATAATTTCTCTTTGCACCACTCCACTGTACACCAAACCACTGAGGCCACTTCACTCTATGCTATTCCACTCGATGCCACTCCACTATAGACAATTCTATTGTACATGACTCAACTCTACGGTATTCCACTGAATGGGGAAACAGCATTAACAATGCGGGCTAAATCATGTGTGCCATTACAACGCAAGTGAAGCTGCATCACGCATATGCCTGACCCACACATATTCCTTTACAACTATTTTCATTGTAAAGGTGGTAAAGGCATATGCTTGTTAAAGGAGTCAGACTTAGGTTTTAGGGTGGGGGGGTCGGGGTATTTTTAAGGGCTGGGGTCTGGGTTTCTAGAGATTAGGGCAGGGATCGTGGTATTTTTTAAGGCTGGGGCCGGGATATTTTTAGGGCTGGGGGCGGGTTTTAGGGCTCAGGGTAGGGGGCTGTGCTTGGGGTCGTTTTTATGGCTGAGGCCGAGTTTTAGTGCTCAAGGAAGTTGTAGTTTTTAGGGCTGGTGGACGGTTTTAGGGCTCAGGGCGGAGGGGCGGAGGGGCTAGGATCAGGGTAGTTATTAGGGCTGGGGGCTGGGTTTTAGGACTCAGGGTGGGTGGTTGAGGTACCATTTCACTCTATGCCACTCCACTCCACTCTATACCATTAGACTCTTTATTTATTCTTTCTAGTCATACCAAACTTAAACTAAGCAAACATTAGAAATTCTACAGCTATAGCTATACCTTAAATTTATCATTTACACATCGCCTTAAAATTACTATAACCCGCGCATCTCCGTACTCCGTACCAGGGGATGGGGCCCCCAGGGCTTAATAAGGCCTGGGGCATCACTGCCCCCTCCCCTTTATAAGAGGATGTGGACCCCAGGGCCTGAGAAGGATTGGGGAGGTGGGCTGAGCGCCTTCCATTCCCTTTTTAAAAAAAGAAACAACCCAGAGGATGGGGTCCTCCACAGGGTATTATAAGGCTCAGGCAGGGGGCCACGCAAACCTGCTCCCCTTTTTTATTACATTTGGCACCAGAAAAGGGAACCCTGGGGCCTATTAGAGCTTGGAGAGGAGAGCTGTGAGCCCTCCTTCCCTGTTTAGTTGTAATTGACCCAAGCAGATTGGGTCCCAAAGCCTTTTAAGTCTTGAGGAGGGAGACCACACAGCCACCCTCTTCTCTTTTTATTGAAACTGGCCCAAGGGATGGGGTCCCGGGTCAACTAAGTGTCAAGGAGGGTGCTGTAAATGTAAATGTAAAGGCTGTACGCAGTGTGGTGTTGGCATCTTGCTGGGGATTTTGGCCTCAAGTCAAGTCAAGTCAAAATTTATATAGTGCACTACATACCCAGAGGGTCTCAAGGCGCTTGAGGAAGGGGGGGAGGTTTACTTATCGAATATCCAGGTTTTACGCTGTTTTCTGAAGGCTAGGTGGTTTTGAGTAAGGCGGAGGTGGATAGCCAAAAGCTGTGCTCAATGTGGTATTGGTTGCCTGCAGGGAGTTGGAAGCAGGGCCTGGCTGCAAGACAGGCCTTTAGGCTAAGCACACGGAATGCATGACCAAAGGCTGTTTACAGCGTGGGGTTGGCTACCTCTGGGTGGCCGGCTTTGGGGAGTTGGACGCAGTCCCTGGCTGCAAGCTAGGCCCTGCGACCAACCCTACACCGCAGGTAACGAAAGTCTGTGCTCAAATTAGCGTTTGCAGCCTGTGGAGGGGGGTTGGATGCCTCGGGGTGGTTGGCCATAGGGCCTGACGGCAGGCCATGTGCAGCGTAGGACTGGTTGCCTGTGTGGTGTTTGCCGCAGGGTCAGGCCCCAGCACTGTGCGGTGTTGGCTTCTCTTATGATAATAAAATATTACTTTACGTTAAAAAAAACCACTAGAAATTCAGGGAGAAAAAAAGGTTAAAGCAATGTTATAGTTAGGTGAGATAAACAGATTTGGTTTTGGTTAAAACAATGTCGAAATTCTCTGAAAAAAATAAGCATTAAAGTAACGTTATAGTTAGGTGAATTTATCAGTCACAGCATTAATGTTTTGAACTAAAAAACACATAAATTCACCAGTTATAGTTAGCAGAGCTAACTATAACCTGCACACTGCCATGCACTGTTTATGACTTCACATATTACATCACTCATGACATGTTCTATGACATCATTTATAACATCACTGATGACCTCTCAATTGACTTCTTGATGGCATATTTTGTGCACATTACTCTATAGATTAGAATGGCATTGGAGGCCTGAAAGAAAGTACCAAATAGCTCAGCATATGAATCATCATCAATGCCATCACAGATGCAACTCCCTTAGGTGTAGCAAGTATGTGTCATGTGCGCATTGACCCTATACCATGCACTTCTTGGGTAGCCTTGTTCACCTTAACAATCAAACACAGATGTATGGGAAACACTCATTGCACACAGTGCTCAATATGTATATAGCTGTTCAGAGAAAGCCAAGTTACTCAAGATCCTCAATGTCTGTTCTTAAATTAATGCCCTACTACAGACAACTTTTATCTGTATCAAACCCCTCACAGACACCAAACCTACATTAAGAAATCAAGTTGATATGAGTAGAAAAAAGGGTAGTGAAAACAGTGTTTATTCTATGGAAAACATTTACTCTGTACCACACTGTTTGCACTCAGTGAAATTCTCATGAGCAATATACCACAATGCATTTAAAAGTATCTACTAAGAACAGTGAAACTCTATGTGACACTTGTCAAAAAAGACACCATTCGTTTAAAATAACCAAGGTGTGAAGTTGTTAACGATTATACTACCTGCAGCCTTCATACTGTGATGAAAACTTTACAGACAGTCCAAATTCTGAAGCAGAAGCGCATGTGCATATGTTAGTACCTGGTGCACACAGTCTTCGGTATTATGTAGAAATTGTCAAGCTTAGACAATTCTGTCTAATAACTCAAGGCTGCTCGCAATACTTAGTATGCAGTAGGTAGAACCTTTGCCTTGTTAAAAACGTTTTTTTCTGAGCCCAAAAACTTGTGTGGAACTGCATAACACAAGTCATCAACTGTCACCTGCACATAAAGTTACTCTTCAATGAAAAGATTTATAACATGTCTTATACCTCTACACACCTATGATGCATTAGGAGCACATGCATTCTGTAAACACTTAAACCCTTTAGCTGGACATAGGCTCCACAAAATTAGATGGAAAAGTAATATGGTAGTGACCCGCCACTATATAAACTATAAAAAATGAACACATTCATTGGATGATGTCATCAGAGAGGTCATGTGAGATGTTATCAGTGATGTCATAAATGTTCTCCTTCAAGCGCAGCACAAACCTAAAATACACTCCCGTACATACCAGATCGAAGATTCCAGTATTAAACACGTCAAGCCTGGAGTCACCGGACATTTTCCCTGAGGTTTATGCTCGGTATGTGAGTTCACAAAACAGCAACATCTATAGATATTGGGCTGAATACACCATTGCAACTGAGATGCCATACAAATTGTAACAGTTGTGAGGTAATATACCTTTTGAAATGTCCCTGTGGACTTCACTATGTTTGTAAGACCTCTAGGAAAGTGAGGCAAAGAATTATCGAGCATCATGGTACAATTCGCTGTTGATGCAATAAAACCAAAAACTATCTTGACCATGGTCATGGTCAGTGCAATCAGTTCTAGATGATAAATGATAAGCCAACTATACATAATCAATTGGAGGATTTTTAACAATTTCTATTTCAAAAAGAACGGAGGTAGCTTCACAGACTGCGCAGCCACATTGTTGTTCTGAACTATAAAATCCATTGGATGAGTTTATCGTGACTGAATTTTTGAAATAATTTTCTAATGGAAAACATTGTCACCAACTGTATTCTGTGGACTCCTTGTTGTGCTCACTGACCTTTATTCTACTTCATGGTTATAATTGTGAAATTGTTTCCCAGTTGTTTTACCAACTAATTGACAAAATATTTTTTGATGAATAACACCTATGATCCCTCATGCTGACATGTTATCCTACGTTGATGTGTCTTTAATCAATTTGTGTTAAATATTCATTGAATTTTTAATTTCATCACAGGATTAATCCTATTCTTTCATGTTAGAACAATAAGCAACTTACTGGCTACGATGGTTTTTATGTTATATTACATTTTCTATAACCAACACAGAGCATACTATGACACTAGGTGAAGCTAGGGTTCCTATTTCCATTATGTGCTACGTCTTCTGACCGCTCATGATGATCTTTAAGGTAAACTACATTTCCCATAAGTGCTCTATGTTAAACTACGTTTCCCATAACCATTGCACATCACGTCCTCCAGATGTGCCGGTCTTGATTGTTTTCAACCGCTTTTTTTATAGCGAGGACTGGCGTAAACTCTATTTCCTCGCTAAAATGAACTTGGAGGACAGCGGACTCAAAAGAGGTGAGCAATAGAAACCTTTATCTTTAGGCTGAGCATCCTCTTTTGTAGATACATACACTTGATTTTAGACCCACATACGGATTGTAGGGTGGATGGTTTTTTTTGTTATACGTGACTCTTTCATGCTGATTTCTTAAGTGACCACAGGATTTCTGGTTAAATGTTGAGCATTTTTTCCTTTTGGGTGACATCCTATTTCAAATGAGATGGAATGAAATTCCTTTCACTCTTAATGAGATTACTTGAAAGCAAGGTAAATGCTTAGTGGTAAATCAGCTGATTGATGAATATTTAGATGTGGTCCCTTCCATTTGCAGTTGGAAATGAATTTTTGCTGTTACCTATGTCTGTTTTCTTGTACACTTTAGCCCTGTTTATATATGTCAAATAGAGGCTTGGGTTGATGCCTAGCTCCCAGCTTGTTAGCAGGAGAGCCATTATACCTTATAGCCCACTATTGAGGTGAATTCTGTTATGCTCATATCACTCTTTTTTTTAATTATATTCTACTCTCTTTTGCAAATAATGTGTTTATTAACTACAACTATTTCATTAGGTGCCAATAACAGTGGACCTACATGAATTTATCGTAGGCCATTTTGGTGGATTGTATAAGTATAGAACCCTTTTTTCCACATTTAATTTCACCTTGATTTTTTAATTGGCAGAGTGACTACCTACCTGTCCTGATTAATGCCCAGAACCGGCACAGCACTCAAACGCTGTCACTCCTCCAAAAGGTTCTTCACCATCACACAGCACGCGCTTACTCCATTTAATTGTCTCCCTCCCAGATGCAATGCTTGACCGGTACCTCTACGATTAGCAGGAAGGACGGCGACCCACACAGCCAGTTTCCTCTGGGTATCGATTGCAGGAGGACCACCCTCCCCCCTTCTGGGGGCAACGCCCTGAATTGTCTATTGGACTAAACTGCAAAAGGCATAGTTCTCAGGCACTTATAGTTTAGTCCTGAAGATGATCCCATTAATGTATTGAAGGGATCGAAACATTGTCGACTTTTAAGTGCTCCTAGCACAACCTTATATCTGTATCTGTACGTGCCAGAGTGCATCAATGTATATTGTTTGCTGGCCCAATGGATGAATTCCTAGGCCAATGCTCCATGTAATACCTGAGTTTGTCCTTTCTTTGCTATACATGCCCCCACTTGTATGTTGGGTTTTTAATTCTTCTTATTAAATGATTATGTCCAGTTGAACAGCAAAAAATAGACATCATTGCATTTCTATATGAATAGTCCTTCTAACATTGAGCTTTAGTTAGGGATCACTGTTCTTGTAAAACATTCAATACCCAAGGCCCATTACCACCAATTGGGTTTCCTTGTTCTTTTGTAAAGCAGAACTCCATGGCAACATTCTAAAATGGCCAGAAACATGCCAACGTGCTCTAATTGGGTTAAAGGTTTCCCTCCCCTGAGTTTTATTCTGCCATTTTGGGACTTCTAATAAAGTTATTGGTCCACCATGAGATAGTTTTAATCGAATATTCATGAACACTTTGCACCGTGCAATTATACCCCACCCACACTTAGCTCTCAAAGGGACATTGCTTGATCTTAAAAACCTCTAACAGTTCCTTTCTGTGCCTCCTTTAGGATTGAGTAGAAAGTTGTAGCCCATATCATTGCATCACAAGTTCTTTTTGGTGTAAGGAGGAGCCTGATAATGAAGCAAGCCACCTCCGGGTGGGTGATGGTTTTTGCCCTAAAGAAATACCTTTTCTTTCTGAGTTATAGAAATCTCCTTTTGAGTTTGATATGGCAGACTGCATCTCACTGTGTGGTGATGTCATAGACGATGTCATGAACAATGTAATATGTGAGGTCATAAGCTGTACGGCGGGGCGCTAGTTATAGTTACCTCTGCTAACTATAACTGGGGAATTACTGTGGCTTTTTTAGTTCAAAAGTTAATATTGTCACTGACATATTCGCCTAAGTGTGTGTGTGTAGATATAGATATATATATATATATATATATATATATATATATATATATATATATATATATATATATATATATTCTCATCAAAAAAGTGCCCTTCAGTGAAGACGCCACCACGAGAGAGTATTCACCTTTCTTTATTGGGGATGACAGCGCTGCACAGTTCTTATCTTAAATCCTTTCTGCCATACGCGTTTCAGACGAGAGTCCTTGATCACTGGCTGCAGGTAGGAAGACAGCAGCTGTGTGGAACACCTTTAATTATACACGAGATCTCGCCCCAGTGGGCGTGTGCTGAACAGCCTTATGGTACGTGTGGTTTCCACATCATTGAATGCTGCCGTATCTTTGCTGCAAAGTTTTTGAATCCCAAGTGGGTGGATTAAAATAATGACACTGCTTGCACTGCCGTTCACGTTCATTCAATGATGTGGAAACCACACGTACCATAAGGCTGTTCAGCACACGCCCACTGGGGCGGGATCTTGTGTATAATTAAAGGTGTTCCACACAGCTGCTGTCTTCCTACCTGCAGCCAGTGATCAAGGACTCTCGTCTGAAACGCGTATGGCAGAAAGGATTTAAGATAAGAACTGTGCAGCGCTGTCATCCCCCAATAAAGAAAGGTGAATACTCTCTCGTGGTGGCGTCTTCACTGAAGGGCACTTTTTTGATGAAAATTAAGCGGCCTGCCTGGTCGCGAGGACGCCCCGCTGCCACAAAAGCGGCCCTACTGCGACCTGAAATGAGGGACGCCGAAAAGGACAAGAGAGGCTGTCATTGAGGGACGTGAACGGCAGTTCAAGCAGTGTCATTATTTTAATCCACCCACTTGGGATTCAAAAACTTTGCAGCAAAGATACGGCAGCATTCAATGATGTGGAAACCACACGTACCATAAGGCTGTTCAGCACACGCCCACTGGGGCGGGATCTCGTGTATAATTAAAGGTGTTCCACACAGCTGCTGTCTTCCTACCTGCAGCCAGTGATCAAGGACTCTCGTCTGAAACGCGTATGGCAGAAAGGATTTAAGATAAGAACTGTGCAGCGCTGTCATCCCCAATAAAGAAAGGTGAATACTCTCTTGTGGTGGCGTCTTCACTGAAGGGCACTTTTTTGATGAGAATATATATATATATATATATATATATATATATATATATATATATATATATATATATATATATATATATATATATATATATATATATATATATATATATATATATATATATATATATATATATATATATATATATATAAAAAAGGTCCTGTCCGCCCCACTCCAAGGAACGGCAACAACCAGGCACGGACCTCGCAATTCCTCCCAGGCAGAAATCAACGACCTCCACACAGATGTACGTGGAAAAGCAGTGCGAAATTTATTTTGGCATATATTAGCTGGGACAAGTGCCCTCCATGACGCGTTTCGCTCCTCGTGGGTGCTTGGTCACATGATGCGTCCTTTTTCTATGACGTGTTTTAAAATGAAAGAAGTGAATAAAGTGCACAAATAACCTTAGAAAAAGGCTAAAAGATTACCTATAAAACTCAAAGACAGACTATGGCATGAACATTAGAAGGTTAAGTCAGACGCTCTGTGCAAACTCCTAATAGCAGATATACTCTTAGGAAAATTAATACATAATGCATTGGAATCAGTATGTAGTACAATGAATAAATAATGTTTCATAATGTAGACATTACATCTCCTACCATTACAGCAGATAATAAATAACTGTGCAAAACATGCTATAAAATAAAGTGCATAATGCAAATATCAATACCAGCATTTCAATAATTGCGCAATTCAATGAACCATAATACCATGACTGTGTAGGGATATGCTCAGAGCATGACTCTTATTATGATGTTAAAATGAACCTTCTACAGAGCACTATTAACAAAAGTGACCGCCTCCACCAACTTCTTAAATTGAAAGGATATAATCTGCACGAATGCGCATTAATCGTATAATCCACTTCCAATGTCAGTCCTAAAAAACATGTTAAATAAAGTGCAAGTGCACCTTCAACTAACTTCTTGACATATGCAATATTCCTATCTAACATACTAGTGCATCCTCAATTAACAGCCTGACATTTGCTATGTACTCCTACCATGAGTCACAGAGAATGATCAATAAAGTGCAAGTGCATAGTCAAACACTCAACATAAGATCGCAAATGTATGTAAAATGCTGGTACATCATCAGAATGGCAACAGTGCTATGGCCAAGTATAAGGTCACATTTGGAGACTAAAGTACCACTGCATCTCCTAATAACAGCCAGCCAATCGTTTATTGCCTGAACTCTTAAAAATTCGCAGATAGGAATATTTGAAGTAAAAACAGGGATTTATGTAGGGTCTATTTATATAGGATAAAATAGAAAGACGTACCAACCGTCCGGTCTGTGCAAAATAGTGCTTTGCAAAAAACGGTGTAAAGTGCAATTGATACTTAAACTATTTAGCAGCAGAAGAACAGAATTACAAAAGTTGCTTAAGCCTAAGCAATCTCACAATGTAAATTGAATCTCCATATATTTCTATAAAATAATCTGATCAAAATGGGGAGACAACAGAATGAAAATGACTCAAAGGTCATTGTTACAGATATCTGGAAGTGAAGGACATAGTCTTATAGTCTTATAAAAAATTATGAAGATCTTCATTCATATTCAACCCATTAGGTGCTTGAGTATCGAGAGCTAGAATGAATTGAGATTCTTTCTGTCTGAGAAGTTTATCACGATTCCCTCCCCGAGCGGGGTTGGGAACAGATCCCAAGAAAGTATATTCAAGATCCTTCAGTTTGTTACAATGGACTGACTTAAAATGCCTTGCCACAGGATAATTATGATCGGAATTTACGATCGCCCTGACATGCTGAAGTATACGTTTGTGCACAGGGAGCTATTCTAAATTGCATGTGCACCGAACTTTGTATATTGCGTATTCAGAACGGCATGTTAGGTGCTCCTTAATGGCAATCATCTTGTCACTAAAAGCTGTAACATAGTGAGTTGAATTTTTGGCAAAAGTGCAGGCGCTGCAGTAACTGCATTTGAAAAAGCCTGGTTTCATAAGCCAAGTACTTTTTGCTTTCACCTCAGGCATGGATTTCACCATGGCATCCCACATAGAGGGAGCCCGTTTGAATGTGATAGCTGGCAGATTAGGTATATATACACACACACACTATTGGTGATTGCCAGTAGGAAGTTATAATTAGGACCATGTTTCCACAGGAAAACCATTTTTTGACTTGCCTATATCCCTGGTGCGCTTTGATGAAATTTCCCCACAAAAGTGCCCAGGTGATTCTTGTTGTGCGTGGAAAGTTTTGGGTTGATCCATCAAGCGGGGGCTGAGGAAAAGGGAGGGTCAAATAACGTGTTTTTCACAAGTTAATTTCCATAGAGATTTTAAACACGACTACAGCCCGGACCACAGGATGGAATTGGACCAAATTTTGCCGAAAGGTAGCTTTTGGTCCAGAAAGAAACCTTTTTGTTATTTGGTGTAATTTTTCAAGATATTAACTGAAATTTGAATTTGTATTTCTAGGGATGCAGATCCTCCTCGGATTACTGAATCCACGCACCAACAGCAATGCCGTGATTTGCCACCACCAGCGAGGAAAATAAAGTTTTAAAGTGATAGAAAGCATCAGGGTAGAGGTACCCTGACCCCATGTGACTAATGGAAGGGTCTGTGAGGGACCCCTCATGGGCAAGAAATTGGCCAAAAAGATTATGCTTAACCTCACAATCATCCACTGATCCTCCCTGGATTCGGGTGGATCTGTAGATCTAGATCCCAATAAAAAAAACATACACTCACTCAAAGATCCACACCCACACTCACTCACCCAACTACCAACTTACACACCAATACACCACTCACGTCCACTCATAGAACCTCAAAACTACTCCAACTCCAACTCACAGATACACACAGCTTTCACACACCGATTCACATACCCAGTTACACACCCACACAACCACCCACACACCCATACAACCACTCATACACCCACATGCAGGCTTTCAAAACCACTCACACACCCACAAATCTATTTACACACCTACTCATACACCCTCACAGCCACTCCCACACTCACCACTCACTCACACACCCAGGTTGCAGGGACATTATAGTTAGAAAATAGCATTAGCAAACCATAGGAATTCACCCAAAAAACAAAGGTTACAAGGACGTTATAATTAGGAAATAACATTTTAAAAAACCTTAGAAATTCACTGGAAAAAACCAAAGGATACAGGGACGTTATAGCTAGGTTCACATTTTACACACACAAAACCATAAAAATTCAGCAGTTATAGTTATCTCAAGTAACTATAGCGCGTGCCCTAAGCTAACTATAGCTCACGCCCTCAACATGAACTGATAAATACCCCACATAGTACATCACTTATGACATCTTCTATGACATCATTGATCACATCACTGCAACATTTGCAGTGATATGATTGATGAGAAAACTGCTTGACGGAGGCACAAGATTTAGTTACTTTAGGGCACGAGTTATAGTTCCTTGAGATAACTAGAACTGCTGAATTTCTATGGTTTGTGTGTGTAACATCTGAATCTAACTATAACGTCCCTGTAACCTTAGTTTTTTTCATTGATTGAATATATAAATCTATCATTGAATTTAATAGGTTTTTTAAATGCTAATTCCTAACTATAACTGGTGTGAAACCTATGGTTTTTTCAGTGAATATATATATATATATTGATATATATATATATTCACATACACATCTATAGGGTGCTTTAAAAGATGTGCACACAAATAACCAGATGTTGGAGCAGACTGGATGTTGCTAGCCAAAAAAAAGAAATCCCTCTAGACACTCAGGTGGAACATCTTCCTCCCTGTGTTACCGAGTACTCTACGCCTATTAATAACGACAAGTAGACAGATAGCAGCAGCTTTATATAAGCAAGCTTAGAAATCACTCTCAGATAAGTGCTTTTGACCTAAATCTTGTAGCGCCTCGGTCTGACATATAACCCCGCAGCTGTGAAATTCTGTACGAGATTTAGCAGCCTGATGCCGCCAGCTGACCCAGCCATAAAGCAAAGAGAGATAAGGATTTGCAGCATGATATGATACAATTAGACATTTACCTTCTGCTATTTTTCAATGCAAGCCCATTTTCGCTTAATGAGACGCAGCCCTTTGTTTTTCATGCTTCAAATTAACATACTTGTTTAGTGTATGTTTGAATGTGATTAAAAGGGGAAAAAACAACCTCTCAAATTGTCCTGTCATGAATGGGGAGATTAGTTTCTCTGCGGAAATGTAAGCAGGAGGTTGGTCTTTCTGGTTAACCCCCGCGGAGATGCAAAGTTAAATGTTTGGCTCTGCCTGGAACAATAATCAGATATAAAAACATCTGTTTAGCAGCAGAACACCTACAGTGCACTTTAATCAAGCATTTGCGTTACCTGCCAAAAGGACCATGATCTCTTCAAAATGCAAGGCGGATTAAAGTGTTATCTAACACAAGCAGGAAACTAACCTTCAAGTGGAAGTTTGAAATGTTTTCATCATAATATTCATGTCTTTGGATGGAGAAGCCAGCCTTTTCAGCGAGGCAGCAAAACTGGTCTAATGTATTCCCTCGAAGCGGAGCAAATACCATCGCTTTTCCCTGGAACAGAACAAGGTGAAGGCACACATTTACTCTTTTTTTTTTTTTACTGGAATGCAATCACATAAAACACGCAGCAGGCAAAGCCCTCAGCCAACCACAAAGACAGGTTTCTCTGCACACAGAATCTGATTGAGGCAAACAAAACGAGTCTTTTTTTATATGAAATGTCCTTCATAGATTAATACGTGTTTATTATTTACAAGTAAAACATAGAAAAACAAAAAAGCATAATTATTACGGGAGGGCTCGGTATGATCAGAAGATCACATGCACTCCCCCTTAACAAAGAGTGCATGCAGACACATAGCTAAACCCCTAGAATGAGTGGCACCTAGGGGCGTGTACAATTACATAGAAAGGAGCAGCAAATTGTAACAAAACAGGACTGTCAGGCATACTAACCAAGCCCTCCCTAACTTAGGAGAACACAGCAGACGAAATGAATTGCATCCAGGAATAGCAAATGTTGGTTGATCTGTACAGGCCAAAGAGGGACCCAACTCCAGGCCCTTTGGCACCCCGGTGCAGTGTTGCATTCAATATGGTTTCTATGGAAATGACATTGCTCCTCATGCACACCACCCCCCTGAAGTCACAGGTTGAACCTTTTTTCAATGTTTTTAATTTAAAGTTATTACTGCCGCTTTAATAGGGAGAATAGGTATGATAACCTCATCTGCCACACTTATATGTGGAGTTACAATATGTGCCAGACGGGACCCCGTGTGTGATAATTGGAGAAGTGTGGAGGACCAGAGGATAAACATTCTTGGACTAGGATCCAAAAACAAAAAAAAACAAAGATCCCTAGGGGCAAGTCTGTATCAGTATTTAACAGCTAGAGAATGTCAGGGCCAAGATAGTGCTGGTCCCTGGGAAGGGTGTTAGGTTAATGGTTGTGGATGGAGTGAGAGTGAGAGTCGGCAAAACTGGACAGTTTTGCTGAGGTCATGAGCAGTGCATTGGGGCTAGGCGGTGCAGAAGATGGGGAGAGTCTTGGTAGCACAGACGCATACAGGGTGAATGTCATTGTACTTCAGATTGAAATCATAACCGTAGCACCTCTTTAACTTAAGTCTTTATACTGCAAGCAATCTACGTGTTTATCTTTATAAAAAGTTGTTTTCGATGAGATATTTACACACACAGTACGAGAACATTGGAATTTCGGGAGCTCCAGTGAAAGTAATGGAGTGTCTAGGCCTTCTAATGGCTGGTAGTAGCCTGCAGCTCCAACATTCCAATGTTTGTTCACAGCAAGCGCTGTGAAGAAAGGCCTCATGGAGCAGAGGGGGTTTATATACCCTCTGGCTCCGTGAGGCCTTTGTTTTACAAACTAGAACATTCTTCCCTCTAGGGGCGGAACATTCTAATAGCCTTAGAGCCCTCCGTAGTGGGTTCTTCCGGCCATTAAAGACGAGGTCCCTTGTTAAAGGTCCTTGCCTTCGGCTCGGGCCTTTAACGCTGGAGCAGGCCTTTAATGGCTGTTAGAGCCCGCTACTATATTAGAGCATTGGAATCTTGAGAGCTCCACTAAAGATAATGGAGAAGCTCTGGGCCTATAATCCCGGAACTCCAACATTTCAATGTTTGTCTTCATGTTTGTCTTCATGTTTCTCCCGTTTTAATTTAGAACATTCTTCCCTTAGTGGGTGGAATGTTCTAACAGCCTTATAGCCCTTCTGCCTCAGGCTCTACCAGTTGTTAAAAGTCCTGCGGCTCGGGCCTATACATTGGGGGCAGTGCCTTTAGCAACACGTAGAGCCCACAGCAGCAGGCTATAAGGCTATAATATTATCCCCCCCACAACACGAAAAGAGGATGACGATATGCTTTCAAAATGCTTGGTATACTTGCAAGCCAAAATGAAATGCAGGCCAGTGCATTTTAACACCACATAATCTTTCTCAAGGCCAATGCCTATGGAAGATTTGAATCATGAGCTTCAGACATATACAAGATAAAAAGAAAAAACTTACATTCTTACCGTACTGTGGGTCTGCTATCTAAATACAACCTCTAAAACATCTTTCCTGAAGGACAAACATTTCTTGTACATCTCGTATTTATTCGTAATTATTCATAAGAAGATATATTGTGAGCACTTCAACCTCACTTTAAAAGAGTACAGTCCTCTACACAAGTTACTAGTGTGGTTTGTTTTTCACGGGCATGAAAATGCTTCCCCCCAGCAGCCTCTTACCTGCTTATCTACTTTAGTGCAGTGGGACCAAATGAAAATTGCAGGGAATGACTAGGATTATAAGCAGTATGTGTTCAAGGTTGTGTAGGGATTCAAGGCCATATTTATACATTCCTCCACTTAAATATTTTTCCTACTACGTTTTGCTAATCATTTTCTTTTTTCCTCAAGTAATCTCGCTGAGCCATGACATAAGAGAGACTTTGGTTGGAAACCTGACACTTACATGCTGTTTGGAAACTGGAGTGGTGGTGAGAAGAAAGCCGTAGCCTAGATGGAAGGACACTTTCTGTCTCCAGTTGGGCGTTACCCATCTGCTGTTTGTTTTACTTAGGCCTCTATTCCACGTGGTATATTCCGGTGGCCCTGAATAGTAAGGAATCTGGAGGGAACCCTAAGTGTGTTGTGTACAGTGGCATCTGGGTAGGTAGCTCACTTCATGTTCTGCTGCACTTCCGCTCATATTGCTAATGGGGTTTTATGCCTCATGTTTTGGAAGATCCAAAATGTAAAGGTAAATTCAGCAACATTTCCAGTACCTGCTCGCGCCACTGGATGGTGCTGGGCGTAGAGACAGCACTTGAACAAGCAAAGGCCGAACTCAAAGAAATTGAGGAATTTGAAATAGAACTCTTAAGTAGTGATACCATAACTGACACTAAGTCCCTACTGGACAAACTCAACAAAACCATTGACGACTTCATTACCTTTGAACTAAAGATGAAAACAGACAAAGTAGGTAAGGACATCAAAAATTATTTCAAAGAAAGGGCATACCCCTACCTCCGAGAAGATTATTACACAATACTAGGCAACCAGAACCAACAGAACACCTGGGATAGGTTCAGACGTAACCAGCCAGTAACATTCTCAGAATCTTCAGAGGGATCCAGCGATTCTGACGCGAAGGCAGGGCCTAGCCGCACGGACAATCACCCGGGCCATTCGTCTTTTTTAGACCGAGGCAGCAAGGCAAAAACAAAAACATGGTATCAGTACCCAGGCGAACGACACACTCGCAGGAAACATTATCAATGGGGCCCCCAGCCATATTAACAGATAACCAGAGTCCAGTAGAAACCATCCCCATCTTTAATCTATTGCAACAGGTCATGTCATCAAAAGGTCTCTCCTTTGTAATCACAGAGAGCACCAACTTCTTCTCACTCAAAACTGAAATTTTTAAATTTGTCAGGAAAATAAGGCTCAAACTCTTCTTTAAAGATAAAGAATTTACCGCCAAAGAGTCCTGCACAGGTCTGAGACCCCCCTCAACGTTCTATGCAACAAACAGGATGGTACCACCTGAACTGCTAGCCTTTGTGAAATTAATAATACAGGGGACAGACAATATGAAAAACACAAAGGCCTTTATCCCACATAACATTACCCTTCCCGAACACCAAGCACTATTGGCTCTAAAAAATGATGACTCCATCATTCTCAAACCAGCAGATAAGGGAGGGGGCATAGTAGTCCAAGACCGCACCTCCTACGAAGCGGAAATACAGAAACAAATTAAAGACACCAGACACTATAAAAAGCTTAGCACTAACCCTCTGCCCAAAATTCTAGGAGACATCCTCCTGACCACCACAGAAGCCAAAGACGAGGGTTACATTTACCAGAAGGAATTCGAGTTCCTCAATGCTGACAACCCTAGGACTCCAGTAATATATACCATACCTAAAATATATAAGAGCATGGATCTGCCTGGCCGCCCAATACTATCAGGGTGCGGCTCAGTATTAGAACCCCTAGGTTCATACATTGATTTCTTCATACGAGAATTTGTTCCGTTACAAGACACATATGTGAAGGATACAACCTTTATGGTCAATCTAGTAGAGGGCATGCCTTTCACTCTTGGCACCGACTTACTGGCTACCCTTTACATCAGTGCCTTGTATACTAACATACCACAAGAATACAGCATAAAAGCAATAGATAGCTTATTGAAAAACGTCCAAAACCCACTCAGGGACATATGGGCTTCATCATCAGCCTGTTACGCATTGCCCTACAATGAAAATACTTTATGTCAGGAGGGTAATACTACGAGCAATGCTCTGGGACCAGCATGGGGGCAATTTTTGCCCCCAATCTGGCTAACATCTATATGGAATTGGTAAGTTGCAGTCCTATGATTCATACGACTGTCACCCAAGGCACAAGATATGTGCTGAAAAATACAGCCCTTTGTTTATGAAATGATTCTTCAATTCTTTTTTTAGTTCATATGTGGGTCTTTATTTCATTAGACTTGAATTTTGTGTTAAATTCACACAGTATTTCATGATTATTCAAAATATATTCTTCATCCAATGCATTTGGGCGGTTAAACCGCCTTCATCAGGGAAACCATCTGTGAATATCAAACAATGATATGTCTAAGTATACGATATTGTGGAACCCACAAACATACATTCAATGTTCACATTTTCGCCAAACCTCCTTTCTTATACCTCTGATATTGTCAAACTGTAAAGAGTGGGTGCCCGTTCATTGCTTTGCCATATTAAAGTTCGGAGTTAAAAAAATGTGCTATACTAACTACCTGCATCATTACCCATCTACTCCTTGTTGTCTTAGGTCACAGTTAAATAATTGAAGTCTGGACGTGGTACGGTATAACATTGCCATTAAGATAGGAACTTCTACCTCTTACTCGGACTGTTGTTTATAAAGCGTAAACCATTTTCCCCATATGATAAAAGGGACGCTGCCTGCCGGCTAGCTAGACTGCAATTCTCATGGATTATTAAGCAAATAAATGTACCTCCTTCTCCCTACTCGCTAGCGTTCTCACCTCCGTGCTGTTTGTAACGGCTTTGCTGTTTCCGTGACGTCTAGCTTGTTGCGCGCTTAGTGTGCTTCCGGGTTGATTATATTGCGTGGTTACGTGCGCATGCGTGTAGAAGACTACAACGCTATCGGGGGTATTGAAAGGTTTTTTTTTAGGCTAACTTAATAGACAGTTTACAATAGCACAGTAATGGTTGTCTAAATGATATGGCATTACTCGGATCCACCCTGTGGCCAAGGTCAAATGTTATGTGCTTATCCTTATTATAGCATCAAGTGGTATGAATATGTATTCTTACATCAAATAACAGATCAAACATGAATATTCATAGATAACAAGTAAATTCAGTTCTGTCATTTAAACCATGAGGTTTCAAGCTGTTCAAATGAAAAATCCAATAATTTTCGCGTTTCAATAAGTTTTTTTTGTTAATCGGTCCTTCTTTCCTGTCGACCTCTTCCAATACACATGCTCTTAGTTGGCTTATGTGATGTTTCTTCTCCAAAAAATGTGTCGCCACTGATGATTTCAATGTGTTTGTGCGAATGTTACTCCTGTGTTCAGTCAATCGGATCTTCAATTTTCTTTCTGTGTGACCTATATACACAGAACCACACGGACATTTCAACATGTATATGATGTTTGTAGAATCACAAGTAGCATTTACTTTAAGGTAGATTTTGTGGCCTCTCATTGGATGGGTGATAAATCTCCCTTCATTATGTTGTGGCAGTTGCTACAATTTAAACAAGGTGTAGTTCCCCGAAAGGTCATTTTCTTGTGTGGTTCCTTAGGAGTTTTCAGAAAGTCTGACAGGTTTTTAGCTCTGGTGTAGGCGAACAGTGGTTCACTGGCAAATATTTCTTTAAAGCCAGATTCAAATGGCAGTATTGGCCAGTGTCTTTTGATTATGGATTTAAATTGGTGGCTTACATTGGAATACTTGCTGACGCATGTAAGGCGATTTTCCATTTGTCGATTTTTGCTTGTGAGGAGTTCCTCTCTGGTTCTGGAACTGGTCCATTGAAGTGCTTGTTGTATGATTTGCTCCGGATATCCTCTATCTAGGAACCTGTTAGTCATGATAGACAGTTGCTGTTCTAATTGATCTTTTTCCGAGACTACTCTCTTCACCCTGAGAAATTGAGAGTAAGGTAAGTGTCTTTTGAGTGCTGGAGGATGATGACTTTCATATTTGAGTAAAATATTTCTGTCTGTTTCCTTCTGATAAAGGTTTGTCATGAGGTCTCGCCCCACTTTGGTTATTTCTACATCCAGGTATTGGATGCTAGCTTCACTGATTTGCCACATGAATTTTATTCTTTCATCCTTGGTGTCCAGAATTTCTAATTGTTCAAGGAGACTTTGACTGGTGCCCTTCCAGACCACAAATATGTCATCTATGAAACGAGCATACATGTTGGTATGTTCTTTCCATGTGCGATTTTTGTAAATATGTTTGTCTTCAAATGATGCCATGTACAGGTTGGCATACGCTGGAGCAGTGCAATTTCCCATTGAAGTGCCGCTTCTCTGGATAAACCATCTGTTCTCGTAACAAAAGTAGCTGTGCATTAGTGTGAACTCCATAAGTTCCATTAGAAACACTTGTAATTCATGTGCTTCGCAGCGCCGGCTGCAACGAACCCTACAAACGCCATTCAGGCGAGTCCCCGGGCCACGCCCACTCCGCAGGCCACGCCCCCTTCACAAGGCAGCGTATAAAAGCGCGCCTCGAGAACACCGCCTCAAGAAACAGAAGGACTCCGCAGGCACTCGCCGGGAGCTTCTCAGCGCCAAAATTTTAAAATATCTGTAATACTGTGTTTTTTACTTGTTGTTGGAAAGCCTACCTAGACCACCTCGAACAGCCGTGCACGCTTCGCAGCGCCGGCTGCAACGAACCCTACAAACGCCATTCAGGCGAGTCCCCGGGCCACGCCCACTCCGCAGGCCACGCCCCCTTCACAAGGCAGCGTATAAAAGCGCGCCTCGAGAACACCGCCTCAAGAAACAGAAGGACTCCGCAGGCACTCGCCGGGAGCTTCTCAGCGCCAAAATTTTAAAATATCTGTAATACTGTGTTTTTTACTTGTTGTTGGAAAGCCTACCTAGACCACCTCGAACAGCCGTGCACGCTTCGCAGCGCCGGCTGCAACGAACCCTACAAACGCCATTCAGGCGAGTCCCCGGGCCACGCCCACTCCGCAGGCCACGCCCCCTTCACAAGGCAGCGTATAAAAGCGCACCTCGAGAACACCGCCTCAAGAAACAGAAGGACTCCGCAGGCACTCGCCGGGAGCTTCTCAGCGCCAAAATTTTAAAATATCTGTAATACTGTGTTTTTTACTTGTTGTTGGAAAGCCTACCTAGACCACCTCGAACAGCCGTGCACGCTTCGCAGCGCCGGCTGCAACGAACCCTACAAACGCCATTCAGGCGAGTCCCCGGGCCACGCCCACTCCGCAGGCCACGCCCCCTTCACAAGGCAGCGTATAAAAGCGCGCCTCGAGAACACCGCCTCAAGAAACAGAAGGACTCCGCAGGCACTCGCCGGGAGCTTCTCAGCGCCAAAATTTTAAAATATCTGTAATACTGTGTTTTTTACTTGTTGTTGGAAAGCCTACCTAGACCACCTCGAACAGCCGTGCACGCTTCGCAGCGCCGGCTGCAACGAACCCTACAAACGCCATTCAGGCGAGTCCCCGGGCCACGCCCACTCCGCAGGCCACGCCCCTTCCTCAGCTACATCATGTGTTGTTACCGGAAGCGCAGCGGACGAGCGCAGCGGGAGCGCCGTTTGCGCGCCGAAGGCAAGCCCGTCTGCGCCCGTCCGCGACCAACCGGGACCAGGGGCCACCCCCCCTGCCTCTCCCGCCCCCCCGGTTAGGACCTACAGCCCCACTGCTCTACGGTCCATTGGAAGCAGACCAACTGCCCCATGTACCCGTACCTTCACAGCCCTTACCCTTCCATCCTGCTGCCCTGACTGCAAACACCCATTCCGAACAATCTTAGCAGGCCCCCCGACATCAAAATACTGCATGCTGGCACTAAACTGTCGATCATTACCCAAGCATAGCACTCAAATGTCCTTACTACTAGAGGAGCGCGAGCCGGATGTTATGTTTCTAACGGAGACTTGGCTTTCCACTCACTCCGACCCTGACTTAGTCGCAGCCTTACCAAGTGGCTACCACATCGTTAGAGCGGACAGACCAGTGGGGAAAGGCGGCGGTCTGGCTATTATACTCAAAAACCAGTACCGTTGCCGCACCACAACAGAAAGCATTCCCGAATGCGAAAGCATAGAATTCTGCATAGAGTTCAATGCCAATACATCTTTCTCGGGCACCCTGATCTACCGTCCCCCTGACCCATCGAAGCTGTTTCACAGATCGCTTCCAGAGATCATTGCTAAAAGGGCCATGTCCGTGGCTAACTACACAGTCCTGGGTGATTTGAATTTCCACTTCAACTCCCCCTCAGATAATATTGCCAAAGACCTAACAGACGACCTAGGAGCTCTGCAACTGTCCCAGCTGGTCACAGCCCCAACTCACGAGAAGGGCAACCTGCTAGATCCAATATTTAGCAGCTGTAGCGACCTCATTGTTGACTCTCCTATCCCCCTCCCATGGACTGATCATTTTCTGATACCGTTTTCCTGGGCAACCCACAAGACCCCTCAGTTACCCCCCCGGACAATACTCAGGAGAAACTGGTCAAAACTCCAGCTGGAACCCTGGCTGCTTAGCCTGGACGCCACCCATCCGCCTCCCTGCCTAGACCCGAGTGCAGCAAACGAAAATTATGTTAGCTGGATTACGAACACTCTAGACCCGATCCTCCCTCTCCAGAGATCCTCGTCTAAAAGAATGCAGAGATCAGCGCCCTTGTTCTCTGACTCTTTAAGAGAGTTAAAACGTCGCTGCAGGCAACGAGAGAGAGCCTGGCGCATAGATTTTCTCGCAGAAAAAAAGGACGCATATAAAGAGGCAATAAAAACTTACAGAGAAGAGATCAAAACAGCGAAAGCAACCTTTTACTCTGACAAAATCCTAGAGGCTAGATCAAAACCCAGGGAAATTTTCCAGATAATAAAACAATGTTCTAATGTCACCACTGCCCCTCCTCCGACTAAAACCCTAGTTCAATGCAATGAACTTGCGGACTTTTTTCATAATAAAGTCCTGAAAATCTATTCTACCTTTCAAACAGGAGCCACAGTTCCAGAGACAGCGGACCCACCTCCCCAGACAACACTCCCGCCCCATGCCCAGCCAACCCTCGAGCACTTCCCTCCCCTGGACCTCGACACCCTCGGCCAAATGGCACGGCAAGTCAAATCAGGTTCCCCACGCGACCCAGCCCCACCAGAAGTTCTGATGCAAGCCCACGAAGCCACCCTACCTGTTATCCTAGAACTACTTAACACATCTATAGCCTCAGGTGTTGTTCCTATAGCATGGAAACAAGCCATGGTGCGGGCGCTGCTAAAAAAACCAAACTTGAACCCCGACGACTATTCAAACTATCGCCCCATTTCCCTCCTCCCTTGGGCCGGCAAGGTGTTGGAAAAATATATAAACGTCCAACTGGTCCAGTTTATTGAAAACCACTCCCTACTGGATACATCCCAGACAGGTTTCAGGCCAAAACACGGCACCGAAACTGCCTTATTAGCGGTCGCCGAGGAATCTCGAAGGGCGTTGGATCAGGGAGGATCAGTGGCAGTGATCCTCCTGGATCTAAGCGCCGCATTCGACACGGTCAGCTATGCCACCCTGCTGAACCGTCTCCGGGACATCGGAGTCTCGGGCAATGCTCTAAGGTGGTTCGGCTCCTTCCTGTCCGACAGATCATTTCAGATCTTCGATGGGGACACAATATCAGCCAGCAAGCCCCTCAGCTGCGGAGTACCACAGGGCTCCTCTTTGAGCCCTGTGTTATTCAATGTCTACATGAGACCACTGGCTGGAATCGTCGAACCGTACGGCATCAAAATTGTGTCGTACGCCGACGACACTCAGCTAGTGGTTTCACTGGCTCAAAATAACATCAGCCACCCCCAAGGAGGCCTGCTGAGCTGCCTAGAGGACATAAAGGAGTGGATGACCAGCTCCTCCCTTAAATTAAATGGAGATAAAACAGAGCTCCTGCTTCTAGGCCCTACCTCGCCAACACCTTTTATCTCCTTGTGGCCCCAAGCCCTGGGCACTCCCCCCACCCCCAAGGAAAGCGTCAAGAGCCTAGGAGTGTGGCTGGACAGCAAGCTGTCCTTCTCCACCCAGGCTACCAAACTGTCCGCCACCTGCTTCGGCATCCTCAAATCCCTAAGGAAGGTCCTTCCACTTCTGCCTCCAGAGGCCAGTAAAGTGGCAGTCCAAGGCCTGATCCAGTCCCGCCTTGACACAAACAATGCTCTATACGTGGGGGCTCCCGAGATGACCCTCAGGAAACTCCAGATAGTGCAAAACTGCGCTGCGCGCACCCTGTTAAAGATTCCTCGAGCCCAATCAGCCAGATCTGCACTAAAAAGCCTTCACTGGCTGCCAGTTAAACACAGAGTGTCATTCAAGGCGCTGTGCATCGCACATCGAGCATTCTGGAAAACAGGACCTGCTATTAACAGCAAGCTCGTCATCCCCTACCAACCAAACAGGAACCTCCGCTCCTCTGAGGCCCTTCTGGCAGTGGTCCCCCGAGTAAAGAGAGCCAGAGTGGGGGGTAGGATGTTCTCGGTGAACACCGCCAAACTTTGGAACACCCTCCCCCTCTCACTCCGCTCCAACCCGGACCTGCTGTCATTCCGTAAAAAGCTGAAAACCTTACTATTCTCCAAAGTCTCCGAGCTATAATGTGTCATGTCACCGGGCCCTTCGATTCTTACCCCCCAGCGCTTGGACGCCCCCGGGCAGCAACCGCGCTTAATAAATCTATTTCCATTCCATTCCATTCCATTCCATTCCATTCCATTCCATGTGTGTAATCACTTTCTAACAATGCCTTTTCTATGGCTTCCAGGCCTTGTAGATGCGGTATAGAAGTGTATAGGGCTTTTACATCTATGGTAGCCATGACGAAATGTTCTTCGCTCTTCATAGTCTTTAATTTAACCAGAAAGCCTGTGGTGTCTCTTATGTAGGATTTAGTTTTTAGTACCAGTGGTTGGAGATATTTTTCCAAGAATTTGCCTATGGGTTCATGCAAGCTTTTCTTTGTGGACACTATTGGGCGACATGGTGGTCTCATCAAGTTCTTACGTACTTTAGGTACCATATACAAAACTGGACAGTTGAATTATCCTGTGTTAGGTATTTCTTAGTTCGTTCATTAATCACTCCTCTCTCATGAGCTTTTTGGAGTATGGTTTGCAATGTTCTCCTTATTTCTTCCGTGGGGTTCGACTCTATCTCCATATATGTGTGTTCTTCATTCAGATGTTCGATGACTACTTCTTGATAATACGTTTTATTCAAGATTACCAATGCTCCCCCTTTATCCGCCTTCTGGCAGATGATATCCTTGTTGTTCACTATAGATTTTAATGTTCCAAACTCTTTTTAGGTCATGTTCATCCTTTTGCTCTTCTTTTTGGTATTCAATTGACTAATGTCCTTTTTACACAGTTGTTCAAATAGATTAATCATCTTATGGCTGATCGGTGCGATGTATGTACTATGCATTTTCAAGCCTTTTAGTTCATCCGGGTCTTTAGTTCTGGTATCCGTGATTACATTATCGAAAAAATGTCGTAGTCTCATCTTTCTTGTTAATTTGAACAAACTAACTTCTAACTCTAATGAGTTGGTGTGTGCCGTGGGTACATACGACATTCCCTTCTGAAGTGTATTTATTTGTGCTGAGTCCAATTTACAGTCAGAAATGTTTAGAACTAAGTTTCTATTGTTCCTTTGTTTTTCTTCGTCTGGTCTTTCTTCACCGTGACGTTTCTGGTTTGAGGTTGTCCTTTTTCCTTTTCTTTTACCGTATCCCCTTCGGGATCTCCGTTGTCTCCGGTGCCTCTCTTTAAAAAAGGCACCGATGTTGATGTGGTTGCTGTGTCTTGTCGGCTTGAGTCTCTTAATGTATTAGTTTTGTCTGGTGCTGTTCTTTCACTGTCGGTGGAAGATGTATCTGTATGAAAAGTGTAGACGTTAGTTTGTCTTTTTCTGGCATACACTTCTGCCCATGTGTATACTTCTTGTAGTTTATAATCCAGCGTGTCTCGCTTATACTTTTTAAGTTTTCGTTCATTGACCTCCTGTGTATGTTTTGTCAACTGGCTGTTAATATCTTCAATTATTTTGGACAATTCCTCTGTTGAAACCATCTTATTTAGTTCTTCTGTTGTTTTGTCAATGTCTGTTTTTAATTCTTCTAATATTTTAGATAGCTCTTCTATGATTAAAAGAATCAAATCTAAACTACATTTATTGAGGATCGCGAACCATCTCTCTACAAACGGTTTGTAGAGAGATGGTTCGCGATCCTCAATATCCTCAATGGAATTGTCCAAAATATTTGAAGATATTAACAGCCAGTTGACAAAACATACACAGGAGGTCAATGAATGAAAACTTAGAAAGTATAAGCGAGACACGCTGGATTATAAACTACAAGAAGTATACACATGGGCAGAAGTGTATGCCAGAAAAAGACAAACTAAAGTCTACACTTCTCATACAGATATATCTTCCACCAACAGTGAAAGAACAGCGCCAGACAAAACGAATACATTAAGAGACTCAAGCCGACAAGACACAGCAATCACATCAACATCGGTGCCTTTTTTAGAGAGAGGCACCGGAGACAACGGAGATCCCGGAGGGGATATGGTAAAAGAAAAGGGAAAAGGGCAACCTCAAACCAGAAACGTCACGGCGAAGAAAGACAAGACGAAGAAAAACAAAGGAACAATAGAAACTTAGTTCTAAACATTTCTGACTGTAGATTGGACTCAGCATAAATAAATACACTTCAGAAGGGAATGTCGTATGTACCCACGGCACACACCAACTCATTAGAGCTAGAAGTTAGTTTGTTCAAATTAACAAGAAAGATGAGATTACGACATTTTTTCGATAATGTAATCACGGATACCAGAACTAAAGACACGGATGAACTAAAAAGGTTTGAAAACGCATAGTACATACATGGCACCGATCAGCCATAAGACGAATGATCTCTTTGAACAACTGTGTAAAAAAGACATTAGTCAATTGAATACCATAAAGAAGAGCAAAAGGATGAACATGACCAAAAAAGAGTTTGGAACATTAAAATCTATAGCGAACAACAAGGATATCATCTGCCAGAAGGTGGATAAAGGGGGAGCATTGGTAATATTAAATAAAACGTATTATCAAGAAGCAGTCATCGAACATCTGAATGATGAACACACATATATGGAGATAGAGTCGAACCCCACGGAAGAAATAAGGAGAACATTGCAAACCATACTCCAAAAAGCTCATGAGAGAGGAGTGATTAATGAACGAACTAAGAAATACCTAACACAGGATAATCCAAACAGTCCAGTTTTGTATATGGTACCTAAAGTACATAAGAACTTGATGAGACCACCATGTCGCCCAATAGTGTCCACAAAGAAAAGCTTGCATGAACCCATAGGCAAATTCTTGGACAAATATCTCCAACCACTGGTACTAAAAACTAAATCCTACATAAGAGACACCACAGACTTTCTGGTTAAATTAAAGACTATGAAGAGCGAAGAACATTTCGTCATGGCTACCATAGATGTAAAAGCCCTATACACGTCTATAATGCATCTACAAGGCCTGGAAGCCATAGAAAAGGCATTGTCAGAAAGTGATTACACACATGAATTACAAGTGTTTCTAATGGAACTTATAGAGTTCACACTAACGCACAGCTACTTTTGTTACGAGAACAGATGGTTTATCCAGAGAAGCGGCACTTCAATGGGAAACTGCACTTCTCCAGCGTATGCCAACCTGTACATGGCATCATTTGAAGACGAACATATTTACAAAAATCGCACATGGAAAGAACATACCAACATGTACATTCGTTTCATAGATGGCATATTTGTGTTCTGGAAGGGCACCAGTCAAAGTCTCCTTGAACAAATAGAAATTCTGGACACCAAGGATAAAAGAATAAAATTCACGAGGCAAATCAGTGAAGCTAGCATCCAATACCTGGATGTAGGACTAACCAAAGTGGGGCGAGACCTCATGGCAAACCTTTATTGGAAGGAAACGGACAAAAATAATGTACTCAAATATGAAAGTCATCATCCTCCAACACTCAAAAGACATTTACCTTACTCTCAATTTCTCAAGGTGAAGAGAGTAGTCTCGGAAAAAGATCAATTAGAACAGCAACTGTCTATCATGACTAACAGGTTCCTAGATAGAGGATATCCGGAGCAAATCATACAACAAGCACTTCAAAGGACCAGTTCCAGAACCAGAGAGGAACTCCTCACAAGCAAAAATCGACAAATGGAAAATCGCCTTACATGCATCAGCAAGTATTCCAATGTAAGCCACCAATTTAAAGCCATAATCAAAAGACACTGGCCAATACTGACATTTGAATCTGACTTTAAAGGAATATTTGCCAGTGAACCACTGTTCGCCTACACCAGAGCTAAAAACCTGTCAGACTTTCTGAAAACTCCTAAGGAACCACACAAGAAAATGACCTTTCGGGGAACTACACCTTGTTTAAATTGTAGCAACTGCCACAACATAATGAAGGGAGATTTCATCACCCATCCAATGAAAGGCCACAAAATCTACCTTAAAGTAAATGCTACTTGTGATTCTACAAACATCATATACATGTTGAAATGTCCGTGTGGTTCTGTGTATGTAGGTCACACAGAAAGAAAATTGAAGATCCGATTGACTGAACACAAGAGTAACATTCGCACAATCACATTGAAATCATCAGTGGCGACACATTTTTTGGAGAAGAAACATCACATAAGCCAACTAAGAGCATGTGTATTGGAAGAGGTCGACAGGAAAGAAGGACCGATTAACAAAAAAAACATATTGAAACGCGAAAATGATTGGATTTTACATTTGAACAGCTTGAAACCTCATGGTTTAAATGACAGAACTGAATTTACTTGTTATCTATGAATATTCATGTTTGATCTGTTAATTGATGTAAGAATACATATTCATTCCACTTGATACTATAATAAGGATAAGCACATAATATTTGACCTTGGCCACGGGGTGGATCCGAGTAAGGCCATATCATTTAGACAACCATTACTGTGCTGTTGTAAACTGTCTATAAAGTTAGCCTAAAAAAAAACGCCTTTCATTTACCCCCCGATAGCGTTGTTGTCTTCTACGCGCATGCGCACGTAACCACGCAATATAATCAACCCGGAAGCACACTAAGCGCGCAACAAGCTAGACGTCACGGAAACAGCAAAGCCGTTACAAACAGCACGGAGGTGAGAACGCTAGCGAGTAGGGAGAAGGAGGTACATTTGTTTGATTAATAATCCATGAGAATTTCAGTCTAGCTAGCCGGCATTGAAAGAAAGTGACTTATACTTGCATACCATTTCCTTTGTTGTGTATATATAAATAATTATCAAGTCTAACTGTGTAGAGAAATTAGTTTTACACTTACATTATCCTTGTCCCTTACAAATGTATTGCCATTGTGCAGGTATTTACCATTGAAATATTATCTATTATTTCTACTAGAACCACTGTCTCCTATTATAATACAATTACCCTGGTTCTTTGTAAGTAGGGTTCCCCTATAATCTCGAGCGTCATGTTTTACTTGAACACTCTTTAATACACAATCCATTTTTTTCCAAATAGGTAAGTTACTTGCTAACTCTGGCTACTGTTTACCATTTACTCCACTGATCTATGGGTTTAATTCAATAATTCAAAGTGGTAGTGTGCCACATCAAGAAGGAGATAGGTTGGGGATTTAGGCAGATGTTCTTTTTTGTCCCGGAAGTGCAGTATGTATGGTATTTACATATTGTAAACCTAGCTGCAAAGCACAGAGCACAGAGACTTTGTGCACGAAGAAGTGAAGGAGGCAATCGAAGAATACAGAAGAGTGTAGGGGAGGCAGGATTAAGATATGGCAAGGGTGGGGGGATAGTGAAGGTAGGTCAATTGAGGATGATAATGTTCATGTCTGGAGCAGGCCGGGGAAAATCGATAATCAATGTGGAGAGGAGACGCCAGGGCTGAAGGCATGGGGTTTTTGGGGTAAGAGAAGAAGACTTCTTTAGGTTGGTCCTCCAACTGTGACATTATGCTATGAACATGTGCATAACAAATTCATGGCTCATCTTTAGTTGTGTTGTGTTGTCAGATGCCTGAATGGTGTGTTTCATCACAGCTCTGAACTTTAATTAACAAGAGTCGCAGTGCAGACACCAGAATGCTAGCCAACATAAACAGGGAAAGGTTTAACTTAGATAATGGTAAAGTCTTGTGTCTGGACATAATCCAAAATACAAATGCAAACTACGTAGTAGATTGTTCGACTATAGTAACTCTGTGAAAGATCTGGACTAGGTGGTGGAGATCTACCAATAAATGAGTAGAAAATAAATGGCAGACACTACTTCCAGACATGAATTTGGCTGAGGAGGGAGGGTTGTTAAGTCGAATGAGTAATGAGAGTGAGGTTGCAGTGTCCATAGGCATTTGCCACCAATAGCAAAGCCAGGGCTACTGGAATTTAAGTACTAGGCTTCCTGGAGTGCAAGAACGAAGCTCAGGTTGTCTATGATGTCATTCAGAACACTGAGGCAAAAAACATCCCTATTAGTTACTTGTTACCCCTCTATAAACGTATGTCTAGAATGGTCCCCAAAATTCATTAGTCGCTGCTTTCACGACCTATATGGAGACAGGGGAGTAATGGGGGAGCCTCCTGCCACCCACCACCCCCTGTGCCACCACCTGTGCTTACATTCTAAAAGTTATAAAACATTGTTAATCAACAATATTATCTTTAAATTAAGTTCTCCATTCCATCTTATTACTAACAGTTGTTCAATCGTCATTTAAGGATATATTGGTATTATGTTGCTCATGATTAAAGTAGAATAATATTTACTGAGGATTATGGCCTATGAATTATTGCAAAGTATTTATATTGATAAAAGTTGAAATAATGAACAAACGTATAATCAAAAATACTTTTCAAATTTGATGCTTCAAATGTTGTTGTAGACGGTCAGTAATTTGTAAGCCTTCCATTTAATGAATGATAGCCCAGATAAGATAGAACATTAAAGGTGTGATTGCTGCTGTAGGCTTATATTTACCTTAGTCAGGGAGATGTTAATTAATAAGAAAGGAAATTTAAGGAAACTTGTTATGATAATATTCTATTTACAGTGTATCATTTTTATTGAAACGTATTCATTTTAATATGGAAAACATTTTTAAGTGTTGTTTTAATTCTGTTTATTTATTCGAATGCTTGTGGATACACAGTATTTTTTGGTTTTCTGTCTGGTGCATACACAAATAAATCAGAAGGTTTTCCGACGCGTGAGCTGGCCACATACAGTTGTCCATGTGAGAAGCACGGATTTCCCAAATCTAGTCCACACACTTGCAGCGATTGTCCTTGTGCTTTGTTGAAGGTCATTGCAAAAGCGAGTCGCACCGTAAACTGTAAACGTTCAGTATTGGAAAGATTAAGAGGGCCCTGGGGGCCGGTGGGCCGTTATTTAACACATTTTTTTTGTGCCAGAAACCTTCGTGGGAGTGTACTCAATAACTTCTAAAAGTTTCATGGCGATCGGATGAATGGTGTAGTAATGCATAAAGGACAAACAGACATACTTTTGTTTTTATATATATAGATATCTAGCTTACCTGTCGCGTGTTGCTGCGATCTCAGAAGAAAGGACATTTAAGGAAACTTGTTATGATAACATTTAATTTACATTTTGTTATTTTTATTGAAACTTATTCATTTTAATATGGAAAACATTTTAAAGTGTTGTTTTAATTCTGTTTATTTATTCGAGTGCTTGTGGATACACTGTATTTCTTGTTTTTCCGTCTGGTGCGTACACGAATAAATCAGAAGGTTTTCCGACGCGTGAGCTTGCCACATACAGTTGTCCATGTGAGAAGCACGGATTCTCCAAATCTAGTCCACACACTTGCAGCAATTGTCCTTGTGCTTTCTTGATGGTCATTGCAAAAGCGAGTCGCACCGAAAACTGTAAACGTTCAGTATTGGAAAGATTATGAGGGCCCTGGGGGGCCGGGAGGGGTGATATTTAACAAATTATTATTATTATTATTTTTTTTTTTGCCAGAAACCTTCACGGGTGTGTACTTCACAACTTTTAACACATTTTTTTTAATTATTTGTATTTTTTTTTTTGCCACAAACCTTCGCTGGAGTGTACTCAACAACTTCCCAAAGTTTCATGCCGATCGGATGAATGGTGTAGTAATGCATAAAGGACAAACAGACATACTTTCGTTTTTATATATACAGATGAGATTGTTCAATAGTTCTAAAAAAAATAGCATTACAACATTTGGGCTTGATAGGGTTACAAAGTTAGAGTTATGTGGGCCATTACAGAGCGTGTACAAAGAAATTCTAAAAAGACAAAAATGGTAGGGGGAGCATCCCTAAACTCACTGGTTCATATGGGCTTGGTGTTTTGTTATCAGATGTGAAAATTGTTTGACAGAAAATCACACACTTTCTTTAGATAATGAACTGATCAACCAAAAACGGGGCCATCAAGATCTACTAAGTTGTGTTACCACATTTAATCACTTGGTAGTTGGGACTTTTGGCCAGAGGTGAGAAGGGCATCATTAGCTGAGCAAGGGGTGTGAAGCGAATTGAAGGATCTCTTGGGCAGGTTGTCAATCCTCCAACGAACTGCCCACCCGGGTGAGTGGAGCGCTATACAAATACACATAACATAACTAAGTACAATGAGCTCATAGAAGTATTGGTACAGTTGATTTATCTTTTATCCGAACATCAATCAGAAAAGACCAAAGTTTTAGTAGTCTGGTCGAAGGTAGAAGAGAACGGAGTTATGCAGATTCCAGAACCAATGCAATAATATAGTATCATATGCCCAATATCTAAAGAAGGTGTTTATCTGGTTTCTGTTTGTATTGCGGAAACTCAAGTTAATTTGTCAAAGATTGTAGATTGAAACCAAGAATTTTTAAAAGTCAAACATCAGTAATGTTGCCCACTGATAGATTACTCGACAATGTTGGTTTAAGAATTTAAAGACATTCTTAGTTGGGTATTGAATACTATGACAGTCAGCTGTGGTTAATTTAATAATTCCCACGGAGATGATTTGTCAGAGGGTCAGGTGAAGATGATTATGGGGAGATTAGATTCTAAACCTCCTCTGAACTATTTGCATATTAACTTTGCTCAATCTTTGCAGTTTCCAGTAATCAAGAAAAACATTTTTAATGATGTTAAGGCAGTGGATTGTTCTAATGTATTCTCTAGTCTATTGAGGTTTAATACATAAACAATTTCTTTGGTCTGGTTTCAAAATTATTATGGAAATTTTTGTTTGGATTTAATTAATGCCCTCGGGATAAAGTAATTTTGGGAATGCCCTGGTTGACCTTGCATAATCCTTCTATTGATTGAGCCACTAAGACAGGTTAATTGCATTCAGCTAACTGTCAGGCTTATTTTATGTTTTCATGTCATTCCAGATGGAGTTGTCTTTCTAAGTTACTGACAGGAATAGATATTTTGATGCAGAGGTCTGGCCCGGGACCAGGGTTCAATTCCCCGCCTCGGCGGGTCTTGGGCTCAAAATTCCCCGGACCTGATAATTCTCGCCTCGGTGCCTACTCCAATCATGGAGTCCCACTCTGCAACTCTGGGCAATAGCTTGCTTAATCTCCACAACGGCCCCCACAACGCTAAGGATGCCTGGCCTCCACCTTGGGGGTGCCCAGGAGTGGACGCCTCACAGGGAAAGCCAGGATGGGTTCCACAGCGGTATTCGTACAAGCGCCTTGAGACCCTTGCGGGTGAGTAGTGCGCTATACAAGTATCCATTTACATTTTACATTTGTGTAGTGAACAGTTTAGTGATATTTCTGATAGGAAAAAGCAGATGTGTTACCCTCACATTGCAAGCTAGATTTGCAACCTAATGCCGAAATACCTTGTAGTTGAGTGTATGTGCTTACTGAATAAGAAATATAATATTTCAGACAGTATCTACATGACAATCTCACTAATGTGTTTATTAGGTCTTCACGGTCCCCTGCTTCTCCACTGTTCAAAAATAGGGGGTGAGCTGCAAACGTATAGACTACAAAGCCTCATTAGAATAACAGTGAAGAATTGTTACCCTTAGTCAAGCATACATGATGCCTGATCAGATTAAAACGTAAAGGTTTTGACAACATTAGAACTCAAGGAAGCTTAGAATCTAGTCAGAGTCCGAGAGGAGGATTAATGGGAAGGAGCATTCTATACTAAAGGCCAGATATACAAAGGTGTTTATTGGTTGCAAGCTCTCTGATTCATTACATCATAGGACTGGAACCCAGTAAATACTAAACCCACTAAGTAATTTAGAAAAGTTTTCCCAAATTGCTAAATGCCTTTAAAAACAAGCATTTGCAATGCAATAGGTCTCGCACTAGGAAAGTTTGAGCTGTTGGTATTGTAAATGACAAATTTTATATTTATCTGTTGGTTTTGAAAATACCAAAATTAATAGCTTTGTCATTTACAATGCCAATAGTTTTAACTTTCGCAAATGTGACACCTATAGCATTTGTAATGCAATATGTGTTGTATTTACGTGACTTAGATGTTGAGTGCAGTGTAATTATGTGGCGTGTAATTATGTGGCACTGAGTTGTATTTGGAGTGTATGTTGCATTGAGTGCAGTGTAATTATGTGGTGTGTAATTATGTGGCACTGAGTTGTATTTGGAGTGTATGTTGCATTGAGTGCAGTGTAATTATGTGGTGTGTAATTATGTGGCACTGAACTGTATTTGGAGTGTATGTTGCATTGAGCGCAGTCTAATCAGTAGAGTGTAATTATGTGGCGTGTAATTATGTGGCACTGAGTGGTATTTGGAGTATATGTTGCATTGAGCGCAGTCTAATCAGTAGAGTGTAATTATGTGGCGTGTAATTATGTGGCACTGAGTGGTATTTGGAGTGTATTGTATGTTGCATTGAGCGCAGTCTAATCAGTAGAGTGTAATTATGTGGCGTGTAATTATGTGGCACTGAGTGGTATTTGGAGTGTATGTTGCATTGAGCGCAGTCTAATCAGTAGAGTGTAATTATGTGGCGGGTAATTATGTGGCACTGAGTGGTATTTGGAGTGTATTTTGCATTGAGTGCAATGTAACTATGTGGCATGTAATTATGTGGCACTGAGTGGTATTTGGAGTGTATGTTGCATTGAGTGCAGTGTAATTATGTGGCACTGAGTGGTATTTGGAGTGTATGTTGCGTTGAGTGCAATGTAGTTATGAAGCATAATTATGTGGCACTGAGTGGTATTGTGTGGAGTGTGTTGCATTCAGTAGAGTATAATTATGTGGCGTGTAATTATGTGACACAGTGGTATTTGGAGTGTATGTTGCGTTGAGTGCAGTGTAATTATGTGGCGTGTAATTATGTGGAGTGTATGATGTATTCAGTAGAGTGTAATTGTGTGGCGTGCAATTATGTGGCACTGAGTGGTATTGTTTGGAGTGTATGTTGCATTGAGTGCAGTGTAATTATGTGTGTGTTGCATAGGGTCCAAACCATGAGGCGAGCCCTCACCCCCCCCCTAGACACTTGCTTGTTGTTTATCAACTTCATGTTACGCAATCACAATCCGGCCCTTGAGCCCAGGCTCCTTCCTGCCAGTGAGATAGATCAAAAGAGACTTCTTGACCATGCACAGACAGGCAAAGGGAAAAGAACACAACCCTTCTGAGATGCAGGTAGGTTACGTTTTAAATAAATACTATTATTGTGGCGACTCGTTACACATTTTTGCCAATACTAATATTGCATTGCGAATTCGAGGGTGCCTACCGCTGTTGCCCCCAAAAGAAATCACCGCCGCAGCCCTGCTCCGTGAAAACCGGAAGTCAGGCACTTTTGGCCGAGACGGGGGCTGGGCCTGCAATCCAGCAGGAAGTTCCGCCCGCCGCCGCCGAGGAAGCAGTGAAGCCGGCCGACTCCGACCAGCGCTGCAGAGGAGACACGGAACACGCCGAAAGAGCCCGGTGAGTGGGAGGGTGTACGCGTGTGTGTCTGTTCGAATGTGTCTGTGTGTGTGTGCGCGTGGGTCTGCGTGTGTGCGCGTGGGTCTGCGTGTGTGTATGCAGTGTGTGTATGCAGTGTGTGTATGCAGTGTGTGTGGCTGGGTATGTGCGCATGCGTGACTGTGGAGTGTGTTTGCGCAAGGGAATGAGACACGAGAGGGGCAAGGCGACGTGCGCGCCCACGAGGTGAAATCCGCGTCTGCGCTCGTGCCCCTCTCGTGTCCACTCTCCCAAATACGGGCAACATTAGTTGTCTTCGCTGACAGCTTGCAATGCTTCGCATTGCAAGCTACGTCAGCTCGCCCTAAAAAAGGTCTAGAGGAAAAGCAAAAAGTTTAGGGATCTTTAGACAACAAAAAGGGCCAAGTCCCACAGAAGGCTTACCATGTGGATGCATTCCCAGATTTCCTGTTCTTAATAAATCTGGGAATGTGCCAAAAAACCATGGGAGGATGCTGGAGACCACCCACACTCCACCCATAACACGCCTTCCAATGTAGAGTAACACAAGAAAGCTACTTGTGTTGCCTTGCCTTACTCTAGATTGGCTAAGTCACACAGAGTCATACAAGGGCTTTGTGGCTTAGTAAATTTCACTGAAGCCCTTGCCATGCACTGCGCCACCTTGCGGGACCCAATGGCAATGCAAGGGCTTTGTAAATCTGGATCTGGGCCAAGTTTTTAAAGTACCGCAATTGAATGTGTCCTTGTGTAATGTACCTGGTGCTCATGTAAGGCGCTCCAATACCTTCAGGCCACGTTTGCTCTATATAAATCTGCAAAAAAAAAAAAAACTGATGTAGTAGAAATAAACGTGAGCTTGTAATTTATGTTTAGACCTATGTTGAATATGTGTTATCTCAGGATATGCATTCTTTTACTTTGTTCTGAAGTTGCAACTGAAATGTAGAGGTGTCACATGGCACCATAGGATGATGTTTCGGGATGGAAGCCGCAGCTTTCAGCGTGTCTTGTTCTCTCAGGGAACAGCGTTAAGCATAGTACAGGAGGTAGCTCACACTTATAATGGGAAAAAAGGTTAACTACACGTCCAAATAAGCTTTGTGCAGTTAGGTGAACGAGTCAGTTGCATTCCAGGACTAAAAAGAGGAGTCAGAGATTCAATCAGAGTTTGGAAGTTTTAAGTTCCTGCTTGATAAAAAACAGAATAGTGTTTAGCACCGTGAATATTGCTTTGGTTTAGATCAAAACTCCTCCCCAAAATGTCAAAAGACGCGCATTTGATGTGTTGTAAACAAGTATTTACTAAGCTGCATACATATAAATGTGAACGTTTCTGCGGGACGGCCTCCCTATCGCCGGAGCAATAGGAAGAAACCAAGAGTATTTATTTTATTATGTTATTTGCCGTTTTGGCATTTGAGCGCTTTACGTGAGCACCAGATTACATTATACGGGGTCAGATTCATGTTTTTTTGAAGCACGGAGATATGAAGTGATTTGCCCAGAATCACAGGATGTTGAGCCAGCGCCGGGACTGAACCAATATATACTTCTTTTTTTGCAGTTTTAATATAAGGCGAACTCGACCCGGAGGTACTGGAGCGCTTTACATGAGCACCAGTTACGTTACACAAGGACACATTAATTTTTGGTAGGCACGGGGAGATTTAGTGATTTGCCCAAAATTACATAATGCTGAGCCGACACCGAGGCTCGAGCCTGGTTGACAGCTCCGGCCTTTAGACCACATCGCACATATTAAGTGTTTGATGGCTACTAAGTTAAGTACTGTATCTCTGTGTGTGCCAGGACGTCTGGCAGCCGCATATGTTGACTTAATCTAACTTTCCATTACGAGACCTGCCCTGGCGGAGACTCCATTCCCAGAGTTGCTGGGAACAAGGGGCGCCCTCCTATTCGAAAAGTAAGTGACCCTATCTGCAGAGATGGGAGATTAGATAACTGGTACAGACCGAGGGGCGGGAAGGTTGAGTGATAACAGCAGAGCAGACAAACTGCAATCAGTGGCCTTCTGAGACCCCTGTCAAGTGACAACACTGCCGGAAACAAATGAACTGTCGCTAATTTGCTAGAAACACAAACCCGCAGAGGCAGCCTTATGTTGATGGTGCCGATGTCTCTGTCCGGATTTTTTAAACCCTTTGTTTACTCGCGCTGATTTGCATGTTAATCTGTTTTCTTCTGGGATTAAGTGGACGGCGCTCGGGCAAGGGGAGCTGTGAGTCCTGACCCGACATTGACAAATCGCCGTGCACACCAGTCCAATTAAGAAAAAAGGGAAGTCAGGCATCCTTGCCCGTGACATGGGCGGGGCCTGTGACACGGCCGGAAGAGGCCGGTGTTGCGCGATGATGCTGGCTCCCATCATGGAGGGAGAGCGCCGAGGTAGCGTGAAGATCCACAGAAGTGCCCCGCGTGTGGAGAAAAGGAGCTCAGCGAGGCGATTCAGCGAGGCGACTCGAGCACGGTGAGTGGAGGGGGGATATGTGTATATGTGTGTGTGTGTGCGCGCGCGTGCGTGTGTGTGCGTGTGAGCCCCGTGAGGAGTGGTGGTGGTGGGGGAGGGGGGTGCGTGTGTGTGTGTGTGTGTGTGTGTGTGTGCGCATGCCTGCCTGTGTGTATGCCTGAGGGGGGAGGGGGGTGAGTGTGTGCGTGTGGGAATGTGTGAGCGCATGCGTGACTGTGTGTGATTGAGTCTGTGTATGCGCATGCGTGTGTGGTGCCGTGCGCGCCCTCGCGGAGGAATCTGAGACAGCGACGCTCGTGCGTGAGCTCCGTCTCAGATTCCTTCTAACACGCCAACAAAAGATGTCTCGCAGACAGCAGGCTTACGCCTGCTTTTTACGTCTGCGAGACCTAATGACTAGTAGCCCGTCCCGACGTTGTCCGGGTATGAATTGCTGCCGGCCAGTAGTATATTGTTTTGTAGGATTTCTGTTTGATAGCATTTCTTATCGGTGACAGGCCTGTGAAACGCACCGATTCAAAGTGCACTGCTGATGCACTTAAGAGTGCGCGTTCAGTAGTGTGTGAACTCGAGTTTCCCTACTTTATTTTTCCTTGCAATATTATATAGCGCAAACTCGACAACATGGCATGAGCACAATTTACATTACAGTAGAACACATTCATTTGTGGTAGGCACAAGCAGTTTGCCTGGAATCACAGGATGTTGAGCTGATGCCGAGATTCGAACGTAGCTCCCCAGCTCTAAACTTCGCAATTCTAGAACTTGGCGCGGGAGGTGTGTCTAAAAGTGTATGTCGGTGCTGGCCATCAATGAGAGAGACCTGTGCATTTTTCAAATGGGTGGTGAAAAAATATGAGTATGTTGCTGGAGAGGTGGGCCGCCGTGCCACCAATGTACTTACCGGGGGAGGGTAAACACCCATTATTCCGCAACTTTCTTTCCGCATACCATCACTCCGCATACTTTAATTACGAAAGTACCATGACTCCGCAATGCCATTATAACGCATGGCAATACATTTTATGTGCTTTTACCACGCATACATTTACAAACAAATTTGTTGTAAATGCATGAATGGTAAAAGCATGTTTTTTTAATGTTTGGATAAGGTAAGTATGGGTATAGGGGTATATGTTTTGGGGTACTGAGGTATATGTTTTGGGGTGTTTGGGTATTTTAAGGGTTCAGATATAGTTTTGGGTTATGGGGTACAGGGGTAGTTTTAGGGTTTAGGGATGGGTATGGGTTTTGGGGTACAGGGGTATTTTTAGGGTTAAGGGCTAGGTTTGGGTTTTGGGGTACAGGGGTATTTTAGGGTTCAGGGCTAGGTTTGGGTTTTGGGGTACAGGGGTATTTTTAGGGTTCAGGGGTAGGTTTGGGTTTTGATGTACAGGGGTATTTTAAGGGTTCAGGGCTAGGTTTGGGTTTTGGGGTACAGGGTTTTTTTGGGGTTCAGGGCTAGGTTTGGGTTTTGGGGTACAGGGGTATTTTTAGGGGTCAGGGGTAGGTTTGGGTTTAGGGGTACAGTGGTATTTTTAGGGTTCAGGGCTAGGTTTGGGTTTTGGGGTACAGGGGAATTTTTAGGGTTCAGGGGTAGGTTTGGGTTTTGAGGTACAGGGGTATTTATGGGGTTCAGGGCTAGGTTTGGGTTTTAGGGTATAGGGGTATTTTTAGGGTTTAGGGATAGGTTTGGGTTTTGGGGTACAGGGTATATTTATAGGGTTAAGATGGGTTAGTGTTTAAGGATGTTGGGGTATTTTAAGGAGTAAGGGTGGGTTATTATTATGGGGATCAGGGTGGGATTAGCACACGATATGAGACATGGCATGAAGGGCGGAACGTACCACACGCCGCCTGCGACTGTCAGGCCCCCAGCACACGCCCACAGCACAACGCAGACACGCCCACAAGGGACTATTTTGTTGGCACGGTTCTTTTACCCTTTAAATGTATATGGTGGGTGTCTGCATAGCCTATGTCCTTCTGCTGCAACTGCCCTTTCCAACACTGTATTGGGTGTTGTGATTGGTGCTGTGGTTCCTGAGATTACCCACCTCAAAGGTTTGGGCTCTCTCTTTATTATATTAGTTTAGATTATTGATTTGCAATTTAGAAGGGGTGTGCTTGGGGTGTCTCTTCCAAATTAGGAATCTGTAACCTATGTACTTCTTTTGACCAATTACCTACTCCCATTGTGCTCTGGTAACTGATTTGGATCAGGCAAAGGTTCTCCTCTCTGAACCCTTTGCCTTTGATAATCACTGTGACAGCTTCAGGGGACTTAGGCAGTGAGGCAAGGGCCATCGCCTGCTCTCGCTGTCGTTTTTCAAAATGGAAAAGCTTTTTTCTATAAAATCTGCCTTATTTCCTTTAAGAAACTTGGGTGGCTTCAAAAATGAAAACCATGATAAAAAACGTTCATGGGCATGGTGGTCTGCTATCCCTTGCAGGCCACCATGCCTGTGAAGGTAGCCATTCGGAAGGGGGTGGCTGTTCATGGTGAGCGATGAGTCGAGTATGTTGCCGAGGTTTGGAGGCGCTAGGGGGCGCACAGCGTGATGGCTGCCTGAGCAGCGGCTCCGCCGGGCGATCGTCCAGTTTGTGTGATTTCGCCGTTATCGCCCCGGCCGACCGCTCCCCGAGCACATCACCAGATGGGGGAAGAGCTGCTGCGTAGTATGCGGAGCAGCGGGCGCCCCACCGAGCGAGGATTACCGGCTTAATCTCCGGGAAAAACGGTGGCGCGTCTGAGTGCCTGACAAAATGGCCGGCGCTGAGAGACAAACGCGCGTCTAACGTGGAGCCGGTGAGATGCGCTCGTCCCTCTACATCGGCTATGGCGCTGCAGGGGTAAGGACACGCACCACAGACACCCCGATGTTATTATCTCGCACCTCCAGGGCGCCAGGAACCTTCACAACAGCGCTAATGCTCATGCCTGACAAGATGGCGGCGTCCAGCGCGAGGCGGCGTGCATAATAGCCCCTTCTTCGAACGGCGCGCTTGGGCCCCAGCCCTACGGGACTGCCGGTGTACATGCTGAATTAGCTGCGGCCCGAAACGCGACTGTGCTGGCGCAAAGGGCATGCATGCTGCGCTGGATCAGTAGAGAAGATTGTACACAGCAAGCAGACGTGTGGCCCACAACAGATACATGCCACCCCAGAGAGCGACGAGACCCAGGAGCTAACTGCCACAGTGCGCTGCCACAGGTTATCGCGCATTCAGTACTGCCACGTGGCCGATTGCTGGACACGTTCAGAAGCGCTTGTGAGTGGCCGGGCCACTTGCGATTCACCACACAGCCACACGCCCAGGCGTAAATCGATTCTGTCCCCTTCACAACTCTGTGGGGAAGCATACCGCACGACTGCCATACACCTTGTGGAGATCACCACGGCGACGGCGGCAAGAGTCACGAGGGCATCGGGGCCCGCGAGCAAGAAGACAGTGTTCCCGACCTCCGCCATGGGTAAACCGGACAAGCAACAACAGAAACTGTCGTTTGAGGCCAAAAAAGCACAGAAGCCCACAGACGATGTGGTGGAAGATGGCGATAATGCAGGGCCTCTGCCCAGCAATAACATAGAAAAGATTTTATTGGCTATCCAGTCCAATCTGCAGGACATAAATGGAAAGCTGGATAATCTGACTTGCAGAATGGATGGCATGGCAGCGCGGCAGGAGAAACATGGCGAGCGACTGGACGAGGCCGAAACACGAATCTCCGCGGTCGAAGATGAGGCGCGGGCCTCCACCTCCAAGTGCGCTGGTATAGAACTACTCCTGGAGGTGATCAAGGCGAAGGAGGAGGATTTGGAGGCGCGCTCGAGGCGCAACAACGTACGTATCACAGGCCTGCCGGAGACTACCAACACAGGGCGGATGGAGGCCTACGTGGAAACGCTCTGTAAAGACCTGTTCGGAGCTGAGGCCTTATCACCACTTTTCATCGTAGAGCGGGCGCATAGGTCGCTGGCCCCAAAACCGCCTCCTGGCGCCCCGCCGAGACCAATTGTAGCGCGCATCCTCAACTACCGCGACAGGGACACGATCCTTCGACTGGCGAGAGAAAAGGGGAAGATTCAGCATCAAGGAAACTCCTTAGAGTTTTATCCAGATCACACGGTCGCGGTCCAGCAGGCCCGGAAGGAATACACCAAGGTCAAGGCCAAACTACGAGACCTGAACATTGTGTACTCAATGATGTATCCGGCACGCCTCAGGGTGGTATGGAAGGAGAAAGCGATTGTACTGGCGACTCCGAAGGCAGCGCAAGACTTTGTTAAGAAGGTGCAGCGCGAGATGAGAGACAACTCGCAAAATGAACAACATCATGACTCGGACTTAAGACATCGGGTTGACCCCTAGTCGACCAGCGGTGAGTTCTTTTACTGTCCGCTTATATGCGTTCTAGCATGGCGACTATTGTCTGCACTGGTAGGCCCAACATGGCGCAAATCTCCTGAGTAAAGAGCCAAGGTACCGGGGCAGCAAGGACTGCATGGCTGGATGGAAGGGGCCTACTGGGGCAATGAGACTGCTGCTCGGCTGTGTTGGGGTAATATTGACTATGGATTGTGGATACCCCGCGCTGCCAGCCCCCTCCTTTGTGCTGTACTGACTAACGTTGGCGAGAAACATTGGCGCCTTGTAGCGGTTTGTACTGTGAAGCCCGGCTCACGCCCTGTGGGCCGCCGGACCTCGTGACATGTAAGCTGCCTACCAGGCTTCTGCTCTTATGAGCCTCATTCTGATGCTACCTTTGCTGTTTCGCATATACTATAAATAGGGATCAGCACACTGGGAGGGCGGAGGGATATATTATTTGATGTTTGTATTATGGCATTACGGTGAGATGGTATTGCCCCAGGAATGTGGCTGTTTCTGCAGCGCTGTTGATGTGTCACTGGGGGGCGGTGGGGGGTGACGGCGGATGATCACTTGAATTGCGTGCTTTACAGTTTGTCTAGTATCGCCCACACCCGTCCATCGGGTGGAGAGTTGTGCCTCCAGCGGACCTCCGTGAGGGTATAACCCAATCAGAGTTCAGATCTGAGCACTGCAGTTATGGTTCTGAGTTCAAGGGAATGGTGCACTGCAAGGGTAAGGCTTCGGCAGGTTGGGGTTGCTGGAGTGGGTGGGATAAGGGGTGGAGGGTTACCTAACTATATGAATAGACCGACAAAGTACGATATATCTCTCCTTTTTGGTTCCCCAATGGTTCCGACTGCTGTTGTACAATTTGGACCTCCTGAGGAGGGGAAGCTGGTAATTCCTACACAGTTGACAAGTGTGGCGCTATCATGTATTGTACTGATCAAACTTGATGGGTTCGAGGGATGTGGGTAGGAGAAGCTTGAACATTATTACTTGGAACATGAGAGGGTTCTCACAGCCTCGTAAAATCAGACAGATCTTTGCCAGCCTGACAAGATGGGATGTGGACATAGCGTTCCTACAGGAGTCACACCTAGCACCACACACACACGCTCAGTTGGGGTCGAGGTGGGCGGAGGCAGTCCACAGGGCTTCATACTCTTCCTACTCCAGAGGGGTGATCATATTGATAAAGCGTGGGGTGGGTTTCGAGACGCAGACTGTGACACAAGACCCATCTGGTAGGTATGTGTTGGTATCGGGTACACTAAGAGGCCAGCGAGTGACGTTGTTGAATGTATACGGACCGAACATGGACGCCCCAGACTTCTTTCGGGAAGTGTGGGACCACTTGCAGAAACACAATAGCACACACATATTGTGTGGGGGTGATTGGAACATGACCCTCCGTGACGGATTGGACCGTTCATCTAACTCATTGGAACAACACAAGCAGTCACGCCTTATGGTGGGTCACATGATGAAAGACCTGGGTTTAGCGGATCTCTGGAGGCTGAAACACGCGGACGCATCTGGGGCCACGCACATAACAGCTTCGCATAACAGCTGGTCTAGGCTGGATTACTGGCTGGGCACTAAGGACCTGGCGCTGTGGGTCTGTCACCTGCAGGTGCTGCCCCGCACACTTTCGGACCACAATCCCGTCCTGCTGCAGTTGGAAATTCCACGGTATACACCCCCCCCCCCTCCAATGGCGTTTCAATTCGCGAGCCCTCACTGACACGGTATATGCAGATACCATTAGAAAAGCGATAAGGGACTATTTTGAAATTAATGCTCAATCGACTGACGACCCGTGCCTCCTTTGGGAGGCGTTCAAAGCCACGATCAGAGGGGTCTGTATTAGCACCACTATAGGGGTTCTCAAGGATATTAGGGGCCAAATCCGCAAATGTGAGCAGCAGATGAGGGACCTGGAGTTCCTGTATGAGACCACTCAGGATGTCTCTCATCTGTCTAAACTGCGTGTAATCCACACTGAGCACACAGAATTTCTTGAATCCGAAATGAAGTACCTGAATCGCACGCATGTGGCTAGAGCCTTTGGGGAGGGAGGTAGGCCTGGGGTTGTGTTGGCTCGGATGATCTGTGAGGGCCGTGGTCCGACTACTATACTCAGGGTGAAGTCCAAGGAGGGGGAACCACAAACGCATGCTGCGGACATATTGAAATGTTTTGTGGATTCATTTGGGTCACTCTACCAGTCCCAACCTACAGCCCCAGCGGCTGACACGTATGACTACCTAAACGATGTGGAGATTGGCTGGCTGTCGGATGCGCATAGGGAGTACTTAGCTAGGCCCTTCACGGCGGAGGAGGTGACTGAGGTAATAAGTTCGCTGCCAAATGGTAAAGCGCCAGGCCCGGATGGGTATACCTCGGAATTTTATAAACAATATGCAGATATTGTCGCACCGCACCTGGTGGACATGTACGGCACCTCATTTGAAAAGGAGCTGCTTCCCCCCCCGCTGCGCGAAGCCATGATCATCGCTCTCCTTAAACCGTCTAAAGATCCGGAGGAGTGTGACTCGTACCGACCACTGTCACTGATAAATGTTGACTCAAAAATCCTTGCGAAGCTTATAGCGAAGCGGCTATCTCCTCTGATGACCAGTCTGGTCCTGCCGGACCAGTCTGGCTTCGTGCCCTCCAGATCAACCACGCATAACACTAGATCCCTGTTTGCACTCTCACACTACCTGCAGCCCTCGGTCAAAGCGGTGGCGGTCATGCTCGACGCTGCAAAAGCGTTTGACTCCATCGAGTGGCGATATATGGTCACCGTCCTGAATAGAATGGGGTTTCCTAAGCGGTTTGTGCAGTGGGTCTCCTTACTTTATACAAAGCCACGTGCAAGGATTAGAATCAATGGCTACGTCTCGGATCAATTTGCAATTGAGCGAGGGACAAGACAAGGCTGCCCGCTCTCGCCTCTATTATTCGCCCTAGCGCTGGAGCCTCTGGCATGTCTGATACGGCAGAAATACAAGGACTCGGCGTTACACTTCATAGCCAGGCCACTTCACATATCATTGTATGCGGACGATATGTTACTCTATGTCCGTGACCCTGAGACTCACCTGAACTCACTACTCAGGGAATACATCAGATTCGGAGGACACTCAGGGCTGGCTATCAATTGGGCCAAATCCTCTATAATACCCCTCACTGACACCACATCCCACTTTGCTGTGGATTTCCCGCTGGAATGGCAACAAGATCCGATCAGATATCTAGGGGTAATGTACCACAGAGACCCAGAAGAGGTACTGCGGGCGAACTACGGAGTGGTACTCTCGAAGCTGGAGGATAGTATCCAGCGCTGGATACATTTGCCCCTCTCGTTAGCTGACAGGATAGCTATTGTAAAAATGAACGTGTTGCCCAAATTGTTATACCTGTTTAATAACATCCCAATTACACCACCACAGGCTATATTCCGTCGCATTAACTCCCTGGTTAGGACCCTGATATGGGCTGGCAAACAGGCCCGTGTGGATCTGCAAACTCTTACACTCCCCTTTGCACAGGGTGGTTTCAGCGTGCCCGATTTTCTCCTATACTACCTTTGTGCGCAGGCGCAATACGCGGCGTATTGGTACCATGCGGTCCCATACCTCACACATGCGGCTATTGAGGAGAGTGATGCGCATCCTATTCCCCTCTCAGCGATAATTTCACACACACGTCCACCGCTGCATACTAGGGATATTAACACGGTGGACACCACGGTCAGAGCTTGGCACAGGCTAGGACAGCTGGCTCATAAAACCCCACTGTACGCACCAGCCATGTCCTTACACCATCATCAGGAGCTGTCAGTCACTAGGGAGAGTGTCGGAATGTCCCTGCTGAGTAGAGCTGGCATTGACAGGATGGGGGATGTGTTTCAAGGGGGCACATTTGTGGGCCTAGACCAGTTGGGTTACATCCAGAACCAAACTCCCATGTTTCACTTTACATATTACAGACTCACTAGGGCTTTGAGGGAACACTACCCGACGTTCCCATTGGAACCAGAATGCCTTGCGCCACTACAATTATTGATCACAACTAACGATTTATCACACCTGGTATCTAGACTCTATTCAGCTGCACAATCAGAATTAGCGGGACACGCGTTGAAGGCCAAGGGGCGGTGGGATACACTGTTAGACGCACCATTGACAGACGACGAATGGGCTAGCACCTGTGCACTGACACAAATACTGACACCCAACGGCAATTTGAGAATCATTCATTTCAAATTTCTTCACCAAATTTATTACACGCCGACAAAACTGCTTAGATTCGGGTTGCAGGAGGAAGATAGGTGCAAAAGGTGTAACAGAGAGGGAGCGGGCTTCGCTCATCTGGCATGGGACTGCGCCAAAATAGCGAGTTACTGGGTGGAGGTCACCGCAACATTATCTGTCATTTTGGAGGAAGAGGTGCAATGTACACCCAAAGTCTGCCTGCTGGGAATAGTGCCACAGTTCAGGGCATTGAAGTGCAAGTTCTGTGTAATAGCCTTATTGTTGGCAAAGAGGCAGGTGGCACAATGCTGGCACAGTCGCAAGGTGCCGAAGGTGAAAACATGGTTGCATGACATGTCCACTTGCCGGGACAAGCTACAAACTTATGAGGAGCTATTGCCGGCGAAATCCAGGCCCAAGAGTATTTGGGGTTATTTGGAGGAGTACCTCGCTTCAATACAGGAGGATGAGGAGAACCGACCACTGGATTGAACCGATTGGGGCAATGTGTAGGTAAACAACACATACACGAGTCATGTGACGGCGGGAACTGAGGTTCCGTGACGATTTGAACCCGTGTTTTCAACATTGTCGTAAATACATAATATCAGTGAACCGCAAATGATCCATTTAGCATATCCTGGTGTTTTCGCTATGCTACGAGCAAGAGCACTCCTGTTATGAGCACATTTCTGATCTACCCATGGCATCCATCTTAGATTATGGAAGCCATTTTGTGTTTCTTGCCCTCACATAGACAATGGACACGCAGTGACCTCTTTCACTTAAGGACACGTAAGCTTTAGCCGGAGATTCACCTTGCTAGTGACACGTGCACTTTAGGACAGAAGACGCCATGGCTGCATGACTCGACAGAAGCTGCCTTCTCTGCCTGAGGCCAGTCCTGCTATACTGGTTCTCGTGTTCGTTGGCCTGATCATGATTAGGCGGCCGAAGCTGGTAGCCTTGCCCATTTACGACCCACAAACATCTCTTATCCTGCTTTTCTATCTTCTGCACCTGGCTCTGCTCCTTTCCTTCTGGGCCTTTATTAGGGGGAGGTAACGAAATTTACGATGAGGCGGTCCGGCTCTTGAATGAAAAGTTGACATGGGATTATGATGGAACAGTGGGAACCCCTCGTTCGTAATGTTTTGACATCAGATATTGTTGACGACTCCTGTGCAACGCCAAATATTTATTGTTTAGGACACAAAGGTTTAGGAATGTACTAACATGTAAAGAATTTGCCCGAAGCCTAATATTTAGTATATAAGGAGCAACCCTCTTTGTACAAATCGAACAGGCTCCTAGATACTGCCTGGGTGTAGTTTCTGTGACTTCTGTGTCCCTGCAGTAATAAACCTTTGGTCTTTGACGCCACCATCGAGAAGCCCGTGTTTCTGTTTATTTGTGCACCGAGACAGGTAGAACTCCGGGGTCTTCGGGTGTTATCCCTGACACCTCTGGACGGAACCAAAAAGTCCAGAACTCCAATTGGCGCCCAACGTAGGGCGACGTCATTCGGTACCGGTCCAAAAGCCTGAAGAGTTCGAGAAGCTTCGTGTGAAGATTCCTGAGGGAGGCGCCCCACTTCATCGATCCTGGCATATCGCAAAAGTGGCCCGACGTTCTCTTCCACGAGGGTTCCCGTTCGGACGGCTGCAGTGGTCCGTTGCCTTGACCGTCGCCCTGTCTTGGACCCGAGGTGCAGTCCTTAATACAGCGAGACGTGACGGGTTTCTCCTTGGTGACGTCTTCAGTGCCTCAGTTAAGTATTAAGTGGTTGCTAGTTGGTTATTTCATAAGGGTTGCTCATGTTTGGATAATCCTTTTTAGTTCTTGGTTTGGTTTGGTTTCGTAAGATTATCACTGGTTGTTCTAGTTATGATAATCATTTGGTTTAGTTTTGGGTATCGATACATTTGTTCGCTTTGGTAGGCCTAAGTTCTTGGTTCGAGTGCGCACCTTTGTTTGTGTTTTTGTCTATTCTGTGTTTCCGGATTATAAAATGGTAAGTCGGAAAAATTGTATGTTGTCGTGTTTTGGTTGCAACAGTGATTCTCGGTTGGAGGACTCGTGTCTGGTTCCTCCGATTGGAACTCCTCTTTATGATCTGTATTGTAAGTTTGGAGTGGGTCCTATATCTTATAATGAGGTGTGGGTACGAATATACAGAGAAAGACGGTGTCCTTAGTTGGCCACTGCATGGTAGTTTTGAAACTGAAGTTCTTGATAATTTAGAAATGAAATTGTTCAAGAAGAAAGCCCGGCCGGCAATGTTTGATTCTCTCCGTTATTGGCGAAAAGAATCTAAACAGAGAGAAATTAAAAAGTTGAAGAAAGAACAGAAAGAGCAAGAGTTGACTTTAGAACAGTCTGCTAAGCAGCTGCAACTCAACGAATCTGAGAAAGCAATGGAGGTGGCCAATAGAGAGCGTAATTTAGCGATAGACAAGTGCTATCCTGCCTTGCCATCGAGTACAGCTAAGATAGTAGAGGACCCCGAAAATGATCCTCTGTTGTCTTACTTGTTACGGTCACCCCCACCGTATGCACAGGGTGCTACGGCTCCACCTTTACCGGTTGCTGGACAGCCTGGTATACCTGCTCCTGCTCCCCTGAATCAAGCTCCTGTACCTCCTGTGGTCAATGTTAATGTTCCTTCGGCACCCCCTCTTCCAGGGTTGCCAGCTTCTTTACCTATACCTGTATCGCTTACACCTGTTGTTTCACAAGCTACTTTGCCAGCTACTCCTACTGTTCCTGTTCTATCTGTTCCAACTGCTACTTTACTTACTGCTTCTGCTAGCGTCATGACTCCGCTTTCTGTTCATCGGAGAATCACTGATTATGTCTCTAATATTCTATCTCCCTTCTATAAAACTTTAATTAAGACTCCTGCCTCTGACTCTGTGCAGAGACGTAGTCAGCTTCCCAGTACTGAAGAACGGGGAATATTAGATTCCACAGCTCTTAGATGGATTTCGAAAAGTGGAAGATATAGTACTAGAGATGTATTAGATACATTTATGCAATGGAATGAACCGACACAGCGATATGCGTTCGATGAAATGTGCTCCCTTTTGCGTGAAGAATTGGAAGAGGATGACTCTGAATCAAATCTAGAAGAATTAATTAATGTTCAGAAAGAGTTTGCTGCAGGCATGATAGTTGGTCAGAATATAAAGGAAGCGATGGAACTGATTCTAAGTTATAGGAATGATCCATCCCTTCGTTCACCGAGGGAATTAGAGAAACGTAGTACGAAGCAGAATCGCCAATATCCAATGAGGGAGGTTCCTCCAATTTGGCGCGAAGCTATGCAAGCAGATGCGGTTCATGGTATTGCTGCCGCTCCGGCGCAATTCCAGAGAGTGTGGATACACATTCCATGGAAGCGAGCCGAAGTATTAGCAGTGAAACAGGCCTTGCCAGACCCGCGTAAGAATCCAGCAGGATACTACAAAGAGTTAGCGCAGACAGTTGAAGCTTGTGTGATGAACTTAGCGGACATTGACATGTTATTTGGTAATGTAGTTCCACAACCAATTTGGGCTAAAATTCGTAAAGAGAATCATCCAGTTGCTCTAGGTGGTGATTGGGCAGCTATAATTGCAGCGGATGGTCAACAAATAGGTGGTTCCAAACCCGAACCTCTAATTGCTGATTTACCAGGTAGAATAATTGACTTAATGAAGACTCTGATGCCAGCATTGCGCGTTAACTGGGACAAGTTGTCCGCATGCAAACAAAAGAAGGACGAAAGTGTTTCCGACTTTTTCACAAGGTTTGAAGAGACTTTCGTAGATCATAGTGGTCAGGATATGAGTACGGAAGGGGGACAGAGACTATTCGTTGATAAATTTGTGCACAATCTGTTACCAGAACTTAGTAATAAATTGAAAGATTCCGAGAGTGCGTGGGCTGTCTCTACGACTGCGCAAATACTTGCAACTGCCCAGTACTATGAAAATAGGGATAAAGAAGAGAAGGAAAAGTCAGAGAAGAAGACAAAAGATTTAAAAACTAAAGTTCTTTTACAGCAAGCGTATCCGCCTCGCACGAATCAGACTAACACACAGCAAGGGTCATATCAAAGAACAGACTATGGTTCTCAGAGACCGCAATACCAGTGGAATCAGTGTGCATATTGTAAGAAAGAAGGGCATTATAAAAATGAGTGTCCAGTCTTAGCGCAAAATAATGCTGCAGCAGCTCAGAGAGGTCGTGGTGGTTCTATGCAAAATTCTAGAGGTCGAGGACGAGGTGCTATGCCTCCACAAACAAATGACCGCCCTTCTAATCATTTTGACCAACGAAATGGACAGTCTGCTCAGCAAAATAGATCTCAACAGTATCATGTTGAAGACTATTGTGAAGTTAGTGAAGAATTTCTGCAAAGTGAGTACTACGACAGCCATGGACAAAGAGAGGGAGTAGTATCAGTTCCAGTAGATCAGAGTGGGCCTTATGTCGCAGTAGCAACATCGGGTGTAGTCGAACCGTTTCTGTTGGATACTGGTGCAGCAAAAAGTTCTATCATACATGAGAAACTCCCTGGCGCACCTTTGTCTGGCTTAACAAATGTTTCTGTAGGTTTTTCAGGCGCCCCTGTTTACAACCCCGTATCTGGTCCTTTGTCTATTTCTGTTGGACCGTGTCAATTGAAAGCACCATTGATTTTGACGACAGGTTGTAATGAAAATCTGCTTGGTTTAGACTTGTTAAAACGCCTATATGCGACATTGTACTGTTCTCCAGCAGGAGTTCAGCTTACGTTGGGTAAAAGAATCACCTCCCCGATGTACTTGTCAATGGATGCGCTCCCACCAGAGCTGCGTTCTCTCCCTGATACTCTTTGGGCGACTGGTCCTAACGATGTAGGTCTTTTAGAAATTCCACCATATGTAGTTACTTTGAAAGCGAATGTCAAATTTCCACGAATCCCACAATACAAAATCTCTAGTGAAGGTGAACGTGCACTTTTATTAATAGTGCAAGATTTGATCAAGAAAGGTGTAGTAGAAGAAACTAGAGGTAATATCTGTAACAGTCCTGTATTGCCAATTCTGAAACGTACTGATCCTTCAAAGCCTCCAGTCTATAGGTTTGTAATTGATTTTAGAGAGGTTAACAAAATTGTGATCCCACAGTTACCTGTGGTTCCAGACATTACTGCATTGTTAACGTTGATTCCTGCTACAGCCACATGGTTTTCAGTTATCGACTTAAAGAATGCCTTTTTCAGCATTCCGATAGCCGAGGAAAGCAGGGATATTTTCGGCTTTTCTTTAGGAGGCCGAAGCTTCAGGTTTAAACGTGCTCCACAAGGGTATTGTGAGAGTCCGTCCATTTACAGCCAAGCATTAAAAAGTCAGTTAGATTCCTTTGTACTTCCTCCTGGTTCTGCTTTAGTGCAATATGTAGATGATCTTCTAGTGGCTGCTGATGACAAGGAAACTTGCAAAGCAGCTACGATTTCCTTATTGCATCATTTGTCTACTTTGAATCACAAGGTGTCACCTTCGAAAATGCAATACTGTTGCCAAGAAGTGACCTACCTAGGTCATCTCTTGTCAAAGGAGGGAAGAAAGTTGACCCCAGAGAGAATAAAAGCAATTACGCAGATGAATGTTCCTCGCACACAGAGAGAAGTACGTGCCTTTTTAGGTATTACCTCATACTGTAGGCAGTGGATCCCAAATTTTTCTCTTTTGGCAAAACCATTGGTAGCTTTGACTGGGAAAAATGTTCCGAGTCCGGTGCCATGGTCTGCCGAATGTCAGGAGAGTTTTTCTGAGTTACGAAATGCACTGTGTTCAGCTCCTGTGTTGGGTACACCTGACTACAGTAAGCCATTCACGCTCTATGTTCACGAGAGAGAAGGTTGTGCGTTAAGTGTTTTGACACAGAAATTTGGTGATAAACAACGCCCTTGTGCGTATTTTTCATCAACATTAGATCCGGTAGCTAGAGCGTTGCCTAGTTGTTTGAGAGCTACAGCGGCAGCTGCGGCTTCCATTCGACAATCTGCTGGTTTGGTGATGAACAACATGCTAGTGGTCATGGTTCCTGATGCTGTGGACACACTCATGAACCGAACCAAGACGCAACACCTTACCAGTGCTAGATTATCTGGCTACGAGCTGACACTGCTAGCGAGTCATATTCAGATCAAAAGATGCAATGTATTAAATCCAGCAACATTGTTGCCGACTAGTCCAGAGTCGAGTGATTCCGAACCTCATGACTGTTGTTTCAGAACCGAGGAAGAGACAAAAGGACGAATTGATCTTAAAGACACTCCGTTGTCAGATCCAGATGGCACGTTGTATGTTGATGGGTCTTGCTTTCAATTGGAGAATGGTGATGTGACTGCTGCTTATGCAGTAACGACTTTGAGTACAATTGTGGAGACTGCAAGAGTGAGTCAGAATTCTGCCCAAGCTGCGGAATTAATCGCACTAACGAGAGCGTGTGTTTTAGCTAAGGGAAAGAGAGTGAATGTATTCACAGATAGTCAGTACGCGTTCGGCGTGGCCCATAGTTTTGGCCGTTTGTGGAAAGAGAGAGGTTTCATTACGTCCCATGGGACTAAGATTCAACATGGTCAGCTAGTTAATGACTTGTTGGAATCTCTAACCTTGCCGACTGAAGTTGCGATTGTGAAGTGCAGCGCTCATAAAGCAATCACGGATGATGTTGGTCGTGGGAATGCTTTTGCTGATGAGACCGCTAAACAGACAGCTAGGAATATGATGAGTAGAATGTATGTTGCAACGTCTGCAAGATGGATTTCTGAGTCTGGAATGTGTGAGGACACAGTGGAAAGTGTGAAAGAAATTCAGAAAGAGGCGACTGAGGAGGAAAAGCTTGCATGGAAAGAGAATATGGGTAAATTGGACTCGAGTGGGTGTTGGATTGATTTGTCGGAACAACAGCGTTGGATGTTGCCTGATGCGTATGTGCTTGCAGTAGTAACGATGGCACATGGAGCAGCGCATATCAGTTCTAAAGGGATTTGTAAGATGTTGGCTCCAGTCTGGAAGAATGATGGGATTAGTAAGTGTGCAGAGAGAGTGGTGAGAAATTGCATGGTATGCCTAATGCATAATCCTGGCAAGGGAATTCCCACACCTGCTGGTCATTTCGCTCCTCCTTCTTGTCCCTTTGAAGTGATTCAGTTAGACTTCATTCACATGGATCGTTGCAACAATCTAAAGTACGTCCTAGTGGTAGTTTGTGCTTTTTCTAGATGGATCGAAGCATATCCACTGAAGGACAATACTGCTTTGTCCACTGCCAAAATCCTTCTCAAAGAATATTTCCCCAGATATGGCATGCCACGGATTGTATGGTCAGATAACGGAAGTGAGTTCGTAGGGAAAGTTATGCAGAGTGTGTGTGCCGGTTTAGGGATAAAGCAAAAGTTTCACAGTGCGAACCATCCCCAGTCTGCTGGTTTAGTTGAGGGTTACAATGGCACCCTCAAACTGAAACTTGCTAAAATACAAGCATCCACGGGTTTGCCTTGGCCAGATGCACTACCTTTGGCTCTGTTATCATCGAGAGCGACTGTACACTCTAGAGTAGGGCTTAGCCCATACGAAATAGTATTCGGTCGTCCAGCAAACGTTTGGGGGGGTACCTAGGCCAAAGGAATTTAAACAGCTGGAATACCCAATGTTAATTGATTACCTTTTCGACTTGACTGCTAAATTGAGTCTTATTCACCAACAGGTTTTCGATGCATTGCCAAAGCCACCGGAGAGTCCAGGTCATCAGCTGAAACCAGGTGATCAAGTGGTCATCCGTAATTTTGCAAGGACGAAAAATCTCCAACCCAGATTCGTTGGCCCATTCCAGGTGTTGTTAGCAACGAGAACTGCTATTCGTGTGGCTGGACGAAAAAACTGGATCCATACAACGCACGTCAAACGTGTGCCCCTGCCGCTTCCTTACGACAACTGGGTGAAGAAAGGAATCGGTGCCTCTGAAACTGAACAAATACCCAGGTTTATCCCTTTCAGCGATGCAGAACTAATCACTGACAAATCGAACTTTGACTCTCCTTCTGAAACGGCTCTTTTGAACTCAGAACATTTGCCATCTGCGAACTTGAACATTGCAACACCTGCTGAAAATACACTGTTTCCAGATCAAACAGCTCCTGCAAAAATGAGATACAATTTACGATCTCGCAATATGGACAAATAAAGCAGGAAACTGCCTATTTTACACATTTTGAATTTTGATACATTGCCTCCAGCCAGGAAGTTTGCTAAAACTTTGTATTGTTTTGTTGTTTTAAAATTGCCTTGCCGTCTGGGTAGCCGTAGGGTCGTGGCTGTGTGCCTAGTTGAATCTGCGGGGGTCAGACACAAGGTCGATCTTTCTGTTAGTTCTGGGAACTCCCAGGGCTGATAGAGGCATTTTCATCTACGTACACATCATCAGTGGTCGCGAGCGGATTGTAGAAGATGGAGCTTCCTGAGCTGCAACAGGAGAATGTAATTTATGTTCGCAGAAATAGACTTTACAAAATTCTTCACAGCAAATGCTTTCTAATGCAATGTGCAGTTACATTTTTGATTGTTTTATTAACGTTAGTGGGTGGAATCGTCTTTGGTGTGCATCTGATTTTCACGCCGATAACAACTACAGTACCTCCCCTTGATCCTGCTACTTCAACTGTTTCTTCTATGCATTCTTTTCACTCGTTTCCTGAACACGAGCAAGCTCGACGCTCAGAGTTTATTAATAACACTTCTGTACAGCTCTTACATCAACACCAACTGGTAGTCAACACTACAGACTGCTGGGTGTGTGGCTTGATACCCCACACTATGGATAAAGGCATTCCCTATCTAGTCTTGCCTTTTAGCTATAATGGATCATTTCAGGCCTTTCAGACCATTTTTGCCTATGCCCTTGAGACCTATCCTCCGTGTCCACAACGTTCCACTAAATACAACTCTGCCAACAAAGCTTTAGTCCAGGGAATTATTGACATGATTAAAGACGTCAATAATACTCCATCTTACCCTAGAGATGAATTACGGGTATATTTGAGTTGGAATTCTACAGAGTATCGCCTTAGTTTGGGAGAAAGCAAGCGTAAAAGCTCCACTCCAGTCTGGGTCGTGCCTCACCGAGGTCAAGTCTGTTTGCAAGGAAATGGGAGAAATCCGAGAGCTCAGCTAGGGAGGAGTGAGTGCGTTGAGACTTACGTGTTTCCGTCTAACTCTTCCCCTGCCTTTCTTACTGCTAGGGGTACCTACTTCATCTGTCAAGACAGAGCGTATACATGGCTGCCTGCTGACTTTTCAGGTTCATGTTATATTGCTCGACTGTTGCCTCCAACGTACACTGCTTCTTCAGATTATCACAAGACCAGAGTAGCAAGAGGTGTTTTCAGCAAGGAAGACACCGCTGGTCAGGAAGCTGGAGACTTCTTCAAAGGTTTCCTTCCGTTTTGGGGGCCTATGGCCAATAGTAGAAATCTACGTCAGCTAACACGGGTAGTTGAATCTACTATTACAGAAACTGCTGGTGCCCTTAGTAACTTAACAGCTGAGCTTCAGGCGGATCGTCTCATGACGTTGCAGAACCGTATGGTTCTAGACGTAATACTTGCAGATCGAGGTGGGGTATGCAGAATGATCCAATCGAGCTGCTGTGTTTTTATTCCCAATAATGCTCCGACCGTCTATGAAGCGATCTCTAAGCTACACAAGATTTCCGACTCTATACACGTAGACAAGGGAAACTGGTCCTTCATGGAGTGGTTTTGGACTCTACTATCAGCGTGGGGATGGAAGGTTCTGATGGTCATTGGTGTCATCCTAGTATTCCTATTCTCGTGCTGCCTTATTATCCAGTGTGGTCCTGCTTTGTGTAGTCTCTGTGCTGCAACCTGTTTCAGAAAACCACCAGCGTTTGGAGAAAAGGCGCGAGAAAGAATGATGATGCAACAACATGTCACTGACCTGATGAGCATAGAGTTAGACTCTGACATAGACTGAGTAATTGCCTATGTAAGGGCAAAAGGAGGGTCTGAGGTTCCGTGACGATTTGAACCCGTGTTTTCAACATTGTCGTAAATACATAATTTTGGTATCAGTGAACCGCAAATGATCCATTTAGCATATCCTGGTGTTTTCGCTATGCTACAAGCAAGAGCACTCCTGTTATGAGCACATTTCTGATCTACCCATGGCATCCATCTTAGATTATGGAAGCCATTTTGTGTTTCTTGCCCTCACATAGACAATGGACACGCAGTGACCTCTTTCACTTAAGGACACGTAAGCTTTAGCCGGAGATTCACCTTGCTAGTGACACGTGCACTTTAGGACAGAAGACGCCATGGCTGCATGACTCGACAGAAGCTGCCTCCTCTGCCTGAGGCCAGTCCTGCTATACTGGTTCTCGTGTTCGTTGGCCTGATCATGATTAGGCGGCCGAAGCTGGTAGCCTTGCCCATTTACGACCCACAAACATCTCTTATCCTGCTTTTCTATCTTCTGCACCTGGCTCTGCTCCTTTCCTTCTGGGCCTTTATTAGGGGGAGGTAACGAAATTTACGATGAGGCGGTCCGGCTCTTGAATGAAAAGTTGACATGGGATTATGATGGAACAGTGGGAACCCCTCGTTCGTAATGTTTTGACATCAGATATTGTTGACGACTCCTGTGCAACGCCAAATATTTATTGTTTAGGACACAAAGGTTTAGGAATGTACTAACATGTAAAGAATTTGCCCGAAGCCTAATATTTAGTATATAAGGAGCAACCCTCTTTGTACAAATCGAACAGGCTCCTAGATACTGCCTGGGTGTAGTTTCTGTGACTTCTGTGTCCCTGCAGTAATAAACCTTTGGTCTTTGACGCCACCATCGAGAAGCCCGTGTTTCTGTTTATTTGTGCACCGAGACAGGTAGAACTCCGGGGTCTTCGGGTGTTATCCCTGACACCTCTGGACGGAACCAAAAAGTCCAGAACTCCAGAACCTAGGGGGAACTGAAACTACCATTACAGCTGAAGTGTAGTATGTGAGGGTTGCACTGTACGGTCTAAGTTGGGGAATGTTGTTTTTTTGTTCCTTGTTGTAAAATGTGAAAAAGTGAGACTCATTTCATTTACCAGCTAGTAACCATATGTGAGGCATGCGGAAGGACTCCGCTTCGCACCGCAGAGATGACTATACGAAACGTCCTTATCCTATGTTGGTTGCTGATATTAATGTAGCGAGCCGGCCCCCGGGTTGTAGGCTCATGCTGTGTCAACTGCTGTGTGTTAATAAAGGTCTTGCAAAAAAAAAAAAAAAAATTATGTTGCCGAGGTTTTGGCGTGGTCTGAGGGGGTAGGTGGGCTCCTGAGGGTGATAGGCCACAAGGTGTCGTCCCATAGTGAAGGGGTAGTTCCGAGGACGAGGACTTCTGTCTTCTTGGCGTTGTGTTTTAGGAAGCTGTTGGTCATCCAGACTGCAACGTCTTACATTCCTTTTTGGAAGTTTAGTTTTGCGGTGGTGGGGTCTCTAGTGAGGGAGAGAATGAGCTTGGTGTCTTCAGCGTAGGATACGATATTGAGGCTGTGTTGTCGGACGCTGGCTGCGAGGGGGGCCATATAGACGTTGAAGAGGGTTGGACTCAGTGATGACCCCTGGGGGACTCCGCAGTGATCTCCATTAGGGCGGAGAGGAAGGGTGATAGTCTGATCCTTTGGCTTCTTCCGGTGAGGAACGACTGGATTCAGTCCAGGGAGGTCTCTTGTATGCCGGCTTTGTGTAGTCTGGTGACTAGAGTGCAGTGAGAGATGGTGTTGAAGCTGCAGACAGGTCAAAGAGGATGAGGGCTGTGGAGTGGCCTTGGTCCAGGAGGGTGTGGATGTCTTCTGTGGCAGCGAGTAGGGCAGTTTCGGTGCTGTGGTTTCTCCGGAATCCGGATTGGGATGAGTCGAGGACAGCGTTCTCTTCGATGAACCGTGTCAGTTCCCTGTTGACAGCTTTCTCTGCTACTTGGGCTGCGAAGGGGAGGAGAGAGATGGACCAGTAGTTCCTGAGGTCAGTGGGGTCAGCCGTGGGCTTCTTGAGCAGGGGCCTGACTTCTGCGAGCTTCCAGCTGTCTGGGAAGGTGCCTGTTGTGAAGGTGGTGTTGATGGTAGTTGTCAGTTGTCTTGGTGTACCTACAGGTCTTCTCCAGGCATCTGCAGATGGGTCTTGCTTCTTGGAGACCTGTGGTGAACCAGGCGGCTTTTCTGGGGCATTGTTCGCCGGGGTATTGTTCGCCGGGGTTGCATAGCGGGGCAAGTTTGTTCGCACAGTTGGAGATCCAAGTGAGGAGTTCTCTGGCTGCGGAGTTTGCATCGCATGTCCAGGTGGGATTTTCTCGGGCGAGGGTGGAGCTCAGTTGCGTTGGTGACCTTGCTCCAGTTACTTCAGGGTGGGTGGGGGCGGTTTTGGTGCCTTGGGTCTGTCAAGGGTGAAGTGAACGCAGTGGTGGTCGGTCCATGGAGGTTGCATTGTGTGGTTGAAGGGGACGCTGTTGCCTGCGGCGAAGATGGGATCAAGGCTGTATCCTGCTCTGTGTGTGGGAGTGGTGACGAGTTGGTTGAGTCTGATGTCGGCAAGGTTGTTGCAGAAGGCGGTGGAGTTGGGGTCGCTGGGGTTGTCTAGGTGGAAGTTAGTGTCTCCGATGAGTATATAGGTCGTTGATGTGATGGCGTGGGGAGCGATGAAGTCGGTGATGTTGGTGGCGATGGGTGTCCGGGGGGGTCTGTATGTGAGGGTTCCTCAGAGTGTGGTGTTGGGGCTGGTCCGGATCTGGAAGTGCCGGTAATCGGCTGCAGGGAATGTTTCACTGGAGGTGGTGAAGTGGAGGGTGTTCTTCTGGGCGAAGGCGAGGCACCCTCCCAGTGGTTGGGATGGTCCTTCCTCTGGATCTTGTATCCATCCAGGATGGCGGTGTTGATGTAGGGGGCGGAGGCGGTGTTAGTCCAGGTCTCCGTGAAGAAGGCTATATCGGGGGAGAGAGAGAGTCGAGTAGGTTCCAGATTTCTGTGGCGTGTTTGTGTAGGGAACACACATTAAGGAGGATGCATCTTACTTTGTCATTGGCAGCGGTGTCTGCCGTTCTTGGAGTCGGGGTGGAGGAAAACGTCTGGCGGCAGTGGTGGCAGGAGAACTGGCCGTGGTCGAGGCTGGAGAGGCAAGTTGGCAGTCTCTGAGTCTTCCGGGGTTGAGTGCGAGGAGGGCGGCGTAGTTGTAGCGGTGGGAGTTAATGGATCCAGGGTTCCTGGCGCTGGCCACTTCCAGGACGCTGACAGGCACAGACAGGCATGCCTTAGGCGCGCCAAAGGCGCGACTGTGCGGTGGCTGCCATTAACTAGTGGGGGGCAGGCCCAGAGGGAGGGCTCTGTCAGGGGGAGGGGCCACAGGGGCAGCAGTGGCGGGAACCTAGCTTTAGACAATTCCTAAGTCAGGAGGAATACGGGCAAGTTTTAACCGGTGTACAAAATTAAGTTAAGATTAATCAGTGAGACCGGACGACTGCGAGAAATGAAAAATAATGATCACCTTGACGCTGGGCGGGCTGCGGGCGCAAACCCTACACAGCGGAGGACTCGAGGCTGCGGTGGCGAGGCGGAGCTGCTGGGGAGAGTGCTGGCCTGGACCGAAGGTCTAGGTTTCACCTAGGTTTTGCCAAGGTGGAAATTCTCCAGAAAGTCGAGATTTGTTTTTTAAGTAGATTATTAATGGTTCCCCAGGGCTCAGCAACTTTTATTTGCCAAAAGGAAGTAGGTCTCCCTCATTTAAAGATTAACTTGGGGTTAGCCCCACTTTTTTTTGTAGATCCGGAGGCAGTGTTAGTCCGCTCTTGTTTTTTGGATCTTCCGATACTGGATGGGGTGACACAAATTCCTTTTGCCTTGATAGGTAAAAATGCCCTTTTTGAAAACACTTCTATGAGCACCCAAAAAAAGTAAAGAGGAAGAAAAATTTCTGCTACCTAAATTATTGCTCAAATATCTGGCTTCAGAAATGCCAGTCCATGGTAGCAGTTCAAAGATATGTACCAATCTTTATAACAGACAACCTGGAACCATTTCTTGTATGGATTACAAACCCCAATTATGCTACTTAGTCCTTTTTAGATTTTTTAAGATACATTTTAAGGTAGCTTTTCTGGTCCATGGTGTTTGGTAAAATGCCTTACCACCCCTGCCCGAGTGACCAAACTACCAAACAAAGCACCAATCAAGTTATTTTCTTGTGCCCCCTCTATTTAAGGACCCCAGAAAATATTTTTATTACCTGTATTGCAAATGTCCAAATTGAGAACACATCAGGAGCACTTAAAGTATTTACAAAGTCTTGAGGATAGGGAAATCTGCTTCGCTGTTTTGAATTTTATAAGGAAAGCAAAAGCCATCAGAAAGAGATATGACATGATCTCTTTCTTGATTAAAATATGGGTGGGAATCTATTGTCAAATGCTGATGTAGAAGGAAATGTATTATTATATGTTGTTTAAATATAGAATGTTTTCTGGTTTTATACAAAGGAAGATTTTTTATACCTTCTCCTTTTTATTATGTGGACAAAGATTGCAATTACTTTCTTCTTGTACTTTATGGCTTATGGCCAAATAAAGAAAGTATGACCCTATGCTAGAATAATTCCTGATGTACCTTCATGTATATAAATCTTTTTTGATAAATGATTCAGTAGGAGACCCCCTATTCATGATTCCTGAATATGTTTCTCTCTCTTTCAATTTATTGCCACTGAAATTTTGGAAATGCTCCCTGTGGAACTTAAAGCATCCTCACTCTATCTCCATTTCTTAAGGGTTCTTTACTTTAATTGACCACGCTCTCTCCATGAAACAAAAGGGTTTGCTACTTGTTACTGTTTTAGTTGCTCACCGAGGCATATTTCTGCTCTGCACAGATTCCCAATAAAAATGAAAATAGTCTCCTGTTAATGTTAAAAAAGGGTGTAGCTAGCCATAGAGCAGTAGGTGCAGTGGGGTCCAGAGGCTTTAGGGGCCTTATGCACTTTGATTATTGCTGTAGGCCAGTATCTTACAAGGAATGCAGACCTATTTTACTGTGCCACTGTTTTTAAATACTGTATCACATCAAACTTTAACAAGTGACATTCATTTCACCTCCACATCAATTGTAGACCGAGTTCCTGTGCCTTTTTCTGCATTGGGACACTTGAAGTAGCAGAAGTACCTTCAGTCACACATGCCGTGCATAGGTGTATGTGGATGACGGAAAGAAGTTCTGTTTCGTTGACGAGGACTAACGACCAGATGAGAACAAAGGTAAATGGGTAGCTCATGTAATTTTATTCAAAGGTCCGGAAGGGGTAGTGCTTCTATAAAAAGAGATTAGCTTTGAATATAATGGTATTCTAAAAGCAAACAAAATTCTTTATCAATGGGAAGAGCCTTTTATTTTTATTATTTATTTATTTGAAGGTTTTATAGAGGCGCGAACCAGACCCGTGAGGGTATCAGAGCACTTTACAGGATTGACAGGAGGTATACAAAGGACTTAGGAGGGGAGGATACTAATGGGATACGAAGGGGTAGGTACATTATACCAGAAGAACAAGCAGTCTCAAATTCCGTATACATTTGGGATGAAAACAGGTAGAATCATTATACAAGAAAATAAGTAGTCCCAGCTCCCGGGTGGAATGCCCAGAAGGGCCAGGAAGGTATAATCCGGAAAAGCCAAGGATAATGCTGTAATGGTGGGTGGAACAAGGTCGTAGAGAAGATTGTAAAGCGATCGTTAGGCGAGGTACTTGCCCATAAGGAAAATGTTGGGCTCCTTTATGAAGCATGCCTAAGACGACAGTCTTCTGATGGTGGGTGGGAGAGAGATCCATATTCTTGGCGCGGCCCCAGAGAAGGCCCGATTGTAGGTTTTTTTTTTACGGAAGCGAGCTGGTTGGAGCAAAAGGTCTCTGGCAGACCAGGAGTTCCTGGCTCCCCCGCATATCACGAGTTTCTGGATGATGAAAGCTGGGGAATTGGAGTATAGAGCCTTGTGTGTGATGCAGGCCATCTTAAGTTGGATTCTGGCCTAGAGAGGAAGCCAGTTCAGAACTTTAAGGTAGGGAGAGATGTGGTTGAATTTCTTTGAACCAGTTAGGAGTATGGCGGCGGCATTGAGGCAGGCTTTCAGTGGGGCCAGAGAGTTCTTGGGTAGACCTGTGGGAGTAGAGTATCCATATTCTAGTCTGAAGATGACTAGTGCCTGGGTTGCCATTTTTAGGTCGGGAGTGTTGAGGAAGGGTTTCAGGCTTCTTAGGTAACTCAGGTGAAACCTGGCCGCTTTCGCCATCAAGTTGATATGGCCACGCATGTTCGAGCTGCCGTCTAGAGTGATTCCAAGGGATTTAGCAGAGTCCACAATGGTAGGAGGGCAGTTTAGCGCTGTGATAGCCTTGATCCAGTCTTGGAAATACATTCCTTATTTGTTAATACAGCCACATATCTAAGGGTTTTTCTCATTGGCTAACACCCAGATAACTATATGCAAAGTGTATGAGAGTTAACACAAGGTGTATTCAGTCAATGGTACACCTATATAAGTTCTATGACAATTATTCTTGAATGAAGAGTTAATTCAAGATTTGCTAATCTACTGATATTGATATCCAAGTGAACTTAGTTGGCTGTGGTTTTCCTTTACCGGTCTCCTTCCCTGGCATACCCTTCCTGAATCCCTTCCCTCCGTCTAGCCACTTTGATCCTCTGTATATATATATATATATATATATATATACACCACGTGACTCCTCTGGATCTCTCGGTGTTTCTCGCAGCACACCAGCAAACAGGAAGGAGACGGACCACGTCACATCAGCAAAGTTGTTATTTATTGTACAACAGAAAGCAGCTACGCGTTTCTGGCACGATGTGCCCTTGTTCACGCTGCAACAAGTACATCAAACTGAATGCTTTTTAAATGCAAGTTACAAACAGTGACCACCCCTTCACAGTGACATGGTGAGTCATGTGACTTAATAGATATAGAAAATATACTACCACAGTCAGTGCTAGTGCATCAAATGGTAAATACCAAAAAGACGACAAACCTCACTGGTTAAATCCAGATACTGATACCAATAGGCCATAATACATCACCGGTTAAATCCATAGATACAGATGTACTTTCAGAGACCTGTCAATTATTTGCTAGTAATCATATCTCATATCTCAATGTCATTGAGTACCCATTCAATAGCAATGAATGACAGGAAAGTTCTCATATCTAAAGTTCAGGTCTATTGGTGTTTCTATTTGCGTACCTATGGTAGTACAATAAAGTGCTAAGTGAATACGGTAAAGTGCGAAATTGTCAAAAAGTGCATAAGAGGAGAAAGCTGTCTCTAATAAAGTGCAATACCAATCATTATATCTAGTACGATAAAAATATATCTGATCACATTTGAATTATATGCGAGTTCTGATTACCTCGACATTTCATGTGTATATTTTTCGTACTTAATATTAATAAATAGTATAAATAGTTAAAAAGGATCCATGAACATCAAAATACACCCGGATTTGTGATAATCAATTGATAATATATATACAACCACATTTCAGTTTCCCTGGCATATATACATATATCTATATTACATATTTACAACCCACAATAATTCATGTATACTATATTTCATCTTACCAACCACTCATCAATGTAAAAAAGTAGAAAAATAGAAAAATAGTAGAAAAATGGAGAACTAGAAAAGTAGAAACATAGAAAAGTACAAAAAATATATGTATAAATATATATATGTATATACATTAGATCTATATACACACATATATACCTCAAAGAATCTATACATTCAATATTACAGCAATGGAAAATATTATACATGATTATTTACAACCTTAGCATACAATGTGTACAGACCCATTCTCAACCTCAAAATAGGGAACCTAACTAAGAGGGAGATCAGAATTATTAGTGAACATGGGTCCAAAGCGGTCGACAAGAAATACAAATGGAAAGAAGATCATATTTTCTACAGAAAATGGTGCATCTCATCAATATTGTTCAACCCATTTGGCCAACGTGTATCGAGCTCCAATATCATCCTAGTTTCTAGCTGTCTCAATAGTGACTCTCTGTCTCCTCCTCTTTTCAAAGGTGGCACAGACCCTATCACAAAATATTTTAAGCACGAAAGGTCTTTATTGTGCACTCTTTTAAAATGGCGGGCCACCGGGTAGGCAGGGTCACTATGCAAGATTGCGCACAGATGCTGCAAAATCCTGACATGCACCTGCAACTTGGTACTACCGACATATTTTAAGCCGCAGGTGCATGTCAGAGCCGGAGCTGCTGGATGGTGGGCCACTGGAGGGTAGTGCCCCAGAGGATACTTGGCTGTGACATTTTCAAAACCCCTAGTTTCCAAAGATGTTAAGTGAAGTCCAGTTAGACACAGCCAAGAGTTCCAGGACCTCAGGAACAACACTTTGGTTTTAAGTCTTATGCCTGCAGAGACCACCAGCAGGCTCAAGGACAGTTCAAGTTGGTACTGGTCAGCTGGGCATATCAGGAAACAGCTTGTTGTGGCACTGTAGGCACACAATAGGGCAGCCAACTGACCCTTGCAGTCCACTTATTTGTCCTGGGTACAAGTGTAAGCAGGTCCATCCATTTAGGTTTCCTCACAAGTCTCAAACAGCAAGGGCAGTCCTTCTTCTGTTCTTCCACAGGCCCAGTAATGTTCTTTAGAATGTGTTTTGGGGTGCCACATTTATGCCTGGCACTAGCATGTTGGCAGGAGCGACTCCTGACCCTCCCTAACCAAAAGGGTTAAAGATCGCAGGGTAACCCTAATCAGCACTTCCTGGGTGCCCTAGTGCATATGAACTTCAGAGTGTCCCTCACTCACTAAATCCAAGATGGAGAAATCCATCTCCCTTTGAACAGAGCCTGTGTGCCCACCCAGAGGTGTAGCCATGGTAATGAGTAGTCCCTCATCTGTTATCACTCTAAACCAATTATAAGAGCAGCTTCCCCCTACTAGGTTTGGTGGCTGTCTGTCTGGGAGGACAAAGGACACAGTCTGTTCAGGTGCCATCTGACATATGGTTGTGATAGGGAGGGGGTGGGGGCTTTGAAGTAAATTAATTTCCTGGGCATAGCCCAACTGGTCTTCCTACCAGGAGGAGAACAAAAACATCTTCCTACACTCAGCCCATTGTTTCTGCTCTGGGTGCAGTAATCACACCTCACGGGGCTATTCACCTGCTGGATGGAGGCTAATGGAAATTAACCTCTAGGAGCTTCAGGCAAAGAAAAAATAAATTCAGGCAGGTAAAAGATAACTTTTTAAAGACACTTTTCTTTACTATTTTTCAAAAATCCAACTTCATCACTAAATTGGGCTTTTAAAAAAATGAATGATAGGCATTTAGGGCCAGATGTAGGTAATCCAGATTTACAGTTTCTAAAATACCGAATTTTACTGTATTTTAGAATCGGTAAATGGGATGTAGGTATCCATTCGGTCTTTTTTACCGAATTGGTAAGATTCGGTAAATACCGAATCGGTATTTACCGATTTGGTATTTCCCATTCATCCCTATGGGCCTCAAGGCCCATAGGAATGAATGGGAATTACCGTATCGGTAAATACTGATTCGGTAAAATGGGGAACACATTCAAGGGTGGCAGGGTGTCACATTGACAACCTGTTCTACCAATGAATAGTGCATGTGTGCACATGTGGCACAAATACATGCCCTAAGGGCATGTATGTCTGCCACATGGCACTGTTAAAAAAGCACAAAAGTGCTTTTTAACGGTTTTCGTTATTTACCACCAACTTATAGTTGGTGGTAAATAACAAATCCTTACAAGTGAAAAGCACTCACTTGAGTGCTTCCTACATTGAGGATTCGGTAGTTTACCGATTCGGTATTTAAGAATTCGGTAATTAACTGATTCGGTAAATTACTGAATCCTTAAATTAGGCCCCTACATCTCAAATGCCTAACGGTCGGTAACGGACAAAATTCGGTAATTTCGACAGTTACCAACCGGTATTAGGATTCCTACATCTGGCCCTTAATCATTTATTTTTCAGCTGGTCCCTAGCCAGAGATATCAGAACTAATATGTAATATTGCTTCCCAGTGTTTCTCTATGGGCTAGCCAGCATTCCTACAGCGAAAATAGCTTTTGGCTGCCAGTCACTTTAAGACATGTTTACTTTAAATTTCTACATGTTCTAATTTTAAAAACCATGCACGTTGTCTTGTAGGCTTAAGGCCTACTACATAAGTGGGACTTATTATAGTAAAAGTTTTCCTTCTGTCAACATAGTTAATTTTGACCTGTCGGGCTGCAGTTTTAACACTGCAGCAGCCAGGATGCTGTGATAGGCCTGGAGTCATGTTTGTCTTGTGACACTAGCAGATGGCACAGTAGAGCTGTAGTCTATAGGTGACATTTAACAGTCCCTGCCATGTATGTTTTGGGTCACTATATACTATGCCCTTATAGGAAAGTTAAATAAGGCCAATAAGGGGTAAGCCCATATCATATGTTGAGGGGTCAGAGCACATGAACTGGGGCCTGGTCAACAGTGTCCAAGTGCACAAAGCCAAAATAAACAGCAAGCATCAGTTCAAACAAAATGGGGGTGACAGCGCAAAGAGACCCATTCTCACATACAGAGATTAGCACAAGAGACCAGTAAATTAGTTACCACATGGATTTCACCAATAAAGTTCACCAGGGTTCTCTGGTGTCACTGGTGCTAGTGAGCAGTAATACCAGACCTCTTCAAGACCAACTGGTGGGAAGTAGCATTTTGTTTCATATATACACCAACAACACAAAGGGGCCAATTACAATCTCATCTGGAAAGCATCCCGACCGAATCGGTTGCGGAATGCTTTCCGAACGACTCGGATCGAGGGAGTCCTACTGAACCATTTGGATGCATCCGGATGCTTCCGGATATGATTCGGTTGGACTACCATTGACTTCAATGGTAGCCTGTGTTCCGAACAAGAACACATGCTCCCATTGAAGAAAGGGGTGGCTGGGGAAAATCGTGCACCATGTGGTGGGCATACAAAGGTGCCTGCCACGCTGTGCATGGTTGGGAAGAGGAGACCCAAGGGTATCCCCACGGGCCCCATTCGGAGGGCCCTGCATGAAGGGGGCCTACTATGGGCCCCCAAAGACAGATTCCAACAGCCATTTTGTTTCAGGCAAACCGAATCGAAATGGCTGTCCAAATCTGTCATCTTAATTGCTCACTCGGAAACTGTGTCCATAGAGCTGTACGATTCGGCTACAGAAGCCTTATCCTGTCCTAATGCCTTTTGGAACTGATTGGGACAGCCCTAATGGTTTACGGGCATCGTAATAGGTCGTTCGGAACTGGGTATGATTCGGTCGGAAACAAGGGTTCCGAATCGGATTCGGCAAACCTGAATCAGAATCTGAGCCCTTCCGAACGGGATGGTAATCAACCCCAAATTTGTGTTCTTTCTTAATGGAAACATTGAGGCGGGACACTATAAATCCGATACATGATCAGGAGGATTCTGAAGTGGTGGTTTCAAGGGAGGTCAGCATTAAACACAGAAAACTCCGAACTGATGTTGATGAGATCCAGAGCAGCATATACTAAACTAGGGGAGGATTACAAATTAATTATAATATGGGAGCACACTGTTGGGTTGGTTCAAGCAGCAAACTCTTTAGCCTATGTATTTTGTGAAGGTTTGACCTTGAATGACCAGTTAAATCAATTGACCAACACTTGTGGATATTTTATCGCCTTTGTGGGTACAATAGGAAGACAGCAGCAGGGGCATCACTAAATCATGACTATATTAATGTCGCACTGTACTCAAGAAGGCCCAAAGAAAATATTTGGCAAGTAACAACAAACAAAAAATGTAATAACTAAAATAGTGAATAATGTGGCGTATGAGCAACACATTTCTTCCACAGTTAAAAATGTAGAAAAGCCTGCTAAAGAAACACGATCTTAAATGAGGCACATTAAGTAGTAGGATGTATTAGGTACATGGGGCCAGATTGTGGATTAACCTCATGAGAAGGTCAGAAAGATCAAGGACATCACTTGCTTCATTAAGAGTTGGTTCGATTTTTTTTGTTTTTTTAAATTTAAACTTTATTGTTTAGTTAATTAAAACCATAACAATTTGATGAATGTCACACAACAGATATAAAATTTATAAGATTATCACTAAAATGATTGATAAAAAGACTTATGATAGAGAACAGAAAGAAAAAAAGAAAAAAACAGTGTAAAACTCAATATTTTTCCTACTGATATTTCCATCGCTGTAAGAGTCATTGAGACAGAAGAAATTCAAATCATTAAATGTTCATGTTGTTTTTATACGTTTCTCAAATGCATGCAAGAACTTCACCAGCTTGCAGTGTATTCTTGGAGTGGTATTATCCAGACTTCTAATAATGGCTGATCTGCATGTTCGTAGTTTCATGGACCGATAACTTTCCTTTAGGTATGACCGTTACTTGGATAACATCTTACAGTGACAAATTATGTGTATTAGATCCTCTTTAGGGCTACCACACAGTCGACAAGAAACAGCATCAAGCAGTTTCCAGGCGGGTTCATTGGCTTGTTTCGGAAAGTCGCCGAATCTCAAAGCCATCAGCTTTTTCTTAATAAAAATAGAGTAGGTTGTTTCCAGGTATAGTGCAGCTGTCAATGTCTTATAGCCATTTATCACAGCCCATGAGGGCGAACGATGGGAGAAAATTTCTTTGTCCAAAATTAACGAATGGAGTTTGGCCACTTTATTTAGGGTTTGTTTTAGTACAGCAAATGACAGATTATTATCCCATAAGGTTTTTGAGCAGGTTGTCTCCAAAGCTTGCATGAGGAATTGATTTGCTTTGGAGTTTTTGGAACGACCCCACTTTTCTTATTTCTGGCTTTCCTCTCTTTTTTCCTTTGTCTCTTATTTAACATTAACTTTGTGGTCTCATTATTTCCAGCGTCGTTCACAGCTATTATGTTGATGACATCACCTATGTTATTCTTAGCCAAGGCCATGTTAACCTTGTTGGTACATGACTCTTTTGTAGTATTCTCATCATCCTGTAAGTTTGGCTCAGGCTTGGCACTGGTCCTACCAACCTGCATCTGATCTGCGTTAATCAATCTTTGATTTAGGGTTAAAATCTGTTCTAGGATGACTGGGAGAGTGCGCAATTTATCCAAAACGTGGCCACAGGAACAGGAGGGTTGTACCTGATACGTATGTGCTTGTGCTCTTGTTATTAGGCTATTTAAGTTATCCAGCTTTGTATTTATCCCGGCAATGTTGGTCGCCATAATGCTCATTAGGTCGATTTGGATGTCCAAATTATCTGATTGCAGTGTCATGGTGTTACAGACGTTTGCAAGACTTTTAGGAGAGGGGCAACCAGATTCACGAAGGCCATATCCATTTGTGCTTTAGTCATGGGTTCCTCCTTTGTTGGATCTTTGTGGCTTGTGTGATATTTATTACTTGTTGGTGATAAAGACAAAGACTCCCTGGGACCCATTGGTCTCTGTAGGTGTTCCATGAGGCCCTTATCTGCCAGATAATTGACCTCCATGACACTCTCGGTTGTTCCTACCCCCTCTGACTCCCCTTTACCTGGGAAGAACCCAACCGACACATCCATCCAGTCACCCTTGTCTGACAATGAGCTTGTATTGTGACTGGAGCAGGCCACTTCCGTTGAACCCGCGCTGTAAACTTCCCCAAAAACTGTAGGGTCTGTTAGAGCCACAAAAGCTGGACTCAATGTTATAGTTGTTGACAGTTCTGGGGACTGCGGATTTGAGGATGTCATTGATTTGACCACCGGGGTATTGTGGACTAATGCTGCTGTTTTAACTTCATGATTTTTTCCCCACACTCCTGTTGGTTTTTCCTTATTACACAAGCTCTCCATCTGATCAGTATGTTTACATATATCACTTGATTGATTACTATGAGACACAAAAAAGCTTGAGGAGGCTTTGATTGACATGCCCGCCCGGTGTTCCCCTTGGCAGATCTCGGTTGTAGGCTCTATCGGTGTTAAAAGGCCCGGGACTCCTTCCGTTGATGAAAACACTACATCCCCCGGGTCTTTCAAGTACTGGAATCGAGCGCATGACGAAATTTTGTTTTGGATTGATTTTTCAAACAGAGAGGCGATTGGTGAGATCAGTGGATTTTGTATAGTACTATTTGCTTTATTGGCATTCTGTTTTTCCAATATTTTTCGTTTGAGGGTGCCTCGTGAGGCTGGAATCTTGTCCCCTTCCTCACTTTCCAAGACCTCATGATATAACCAGGGAATATCTTTATATTGTCTTATCTTTATCTTGATCTTTGTCTTTGACTTTATCTTTGTCGTTGGCTTTCTTATATCTTGGACCTTGGGTAAGAGTTGGTTAGTTGAAATTACCACAGGTAGTGTGTTTCCAGAGCCTGGATCCCTGGGCATTTTAGCGCTTTATAAATATTTTAGGACCGAAATGGACACTTAACCTGAATTCCTAATGAAGGGTTTAGACAACGAGATACTGACAGCATGTTCACTAATAGCTGACGCTTCCCCACACTGCAGCAATCAGTCACTAAATTCCAAGGAATTCCAGGCAATCACCCTTGTTTTCCTTCTCTCTCTAAATAACAAAATACGTGACCCCCATTTTTCACCTTCACTCTTCCAAGAAAACTCGTTTTGCCTGGAACCTCTGCATGGGTCGTCCTACTGTCCATAAAGGGTTACTACTCCTCCAGATCTACAGTGCTGTTCATCCAACTCATCCAAAATGCAGAATTCTGAATTCCCACTGGCCTCTGAAGCTGGAGCCAAACACTACTCATTTCCCTCTAACTACACAGGTACGACATACAATAACATATACATGTAGGTGCATTACAAAAGGGCCTTCACTTGGGAACTCATCATAACACAAGTTCCCCAGTAGGTCTCCCATTACCACTGTCTTGTCTTCCCAGAAGTAAACTCACTCTTTCTGATGTTTCAGAGGTGCACCCTCCCCCCCACACACACACACTCTGGAAGACCACCATCTCGAATGACAACGTACTAACTTTTAGAAAAACAATGAAAAGTCACTACTTCCACCAAGTGTATAACCAACCCAAACTATAATAAAACTTCTATTTGCCCTGCACCGCTGTAAAACAGTTCTACACCCTCTGATCACCAAGTCTCAAAGCAATCTATCAGTACCGTGACCCAACAACCTCATAAGCCCTGACCCTTCACCGCCACCGGAACCTCAAACTTACACACAGACACCCCTTGCAGACTTCACTCCTAGGCCCCCATGGGCGCCTTATCAGCACATTGTCTAACATCTGACATCAAAACATGCTCACAGTCTGTTGAAGCACAGTGTGGGCTCCTACGTAGTGTACAGCGCCACACGAAAAACAAATAACTCGAAAAGATACTAATGCATCAGTGTCTCAAAACATGTATTCATATTTCTAATTTAAAAAACGTAGAAGACTAGTTTTAAAAACTCTTATTGCAAACATGACAATAATGAGCTGGAAGGGGGCAAAAGAGTCCATTAATCTGGTTATCGAACACAGTTTGCCCTTTAGTGCATTTTAAACAGTTCTAGTAATTTCCGGGAGCTTTAGTGGTTACATCGGGAGACTTCCAAGGAATCATGCGGAAATTGCCAAGCTGGTGTTGGGCAGCTTTTTGCTATCAGAGGGCGCTTGTGCAAATTATGTCAGTTGATCCTAAAATATCCAGGTATGTTTTAAATATGGTGGAAATGGACATCAGTCTTGTTAATACCGGCTCAGACATTTTCACGATATTTCCCGGATACCCTCCCCCTAGGAATTTATTGACCCTCCATTTTCATTTCAAGGCGCTCATTGGCCCTGCCCGTGCTGTGGATGGCGCCTGGGGTGTAGTGCAGGCCCTTGAAGCCGCTGTGGAGAAGGGGGACCCCAATCCTTCAGTGAGATATGGGAGACACAGAGGTCTCTCGTCACATGGGGGGGGGGGGGGGCATTTTGCGTACCCCCACTGCATCCTTCTGCTCTGGCACATAGATGCTGCTCGCTGGCATCAGGGACCACACTTTCCAAACACTGGCTCCCCCCCCCCCCCTACCATCCCCTGTGCACAGAATTGCTTCACCGCACCTCGACGTTTATAATAAGTAAATACCGAGAAAACACGTCTGCCGCCGCAGATTATATCAAAGTATTTCCATTCTTTCAATGTAAACAGAAGTGAATAGGAAAGAAACGCTCTTGCAGTATAAATAAACAGGGGATGACAAAGGTTACAATTGAAGGGATTACAAATGACAGAAGCCAACATAAAACTTTCAATATCCGACTTTTACTTTAATGTGCAGACACTGCTATCAAAGCGAAATACTTAAGCAAGCCTTTGATAAAAAAAATAATAATCGCGCGCTATCTTTGAAGCGGTTTCATTTATTTTACTCCCCGCTGCGCGCCTTATCGGAAGGCCAAGTGGGGGGAGTTGCCGAGTTTATGATTAGGAAACAATCTGATAGATTAGAAGACTCAATTGAAGTTGGACATAATAAGTATTAAAGTATTACATGACATTAATCCTGCCATTCCATTACCCTCGCAATCATTGCGCGCAGACTAATTATTCTGAAGCCAATGTTGGAGAGGAAATAGAAGCGTACTTACAGTGGGCCGCAGTAATCTCTTGATGGCATCAGCCAGGCAGGCTCTGTACTGGTCCAGAAACAGGCTGACATGGAGAGGAGAGGAGAGCAGAGTCCAGATTAAAATAGGGTTTCATTTCTAATGATACTAATGCAGATAAGCACACGGCTAATTACATGTGTTTACACAGGACAGCAAAGGCAGGGAGTGAGTTCTGCACTCCCTTCGCCCTCTGCGATCGCCCAACAGCCCGCAGTAAGGGTTCTCGTCAGAGGTATCCGGGCACAAAACACCAACGACTCACAGAGGGGGGCACATCAAGGAAATTGCACCTATGTGCGGTCATTTTGAATTGGTACTAGGCAATTTCGCACAGGTGTGTGGCAATGTCTTTTTTTTTTTGAGGTGGTGATCAGTGCAAATGCCACTGGAAAATTGCCCGGGGACAGTTAATATTAAAAAAAAAATCTGGCATCTGAGCAATGCTGCCCGGCAGAGTGAAAAAATGTGTGGCATAATGAAAAATCATCTGGTAGCAAGAGAAAAGTCATTTGGTGCCAGTGTAAAATTGCCTAGCACCAGTGAAAGTTCACCCGGCACCAGTTACACTACTACGATGAAACGTTAGGCATGCACATCAGAGGTATAAAGGCAAAAAAAACAATGACTTAGAGTGGGGGGGGGGATCAAGTAAATTGCACCTATATCTGTTAATTTTGGATTGGTGCTGAGCAATTTCGCACAGGTGTGCAGCCGATCTCGCACCTATTTTAGACTGAGAATTGCAATGGCCGGTAAACAAAACATGACTTTTTTTTTGTGGTGACCAGTGCAAATGGGGGGACATCCTTTACCAGGCAACTTTTACAACGCAGTGCCTTTACCACGCAGGCATTACAATGCAAGTCATTACAACGACTTGCGCTAGGGGGCGCTGTAGGATAGGGAATAGTTTAATTTACTATCCAAAACCTTCCCTACTATCCACGGGGACTGGAGTTGCAATAGTAAATTAAACTATTCCACTATCCAGCGCCCCCCAACGCAAGTCGTTGTAACGACTTGCGTTGTAAAACCTGCGTGGTAAAGACATGCGTGGTAAAAGCATGCGTTATAACGACATACATCCGTGCAAAGGCCACTGGGAAACTGCACCGGGTCAGTTCACGTTAAAAAGTCTGGCAATATTGCCCAGCACAGTGAAACAATATGTGGCATTAGTGAAAAATCATCTGGTACCAGAGAAAAGTCATTTGGCACCAGTGTAAAACTACCTAGCACGAGTGAAAAGTCACCCGGCACCAGTTACACTACTAGGATGAATCGTTAGGCATGCACATCAGAGGTATAAAGGCAAAAAAAACAATGACTTAGAGTGGGGGGGGATCAAGTAAATTGCACCTATATCTGGTAATTTTGGATTGGTGCTGAGCAATTTCGCACAGGTGTGCAGCCGATCTCGCACCTATTTTAGACTGAGAATTGCAATGGCCGGTAAACAAAACGTGACTTTTTTTTTTTGTGGTGACCAATGCAAATGGGGGGACATCCTTTACCAGGCAACTTTTACAACGCAGTGCCTTTACCACGCAGGCATTACAATGCAAGTCATTGCAACGACTTGCGCTAGGGGGCACTGTAGGATAGGGAATAGTTTAATTTACTATCCAAAACCTTCCCTACTATCCACGGGGACTGGAGTTGCATTAGTAAATTAAACTATTCCACTATCCAGCGCCCCCCAACGCAAGTCGTTGTAACGACTTGCGTTGTAAAACCTGCGTGGTAAAGACATGCGTGGTAAAAGCATGCGTTATAACGACATACATCCGTGCAAAGGCCACTGGGAAACTGCACCGGGTCAGTTCACGTTAAAAAGTCTGGCAATATTGCCCAGCACAGTGAAACAATATGTGGCATTAGTGAAAAATCATCTGGTACCAGAGAAAAGTCATTTGGCACCAGTGTAAAACTACCTAGTACCAGTGAAAATTCACCTGGCACCAGTTACATTCCTACGATGAGGGGTTGGGTGGTTTATAAATGCTAAATAAACTCCCTCGTCCGGATAGTGCTTGCAAGCAGTGGAATTCTAGCCTGCCAGTGCAGAATCAACATTCATTTTTCAGAGTACATGTGGCAGGTGAACTATTTGTAGTCAAGATTAAAAGCTTAAATCGACACTGTCCATAATAGACATAGATGGCCTGCATTTAGAGAGGCTTTGGCATTAACTCCTGATTCATAGACACGGCTACTGTTAGCAGCGGTTATGTAAGGGAGGCGAGCGGTTTTAAGAAGATTTGTGGGGATCCGCGGTGGCTCGTCTGGTCATTGGGTATTATCCATGCGCGGCGTCTATAAATGGCCCCAGCGGACCAGCAAGGTGTCTGGGGTGGGCTGTGTTACACTAGGTGACCTGAGGCTAATTCCACCGCCTCCAAGGTTTGTCTGCGCAAATAGCACCCATCAGGACCGTGGAGCCAGCACTGTCCAGAGGAGACAAATTGGATGAGAGACTATGCGTAATTCGAGAAGCGTCTGCAACACAGCTCCTTAAACAGAGCCCTGAACAGCAAAGCGCCTTCGGTTCTGAGTCACCTGAGCGCTTCAGTGGCACCTGAGGACAGGTGGGCTTTGGCCCAAAGCTGGGGAGGTAGAAAGGGCGGACACGTACTTTCACAACTGTCCTATTTGTATGGTAAGATGATAGCTGCATTAAAGCTTACATTGAAAGAGGGATGTGTTTTACTCCAGACTGTGCTAGGATGGAAGTGTTTAATGTGGGTTAGTTGACTTCTCTCTATTTATTTGGTTAGGCTCTCAAACAGATTACTGACGTTACATCAAAGGCAGTTTGGAGGCCCTTTTCAGAGCTTGGCAACTAAAGACCAGCATCTGCGGAGGTCAAAGAATACTGAAAGAGTAAAAGCAATCACTTGCAAAGTGGTCTTTCGAGTCATCATGATGCTCTTTGTCCTGTATAAGCAACATTGGACCTGATGTACAAAGGTATTTTGATGTCTCAGACTTTGTGACTCGCAGGCTCCCTGTTGGACAGATTCCCCTATAGGAATTGTGTTGGGTGACTTTGTAAGGAGTAGGCATTAGCCCAGAGGACAAATGCCTACCTCCTCCATGTCTTCCCAAATTGCATACATTTTTTAAAGTAAACCTGTCTCTTTAATGGACACAGGTTATAAAAAAATAAAAGAATGTTTCCAATTTGGAAATGCAAATGCAGAGCCTGAGGTCTGCTGACCCTTACAGGCTTCCATCTCCGCATTCACAGCTGATCACAGGCAAACTCAAATTATGACAATTATGACATGCCCAATGAATACTTAGGAAGCACAACATTTTGCGACACCCTGCCAATGTGCAATTTGCGATGGCACCTATTAAAGCAAAGTTCGTATTTAAAATTGCACATTCATTCACAAACCAGTCGGCGTGCAAATTGCATATCTTGATTTGGGAATGGGTATTACTATATCAGGACCATAGATCTTTAAAGCCTGGGGCCGACAGAGGGGATAGAGACTTCTCAAATTGGAACCCATGGTTTCTAAGGAAATCATGGTGATGTGGATAGATCATAAAGCAAGAGTTGGAAGGGGTGTTTTTGTGGAGGAGTACCGGGTGGAAAAGCATTTGGCATTACCAATAGGCCTAACTTGCATTTTGTACCTTGGCTAAAATATTGTTGCAGTGAAAAATACATTGCTTTGCAGCAATGGGCAAATTAAGGGCCTCATTACGATGGCAGGTGGACCACCACCAACAGGCCGATGGTGGCGATTCGCCAGACATCCAGGCCATCGGCCCGACAGCCGGATTACAATACCAGTGGTCGGAGTGCAGAGGTCGGGGAGAGACCGCCGGGGCGGCAGTCGGAATCCTTACCCTACAATAGAGGCAGTGCCTGCACAGGCACCGCTGTAGGGGTTAGGATGTCCCTTTCCGCTGCCTTTTCATGGTGCCAAATAACAAAAAAAGAACAGACCTGCCTCTGATAAATGTGTGCAGATTATCTCACTATCATGAGGGGAACATCTCCCCACTATCACCAAGCCACATAGATCTTTATTACTTTAATTGTAAAAACCCTAATATGGAGACGTCTGAGCATCTAATACAACATAATTCACAGTATATTTAAATACATTATGTACACATTTTCAATAAATACAAAGAAAGGCTTCAACCCAGTAAATAACAAACAATTTTGAGCTACGTCCCCTTATCAGTTCATTCAAACTCATCATCCATACCTACACATACCACATATTATACATACCATACACATCCAAGTAACACACACCACACAATATATGTCAGTTAGTGTCCACAGAAAAATAAAAATAAGGGTAAAAATAACATCAACAGGAGTGGGAACAATGCACCAGGAGAAGGATAGAGCTACCTTCACTTAAGATGTTTAGTTGTCAATGTTGGCTACAGTTTTTTTGGACTCTTTTATATAGATCAAATGTCTTAATCTGCGAGTACATTGTCCATCATTATATGTATTGACATAGGCAGCTCAATCTGAAGTTATGGTCCTGATATTCCTGTTATAACCTGCGCCTTGAAAGGGCAGATGGAAACACAATTTGGAGGCTCCAGGCAGGGCCCCCTTACCTCGTGGGCCACTGCTAAGTGACCTGGGGGCACAGGTTGTGCCTCCCCACACATCCATGCACCATGTGGAAGGCACCACATGGTCCCTAGAACACGGTGCACAATTGTTCACAAAGAGCTTTTTACCATTGCGACTTGTGCTGCAGGCCTTTTCCAGGGCCTCAGCACATGCCGCAGTAGTAAAAAGCACTCTCTGACTGCCTTGCTGGCGGTCTTATCCAAATTGGGCGGGTGAGACCGGCGACTCAATGTCGGACACTCTCCTGTCTGATCCGATGGCGGTTGGCGGTGTGACCGAACGCCGTCGTAATCAGGCCTATAATGTTTTTTGTCGATATTGTTCACCATTGGGCAAAAAAAAAAATCTGAAAAAAATATGATGAATGACGCAAAGGAGCACATGCAGAAGCATCATTCAGAGTGAAGCTTTTACCACTCGTGCACAACTACAGATTGACACAGGCGCCATTTTAATCAATTGTTTTTTATTTTTCAGTACAAGAGTGTGGACACCACCTGGAACGATAAATAAAAAAAATGAATTTTTACTTGTGCAAAAGCACTTACCCCCCCTCCAAAACAGAGTAACCCATCAAGCAAATGGCAGCTGCCAGGCACCCCAAAAAATTAAGAAACAAAACAATGAAACAATTTTGCCTGGTGAGGAATGTGGACCAATGGAGGAGTGCATGGGGCGGAAGACAATGGAAGGGGGTGGTAGATAAGAAAAGTGAGCTGGAGAGCAAAGAAAGAGCTTAAAATGGGGAGGAGAAAAATAATGCCGAAGTGGGGATCAGGGTTTTTTGGGAAGGAAGGGGCAACATGGAGAGGGGAGGGAGAAACACACGAGTGAGAGAGCAAGAAAACACATGCACTCTCATAGAGTGCTTAAAAAACAGAAAAACATAGTCCCATGAATGGGAGGAGTGGAAGAATACAAGTCATGTAATCAAGAGGATGGTGAAGAGACTATGCTAGCGACAATCACTAGAAGAGGAAGGAAAGCCGTTGAATACAAATAAAGTAAACGAGAGTGACAAGAAAACCAGCCAAGGGTAAGCAATGGGCTAGCTCTAAACCCACTGTAAATTTCTGGCACCGTGAACTAGAGGTGTTTCGAAAACAGGCAGCGTATAACTATGTGTAGGCAAGCCCTTAAACTAATGTAACAAAATGGTGGATTGGGAACTGAGTAGCTTTTAGGAACTTGTGTGAAATCTGTAATTTAAATGCTATCTTCTTTGATAACATAGATCTTCTAGCTCCTTGGAATGCCCTGAGTAACTTGGTAAATATTCAATTTCCTTAGGAAGTGTTCTCTTGTAAAAAGTTGCTGGAAGCAAAGGAATCAAGATATAAGTCAGAATAAAGGACACAGTGTTGCCTATTACATATGTCCTTGTGTAGCACGCATAAGGCTTCAATCAAAAGCACTTAGACATAAAAGTGAGTAAAATGCATACTGAGTATGGACGGCTATTACTAAAGACTAGGCTTGAGTACCAAGAAACAAAGTGGTCCAAAGTGTTAGCAACTTCTAAAGCTAAGACTAGCAGACAGTTTTGGTTCATAGTTGCCAACAACAGTAAAATAACTCGGATAACGTTTGATATAAATATCACAAAACTGGCATGGGTAAACCGTATTTCAGAATTAAATGGGACAAGTGTGAGTACCCTGGGAAAAACAGCATACTGTAACAATGAGGCTCAAGGTGAATTCGAATTTGCTCCTCCACAAATCAATTAGCAGATAACATTTTAATGGCTTCGAGGGGGCCAAGGCCCAGTGGCATTTCTATAGCCAATCGGAAATTAGGTCAAGCATTTTCGGCATAAGCTCTCACCCATCTTTTTAATGACAAATCGTTGAGCAGCATTATTCCAATAGAAAACTAACATGGTACATCCTATTGGGAAAACAAGCACTGGCAAAGCTAATAGGCCTGGTCTTCACAAGGTTCATTTATTATTTATTATTCAAATCTCTTTATTATTTTAACAAACAGATACACTCGCCTACAACCAAAGGCTGGTGATGAAGAGGAGAGAAAGGTGAAAGTAAGGGTACTAAGGAGAGGTCATAACTGAGAAGGATGAGGAGGGAGGAGTGGGTTGAGGAAGGTTAATAAGTGTGGGGGGTCCCATCTGTGTATTCAGAGGAAGCGACATAATACAGATGGTTTGAAGAAGGCAGAAACGTCCCCCATAAGTCTGGTTTGAGTCCATTCAATGAGTGTGAGTAGGTTCATTCCACGTGAGATGGACCACTGGGAGTTAGCGGGCGCGTGCACGCTCTGTGTCCTCTTGCAGGAGGAAGTGAATGCACAAACCCCACCTTTTGGTGAAGCGAGTCAAGGTCTGGTCCAGGGATGCTGTGAGTTTCTCCATAGCTAAGGTATCCCACAATTTACGAAGCCAGTTCATGTGGGTGGAGGGCGGTATCCGAGCCCCATTTAGTTGTAACCACCTGCCTAGCAGCGCCGAGCGCCAGCATAATCGCCCTCCCCCTATTTGAGCGAAGTGGGTTTGGAAGACACAGTAGTACGAAGCTGGGAAAGCAGAGGATTTGTCTCAAAGATAATATCGATGTCCCTAAGCGCTTCCTCCTAATATCTCTGGAGTGTGGGACATTTAGAAAGCAGATGTATGAGTGTGCCAGTCTAGCCACAGTGCCGCCAGCATGGCAGGGGTGTAATACCAATAATGTTTATTCTTTAACGTAGATTCTTTCTCTTTAGCATCAATGGAGGCAGAACAGGCTCTGTGAAGGATGTCAGCCCACTCCTTAATTGTAAACGTGTGCTCCAGCTCGGCCTCCCAGCGACTTTGTGCTGGGGATCTTGCCGGCCTCCGGTGGAACGTTCAGGAAATTTTATATCACAGAAAGTACATGCTTATCATCGGACTTTGCGAACAGTCCCTTTTCGAACTTTGTGAGTAGCCTGGAAGCATGAGGGCAGTTGGAGGGCCGAGAAACCCAATGCTGGACCCCTGTTTTCTGCCATTGTGCGCTGGCACTGAGACCATAGTTGGAATTAAATTAGGGGAGTCCATAGGCCTAAACACAACAAGGTATTCCTCCGCCACTAAAAGGCATCAGATTCCTTTTCTAGGCTTAAAGAACAGAGAACACATGCAAACACAGTCAATCACATGTGAGGAGCATCTAAATTTGACTTACACCTAGGTTGGGCAGAGTCGTGGTACCTGTTTTTGGGTTGCCACTCAGCCTCTCAGGAGGGTGGGAAAGCGTGCCCCTGCAGTCACACAGTTGTCAAGGGTAACATGTCTCTAAGCCACCTATTGGTGCCCGCTCTCTCCCGGCGTCTGAGGTTGAGTGGTAACCCGAAAATGGGTACAATGTCCTGCCCAACCTAGGAGTAATTAAAATTTAGATACCCCTCTCATGTGACTGACTGTTTGCATGAGTTTACTGACAGTGAGAGTATGTTGACACAGGGGCAAACATCCCATACAAGTCCTGATGAAAGCCTGGGACCTTGTAGGCCATAGATAGGGGTTCAAACATGTCAACGGCTAAGTGAGGGTCTTAGGACCATAATATCCTAGTGATCCCTCCAATGCCTATACCCACTGTGATTGCTAATAAGGGGATACCTTTGATCAAAGTGAGGTATTTTATATCTTTAAAGGAGATACAGTTGAGCCCGCCCTGGCTTTTAGGGGCTGGGATGGAACCGATGATGAAGCATGCCACTATTAGAGTGGGAGAGAGTCAAATATAAGGAAAAAAATATTTTCTATATCTCTATGCGTTTGCTGCCTAGAAAAGGAATCTGATGCTTTTTAGTGGTGGAGGAATACCTTGTTGTGTTTAGGATTTACGTAGAGGAAAAAGTATTTCTCTGCCTCCCCTCTTTCTTTAATAGGGGATAAATCTTCCTTCTCTTCCTGGTGGCCTGGGTTGTTTTTTCCGGACCACTTTCAGGTGTGACATGAAGCCCATCAGTCCCCAACGATCAAAGAGGTCACGATGCACTTGCAGTTAGCAGTTTGCCATGTCAGAAAGTCCGAATTCTTGTATGTTGGTGGGAACTCATGGTTGCCGATAATGGGAATTAGGGGGAGATGAGTGTGGTGAGGTCCTCTGCCACCACCATTCTGTCCCAGGCTGCCATGGTCGTCCGGGTGATGGGCGAGAAGTAAACCCCAGCCGGGCGGCGTTTTTTGGGAAGCCAGGGGACCTCCATATAGGAATTCCTGCTATAGATTGGTCAATAAAATACCAATGCTTTTCTGTCATTGGCCTTGTCCACTCCACCAGGTAACGAAGCTGAACTGCTAAGTAATAGGCAAAAGCCCCTGGCCCCCCAGGACCGCAGGTCTCTGCAGTCTGTATCGAGGAAGTTCATGTAGTTATGTTCCGCAGTCTATGTCTATGTCTATGTCTATGTCAATGTAAGGAGCATTGTTAGCCCAAGATAGGGCACGCTGCTGCTCGCCCAAGGGAAGGGAAAGAAGTCCTCCAGCAAGGTCCTTTCCATCAGCAGTACAGTCAGCTTTTACGCTTGTGTTTTTTGGATGTTCACTTTAAAGCATGACACAGTATTGAAGGCTGTGAGTTTGATTGTAAGAGCTGGGACGGAGGACTAGATTGTCAGGCAAAGTATGACATCATCGGCGTACAGAGCTATTTTGTGTTCCTGGCTGCTAAAGGGAATGCCTCTAATCTCCGAGTTTATTTGTATTCTCTCTGCAAATAGATCCATGTATAGGGCAAAGAGGAGGGGAGATAATGGGCAGCCTGGGTGGGTGCCACTCGCAATGGGAAAACGTTTTGAAGTAACCCCATTCACCCTCACCTTAGCCAAAGGATTTGTGTGGCCCGCCCACACTCAACGCTGGAAGTGTGACCCCAACCCCACTCTCTCCCTCACCTGTCTAAGGAATGCCAATGTACACAGTCGAAAGCCTTCTCGGCGTCAACAGACAGCAGTAGTGAAGGAATGCATGACCAATTAGCTTTATCGATCAGGTGGAGAAGGCGTTTAGTATTGTCACTGCAGCGCCTTTCAGGGATGAAGCCAGTCTGGTCTGAGTCGACATGGCCCTGCATTAAGGGGCTTAAGCGGGGCACTAGGATACTCATAAAAAGCTCAGTGATGTGGGATGATAAGAGGAACAGAGGGTAGGGTCCTTCTCCGGCTTAGGGATGACAGTGATCACCGCCTCTCTCATTGAGGCGAGAAAAATACCTGTCTCACCGCAAGAGTTATACAGACGTGTGAGAATGGGGTTGAGTTGGGACCCAAAGGTTATTGGCTGCAACGTGGAGATAGACAACTAAAAACTCTGCCAAGCGGATGTTGGTCTCCAGAGAGTAGGCACTCCTCTCAGGCATTGTGGTGACAGGTCTCTTGCTAAGGAAATTCTGTGTCCCTTCCGAGTGAGTTTCTTCTGCTGCATATAAGATCTCATAAAATTGTGCGCCTGCCTCAGCAATTGCACTGTCACTCTGCACCCAGGACCCCCCACCACCTGGATCCCCGAGACTGTACTCGCTGGATTTGGGTCAGCAGTTTATGGGTAAGGACATGGCTTCAGTCTGACTAAGCAAGATGCTAGATTCCATCACATCATGTAGTCTTTTTGCTCCTAATGCATGCTCTTTTTTTGTCAGCACATTTCAATTGAATGTTTCAATTGAGTCATCAATATTCCACATATCCTGTGTGATGTACTGTACTGCTCCCATGAATCAAGCTAAGGATAACAACTTAATTTTTACCCACCAATTTCAAAATGTTAGATCATTTAAAAATTTCAGATTTATTTTTTGCGTTTTATGCATATATATTTTATTAATCTGCTAATATTATTAAGCTATCTAAACAGTGGCAGACCCACTGAGCCGGCTTTGCAGACCCAAGGTTAAGAACTGTTGGTCCATAATAATGCTCAATTCTGTACTGTACTGTGTGTAAAGTCTTGATTGTACTTGCCTTCAGGGAAACTGCTGTCAACTGGTTAAGGAGGAAAATAGGAAGGGGTGTAATTTCATTTGATAACATCCACATTTGCACCAACTATAAGCCACCTAGCCCCAAGGCTCTGATCTTTTGAGAGTCTTTCTAGAGAGTTTTGGAAGATATCGAGAACCACAGCAGAAGCTGGAACAGTAGGTCTGCCTGTCCTACAAGCTGCAGGATTGTAAGTCACCCCTTAATTTTATACCCTCATAAATGGCAAAATGAAAATTTAAGCATACAAGTTTCACTAACGATTGTATTAAAAAACTTTCTGTAATATTAACAACGTAAAAAATCCATGACAAAGGGCAATACAACTATGCATAACATCCTCTACTGTTTCACAGAGAAAGCCATTTTTGTGCACTTTCAGTAATGAACAGAGAATGTGTTACCGAACTGCATCATGGCTTTATACAGAATTTCTCTGAATGCATGATAGAAGTATGGGAGCTTGGACATTAAACTATTCTCATAAGGTTGTCCAAGGAAAATAACTGTAAGCCATTATATTTGTCGCAAGAAACGTGCTCTTGAGGTTTCACGGTAGGGAAATGGTACCACTGCCTAACCATTTCAAGATAGTTAAATAATATATGTTTGGTATGTTACAAGAAAATCAAGTTTTAAATGTCAAAATGCAAAATATTGTAACCACAATATCAACTATCAGATTATTGTGAAGGTAAGTATATGTAAGTAAATTTAGTTTCCTATACTTAACTCCACATATATACAACTTGACAGTATATGTATGCACACACACACGTATATATTCAAGGAACGTAGATGTGGGGTTAGGAATCTCAAACCTATACCTACAAATATATACTTAGCTCCACAATAGTCAGAATGTGATATTTTGGCATGTCAATAATTTTGTAGTTAATCTTCTTACATACAAGCCCATGACCAATATAAAAAAGATATCTTTTTTGTGAACAGGGCTAGTCCATATGCATTTATTTTACTGTTAAGTTGTTTCTTATCTACGTCAAGTGCTGAGATATATTCATCTGTACACTTGAGGTTTTACACCACCAGGCCCAGCCTTGACAAATCAACCTCCTGTCCATACCCATTCCTAGAAGGGGACCCTAACTTCATCTAGGAATTGTGGCACATCCACAGAAAACCTTTGCTTTCTAAAGAACTGCGTCATCACCCCACTACTGTGCTAGAAGAATTGACTCACATTCAGGTATTGATTTATATGTTTTAATTTACACAGCTTTTTTAAATTCTGAACATTTTCAGTATACAAAATTCAGTAAATAGACTTAGAAGATATTGAACATGATCCTCTGTGACTTAGATAGTTAGTTGAGCATTTCTCTCAAGACTGTGGGAGGGTCCTTGGTTGACCAATGTTGGGCTCTAAGGACGACTAGTTTGAACTGGCTATGAGTTATAAGATGCAGCAGCACTGCCAGGACCCCTGTTCAGAGGCAGTGTGGCTGCAGTACTGGACGCATCAGTTCTGCCATCTTTAATACCATTTGGCGACCCAGTAGTGAATGACCATTATAAATCAGTGTCCCATAAAAGAACTGCTGGGACTAACACTGCAGGACGTTCATTGTAAGGAGAAGGGGTATGCGCCAATTGGGAGGCAAACAGCAACAGGTGGAAATTATTTCAACAGTAGGAATGGTACTGATTCCAGAATCCACACAGACTCACAGTGATAGAAATAGCCACTCCAGGGCAGTGGTGGCTAGGGTTGGAACCAAGGACATCACAAAACCCAGCTTCTATCCCAACAACATCTGCCACAGTCATTAATGTTTGTGTATTGTATCTCTTAAGTGAGAACAATCTCAAGTAAGAGGGCACATGGATCCCGTTGACCAGAATTCTGAAAAATAGAGGACAAAGGGAGGCCAGGCCTTAATAAACTGTATACGGCACAACAAACCTATGTTGGGCAACAGACAGTGTATAAGCAAAGTGGCAGACTGGCTTCTTGTACTTGAAAATATCCCAGGTATGATTCCAATGTTTCTTGGTTCTTTCTAGCTTAGGTAAAATCTAACAGGACTTCACATCATCTGATGCCTCCAAAGCTTAACGGGAAAACAGACTGACATCTGCCTGAAGCTTAATCTACAGGTCTGGTGACACAATTTATGTGAATCAATAGGAGAAGAAGGCTAGAAGTACTCTGCCAAGCAAAAAAAAGTGAATAAAATGTGAAAAAAAGAAGACATATTATAATTACAATAAAAAATAAGAGGACATATTATAATAACAAATTATTGCCTAAAAGTCCACTTTAGAAGAAACATTTCATACATGAAAAACAGTATTACAATCAAACTACTGTATAGCTCTGGGGCTTTAATGTGTAGTTAAACTGACAGATGATAGTTTGTAAATGGGCGCAGTTTTAGAAACACTCTCCCATACCCGTGTTGTCTTGTCAGCAGTTGAGAAACCTTTAGATGACCTAAAATGTAGAAACTTGTAAAGATCTACCAGTTTTCAAGCACTACTGGCCCAGACCACACAGCAAAACGGAACGCAAACAAATGTCAACAAACTGTCCACCTTTTTATTCAATATGATCATGAAAATCAGCGAGAACCTTCAACGAAACAGTGTTAACTCCTCACAACAATAAGGATAAATCATTGAATACAACATACCATCAACAACAACCGATACTATTCTCTTAGATTGATTTCAGAAACAATCACAAAGAAATTAATCAAAAGTGTAGACAAAAGTGGCTCATCTAACACTATCACTCCAATCAAACACTTTAAAAGCCACACAGTCCATCAAGAAAGAAGCATTTCTGGTCAACAGTAAGCAAGTCATCATCGTGCCATTTCTGGAAAAAAAACTGCAAGTCTATCCAAACACTTAGGCTTGAAAACATTGTAGGCATGTTCTCAGAAGCTGTTGATATAAGTTTTGTTTGCTCCAATCATGAGTCATACTCTAGTTACCCCAGCACATAAAAAGCTCTTATGGTTTATCTTCTTCCTGCTTCATAACCACAGGCATTTCATCAAACTTCATTCCCCACCTAAGCTCCTGAAATCACGTTGCAAGGTCTCGCTCCGACAACCAAGACTTCATTGACCGATGACATTCGATATCTATCCTGCACCCGGTACTGCAGTGGCGTCACTAGGGGGGTGCGGGGGGTGCGGACCGCACCGGGTGACACCATTGCATGGGGTGACACCTGAGCCTCTCGGACTTCTGTATTGAAAGTTGAATGAATACATAATTTTTCTTTTTTTAAATGCACGCTGTGCAGCAAACAAAACCCCTCCTACAAAAGCCTTTGTTTGTTCTGTGTACAACAGATTTCCTTCCCCGCCGATCTTCCGGTGTAGCTGCAGAGAGGTAGAGAAGTGAATCTGAACCCGCCCTCTCCTGCAGCAGAGGCAGTGGTGTAGCTAGGGGGGGGGGGGGGCGGTACGCCCCAGGCGGCACAATCTTGGGGGCGGCGGCAATTATAAGGTGCTGGGGGCCTTTATAATTTAGTTGGGGACTCGCAAATTCTATAATAAAATTAATTATAAAGGCCACCGCCAGTGCCACGCGGCCCCCGTGTGAAGAGCAACTGCTGCGTGCCCCTTGTCAATGCTGCCTGCAGTGCATAATGTTTGTCCAACTCTCGCACGAGTTACGCGCTCCACCACCGCTCTCGCGCTCCTAGTTTAGGTGAGGCTGCTGGCAGGCAGCTCACAGTTACAATTGTGTATCATGGATGTATCCACCGGCGCAGTTCTCTAACAGCCTGGATAGAGGTGTGCAATGCCTCTTAGCCTGCATTGCAGCCGGGGCAGGGCGTAGTCCGATTATAATTAAAGGCTGGCGCCGCGGGGTGGCGTCACATCCTGCTGAAACGGCGGGGAGTTTGTTTTGGAAGGAAGCAGCATGGGACTGTTTATCGCCGGAGCCAGCGCCGTAATTATGGTGCTGAGCGCTCGCAGAACTGCCTTAAATTCTGCTTGTCCCGGTTGGGCCGTCAAAAATCGCTCCATGGAATTGTTAAATAATTAAATTATAGGCTGAGCGTGCCTCTCACTCTGGTACAGTGAGCCGGCTCCTTGTACCGTCAGGGTTCAGCAACTCAGCTACCGAGTGTGGACTTAGAACCCTGCAGCTGGGATCCTCATGGAGGAGCCCGGCCTCTGCTAGCTCGCTTCTCTGTGACTCTGTCAAAACTACGGTAGAATCAGCCGAGTCATCCCTGCCTATAGGAAGTGCAAGCAAGGTACGGGGCAGGAGAGACAGGGAGAAGAGAGCGCAGCCATGGAGGGCACAGCAGCTGACCCCTGGAGTACGTCCTGCCAGATCAAGACTGCGGTAAGAGATCCGTGTGTGTGTCCTTGTCTGTGGGCCACTGACTTGTAAAGTAACTCCAACTGTTCTCTAGTGGCAGGCCGCAGGCACCGGGGTACGGCACCTCTGCCAGTCCGACATATCAGCGGCACAACGACGAGCACCCATGCAAGTCTATAAAATAAAAAACCCTAGACCTGGCTGCCGCTCCTGTAAGGAGCTCCCCTACCTTTATAATGTGGATCCAACTTCAGCTTTTCATGAAAATGCATTGTTTTGCATGAATGGATGTCAGCAGGAAACTAATATTTTTACCCACGTCAGATAAATGTGGTGATCTTGAATGCTTCTAGAATGTACTGTCTGACTAAGAAGGCAAGTCCCGCTCCCCATATGCCCAAGTCAACTTTAATGATTTATGTATATATCCGAGTCGAACAACATTACCATCTTCCAGATTTCACCAATAGTGCTGCAAAGTTTTCCTTGATTGTTATGATTATATTTAAAATTGAGGAACTGTGTATTCCATCAATATGCAACGATTCCCTGTATGAGTTTATGAGTCATTTTCAACACAGAAATGTCATCTCACTGATAACATTTCCGTGAAGGAACTTGTCCCCATTGGGCATATATTGGCCCAAAGTGGTTATTGATGAACTTTGAAATTACCCGCCTCCAGAAAACGAAAGGAGCAACTCAACCAAGCCTGGCATCCTGTTTAGTGCTTCAGGAAGGTTCTGCCACTGAGAGCATTTTGAAAATAATCCACAAATAAGCGTGTTTACAGTACAATTTCACAAATTTGCTAACAAAATCCATATGTTTTGAAGGGGGCAATAATTATATATTTTATTACTTTTGAGTGGGGCCAGGCAAGCCTTAAACTCCCATATGTCTGATGGGGCTCACTCTCTTTGAGATAATGCAATGGCAAAATAGCACATTTTTCAACACAATCTCCCTTAAAAATTGGCTTGTGATAAATCTATTCAGACATAACAGGTGTGTGAACTCCAAAAACCACGATTGTCTTATTCTGTAATTATCTACCACATCACACATACTTAAATATATTAGGAGCGGACACTTCAGCCACAATTTATACTGCCATGCTTCATCATATTGCCTCAGGCCTATAACATAAATTCATTAGTCAGCTGACTCACGGACGCCGCAGTGAGCATGTGCATGATAGCATGATTGCTGGGCAAGCCACAGAAGAGCCTGTGAGACACACATAGCGGTAACAGTCAGGCTGACAAATATGTTTAAAAGTATTTAAAAAAAATCACACCAGTATAATTAAGCAAGTGGCCCGGGGTGCATTTCCGCAGCCTCTCTACAACTACGAGTTCAGATAGTTAACACTTACTTGCACTAGTTAATAGACCAAAGTAAAACTAGCATTCCAATGATACATGTGAGAAATATCTGTGCCAGAAATTTGACAATGAGGTGAGATTCAAAATTCGAGTCGAGACTTTACCGCACACAATCACAGGACTGTGGATGCAAGGGGTGGCAATCTGAGGGATAGCCCCGGGCGCCACAAGCTCTAGCTACGCCCCTGAGCAGAGGAAGCAGTCCCTGCAGCCGCAGCTTCCAAAATCCCCTGCGCAGGACGGACTACCATACTGTATGAAAGAAAATAGCATCTGAGGGGATAGTGGCAGCAAGGAAGCAATGGAGAAGCAGACAGAGTGGCGGCACTGGCAGATAGGTAAATAATAAACGGATGAGTAATTTGAAGAAAGAAAGAGAAATTAAAAGCAGGGAGAAAGATGCAAGCCAAGGAAGAAGCGCGCAAACATACAGACCGGCAAGGGGGACACATTCAGTATCTATAGACCCGAAGACAGGTCTGGGGGATGGGGAGAAACGAAAAGCGATTAGAGCTAATTATATATGTTTGGAGAGTGACAGTAAAAAGAAACCATCTAAACGTTTAAGAGCAAGTTTGCAAAATATATACAAAAAATAGTAATGCATGCATGCTCCCTTTTTTAACTTTGGAATCTGTTTTTTACGCCCTGCCACTATTCAATCTCATCAGCCACCACTGAAGCACGCGCTGCTGTCCAGCCAATTACAAAGCTAATGAAAGTGGGCTATCAAAATCTGGGCCTCACCAGCACAGTGCAGCAGCCCAGAGCTCAAACCCAACTGAAATGAATTAATAAAAAAATGTACGCATTATCACAGGGGCAACATAGCAATGGTGGTTTGTCAGATACGTTTACCTTCTATGAAAGGTGTTAAGTCTCTGGACTTTTTTTTTCTTTGTACCATGCCATGCTTTGTGCTAGACAGGGCACAAGTTCTAAAAAAAGAAGAGTGGGGACGCTGACGTAACGACGGGACGTGGCATCACAAAAGGTGGCTTGCACCTTCAGACTCATTGCCTCCCCTCGCTCACCCCTTAGATGCTATTGCATCAGAGAAGCCAGGGGGCATGAGCAGCGTTCTAAATGAGCTCCGATCTCGCCCCAGAGAGGCCAAAGAGTGAATGTGTGGCTCCATTTGCTCCAGTTATCGAAATCCCGGTAAAATAAGTTGGGGGACGCTATCCACCCTCGTGGTGCCCCGACTCGAGTCCTGGTGCTAGAGCGTTATTTGGCACTAGCGGACTCGGAGGTGGTCCATCATGGGGTGAGTCGTGAGGGGGTGACACCATGAGTTACCGCACTGGGTGACACCAACCCTAGTGACGCCACTGCGGTACTGAAAACATCCTCTCAAAAACAGAAACAATTCCATCAAAGGTAAAACATATTTATTAGTAGAACTTGTGAAAGGCTGGATGGTGATGGTTGTCTTCCTGTTTTTTTGGTGAGAGTGTGGTCAAATGCTTTGTTCCCTCCGTTCTAACAGTATTATTTTGCAATAGTGCATATGTATATGTTTTTTAAAAGTAGGCACTATCAAATGGCATCACAGTAATCTGTGAGAACACGTGCTGAAGAGTTGTATTCTTTTTACATTTGTAACAAATTTGTCATTTCTGCATGTCACCCCATGTTTTCGTATTTTCTGGATCCTATTTTTGCTGGCTTTAGAAGTCTGTGCACTTTACCACAGCTAAATCGAAGAAAAGTGCCTGTGCTTCTGCTCCAAAACATGTGCTGTAATTTGGAACTTCCCATTTGGCCCACTTAACGTACCTATGAGTCCATTTTAAATGGTGCCTAAAGTACATCTATGGCATGGAAAGTTAAATGTCATATGTGGGCTGCAGAGTATATTAACACTACCCACACATGTGACAGAAACATATGTCTGCAGGAGCACTACTGTACTCTGGCTAGGCTGAAGTTGTAATGCAATAAAGTGACATGGCAGTGAGAACTGAATTTGCCTGGTAGAAAAAGACCTTCTTTTTTAAAATATTCATAACTCACCTTAAAGTGTGCCTTGCAATCCCACATGGCAGGATGCCAACATAAAAAATAGGGTATACTACATATTGGAGTTAGTGTGCCTTTACAGCGAAATATGAGCCAAAAGATATTTCACTTTGTAGCCCTGGATAGACATTTCTCTAAAATGCCAATGTAGAATTAAACCCTTTATTTTCCACCCTCCTGAGGAAAGAGCAACACAATTGCTTCAAAGTTACTCCTTCCTTAGATTTTAAAATCTGACTTGAAAGGGAAATAATATTTTCGATAACTTATGCAGGAAAGTAACTTCGTAAAAATGTACTTTAGGCTGCCCGAGCAAGAACTGGCTTAAAACCAGTTCTGGCATCTACACTTCCAGAGCTGGAGTATACGTCTTAAGATGGATGCGGTAATGACTTTGGCTCAGAAGACAATGACTTACCTCTGGGTCTAGGAAAGGCCAAAAGTTTGTTAAATGCTGACCACTTAGCAGGGAGTAGCTATCTGAACGAGGACAGGAACCATTGGGTAGAACAAAGGGCCTCTTTTAATTTAAATATGCGGATGAGGGCTTCTTCTATTCATTCCAAGATCCTCGTAGACAGTTAAGCTCTAGTCGCAATAGAAGAAGAAACCAGGTATGACCTTGTCAGATAGGGGAGTGGTCAAGAAGCTTAACATAGGCCTCCCTGGCAGCATCTGGGTCATTATATCTTGAAATGGGGACCCCTGGGTAACTTTACATTACAGTAAATAAGAAGCAGAATGTGAGAAAATTGTGAGGATTGGGCAAGAAATTCCTCCAATCACTGGCTAGTACACAGGATAAATCTTGCACTTCCATTACCATCTCCTCAGAAGATTCCTGGACCTATGAAGACTCCATCTGAATAAGAAGGCCCTGTTGAAAGAACAATTCTGACCTCCTACTCTTGACTCCTGCTGGAAAAGTGGACTGGAGGGTTTGTGAATCCTGCTGATACTCAGGAACAGGAACTGCCCTTCAAGGGCCAAGTCATCGGCCTCCTTTTTACCTGCTTCAGGAAGACAAAAAAGCAGAAGGGCCCCGATCTCTAAGATGGCCCACCTACCTAATGAAGACTAGACCCTGCAGGAAAGCTGTCTGGAAAGAAGCCTGGTGCACAGAAGCCTGACTTGACGAGGTAGAGGTTGCTGGACTGACCGGTAGAAGCTTTTCCAGCAGCTGGAGATTAGGATTGAAGGTAAAATATTTGATCAGGACAATCTGCTTGGTATATCCAATCTCTGCTCCATCGCAGTTGACCTGAAATTGTACCTAGGGCGCAGTGCACTGGAAATTGTTGCTTTTCCCTAGTGCTTGACTTTTTCATTACATTTTCTCTATTTTTCTAAAGTATTTTAGGAATTGCCTTGTGTTGTGTTATTTACTTAAAAATCATTGGCACTGCTTAAACTTCTCTTGGGATTGACTGTTGCTTGTGCCATAGCTACCAAAGGTTGAGCAGAAATTCTCTCAGAACTGTGTTTTGACCTAACCGGATGAGGTTTTATTGAGTTGGTATTAATAAAACCATTTCTGACAATATGGATAATGAATGAAGGATTTTCTCTATTAAGCAAAGCAAGAATAAATTCCCTGCTTATTCACATACGACTGACAACACAAACTCTCACAATCCTCCTGGGTTACTATGGCAGGTACACATGCAACCATTTTGAAATTACAGGATGAAGATAACAATGTGTTTTATATTTTGAAGAATAGAAAACAATGTTTTCTATGGATATAACTTGGCCAGTTGACACTATTTCCGTTGCCAATGATTGCACATTTACAAGTATCAGCATTGGTAAAGCCAATAGTGGCAACCAGCACCACAATGTCACGGTCTGAAATTGTGGATTTTGTTTATCATGCGTTCAGACATAAGAAGCCTTTTTTTTTACAGTGCTTCAAATGTTTTGTGTGCCACCATAAATCAACTGTGAGATCTATCATCTTTGCCAATTGCTTATTTTATTCTGACATGAATTATTCCTGTAAACTATAGGCTCAGAAAATTCATCCTGTCCTACTATCCCAATTCAAAGCTGTATGACAAGGTAGACACCAGCAGATCAGCCATACTATGCTGACTGATTCCTTAGGCATATTTCTCATTCACAAATCTGGGGGAAATACATTTGCAGTAGCTGAAATTAAAAAAAAATGCCTGAATGGCAGCTGTGGTTTATTAAAGCTTTCCTTAGAACCACTGTTCAGTAAGCAATAATTGGTACAATCAGAATATAAATTTACTGTTTGCAGTGCTTTGAGTAAACGGTTATGAAACCCTTGCTTCCATTAAACATGTTATTCATATGTTGGTAACCATAAGGAATGTGCTTTTATTATGGACTGTGAAAGAATAGGTGAATGTGGCAGTGTAGATGTATATGGCGGTTTACTTAGTGCCGAAGTATTCATGTATTTTGAGTGTGATATAGACGTGTCTATGAAATGTCTATGAGTGGTGCATGGATTGTGGACTGCAAGAGATATGGGGTTAGATGGTAGTGTAGGTCTGTAGTGGAAGGTCTGGTGGTTGGAGATTTTAGAGATGATATTGGTGATGTAGGTTCTAGGAGGTGCAGAAAGTAAGTCATATTGAACCTATATCATATTGTATGTTAGGTGTATGAGGACATATAGTTTGTGATTGTGTTTGTGCATTTACAGAATGTGCTTTATGTAGTGTAAGGTGTAATTTTTGTGTGGCTCAGGTGATGTAGGTTGTATGGGTCCTGGTCATGGTGTAGCTGTTCAGGCAGAATGAAGGGATGGGTAGTACACTTTTTGGTGTCGGGTGTATGATGTGTATGAGGAAGACTAGTAAGTGTGTGCAATAATTAAAATGTAAAGTAGTATGTGAGGCAGGGTGTTGGTGCTGTTGGGTACAGGTACTGTTGGTTTAGGGAATATCGGTTAAATGTAGAGTGTAATGTACAGCTTACAGGCGGTGAAACATGCTGGTGGATGGGTAGGGTTTATTGTAACAAATACAGTGTTAGTTGTAAATAGTGGAATGTTGTGTGGGTGATTTATGGGCACTATTAAAAGTAGGTGGTGATGTTGGGAGTGAGTAGTAAGTAATTCTTTCTTTATTGGGATGCAAGTGCTTCCATAAAAGATACACTAGTACAATCATAATATATAAAATAAAACACAGCATAGTATAAATACATTACAAACAACTAAAACATCACCAGCATTTAAAACAGTACAGATTAATAAAACTTGAAAGGTTTAAAACTATATGCACCATCGCGCTAAAAGTAATATCATGAATGCAGGCCATTCAGAGATCAATCGATTCTAGAGTGGCCCGCAGAAAGCTTATCACTGCACAATGGGTATAGAGATTTGGTAGCAACTGTAAGTGCAAAAGTGCTACTTTGACCTGCCTAAACTTCAAGCTCTTTAACAGGCGCCAGAGAAATCATTTTCTTGGCAAAGAGAACAATTTGCACAGTAACATAAAATGAAGTGTGTCCTGTGGAGATCCAAGATCGCAGCCATACCCAACACAGACTTTAACATAATATAAGACCTCACTGTGGGTTTACTAAGCTCAGTATTTTCACGAAGCGCAGTGGAAAATCTATGGTGTAAGTCATTTGTAACGTTAACATCCCTGGGGCATAAAGTGTCATGTGCAAATAAAATGTCCGGTCTACCTATAGGCTGAAAAGACTTTATATATTGTATCCATGGAATATTATTACCACATTCCAAGGCCAAACAATCCAATAGGATCAGGCGGGTTAAACCCTTTTCCTCACATGTCTATATCTTTATCCAACACAGTAAGGGTTTAATTGCTATTCTATCCACCAGATATAGCCACCTGTAACCTGTGGGAGGGAACATACCCTCAGATTTCACTGCTGTATAAAACATTTGTGGTGCTTTGGACTTGTATTTTTAAAATAACCTCAGGTGCCCATGAGCCCACTCTACTAGCAGAGCTGGTAATAGCCTCCACAGATTTAATCAGTTCACTCTGCTTCCCCTCTAAGAGGGCTCTCCACTGTAATCGATCGTCAAATAACACTCCAAGGTAGGGGAAGCCCGGGACCTTAGCGATAATATGGTGACCAGCTTAGACATTTTTCGTCCGAAGCGTCCGAAGCCCCCGGGGAACAAAAACTAATACATAGGACTTAGTAAAGTTGACAGACAGGTCCAGCCTGTCCATAAAAGCAACAAAGCTGTCTATTAAAACCCATAGACCTCCGAGCCATATTGTCCCTAAGCATGGCATCATCAGCATAAAGTAAAACTGTCAGAGTTCTCCTACCCACCCTAGGGGAATTCGACTGAAGTGCCAAAAGAGCCGCCTCAAGGCCATTAATATATACCGAAAATCAAAATGAAGCTAAAATACATCCCTGGCACAATTAAAATGACATGTGAGGGCCCCCTCGTGTGAATATCTCACTACCACTGTCATCTGGGCGTAGAGTGATGTGAGTAAATGAACAATGCAGGGGTCCACTCCCAAGGAAATTGAAATATCCCACAACTTAGTCCGGTTAACTTGAGCAAAAGCAGACGTAAGATCCATAAAGGCTAGATACAAGATGCCTGCTTGTGTCAGTGCATATTTAGATGTCAAAAGATAAAGATTGAGACAGTGGTCTGTAGTTGACATGCCTTCGCAGAATCCAAACTAGACATCCGATAAAATATGGTTGTCTGCGGCCCACAGGGACAATCTAGATAAGAGGACCCATCTCAAGACCTTTACTACAGCATCAATAAGTGAGATTGGGCGATAAGACTGGATTATCCTCATCTCCTTTTTTTAAAATTGGTACTATTATAGCGGTGGACCAGGAGGGCAACATCCTCTTTGAGGCTGCCGCATTTAGGACTTGGGTCAATATAGGGGCCAAGATCTCAATATTATCGCAAATGAGGTCGGGAGGTATTCCGTCTTGCCCGGGGCCTTATTTAGCGACAGCTACTTAATACCTGAAGATACCTCATCCAGAGAAAAGCAAATGTATTTATTTAATTTATTTAAAGAGTTATAAATAGCGCTGGCTAGCCCCGAAGGTATCAGAGCGCTTTACATAAGATTCCACATAGTTGCAAAGTTACAAGTTACCAACAATATTAATAAAAACTTTTCAGGAGCAAGGAAGAAAAGGAAAATGGAGTGAGGAAGGGAAAGGGGGGAAGGGGAAAAAGGGGTTGGGTATAGATACGACAGAGAGACGAAGGGAAAGTCTGCCCAAGGTCTGGCTGGGTAGGTGACGGCGGAGGGGGAATCCGCAGCCTATCTCTTCTTCAGCTATCAGGTAGCTCCACCGGGCATCGGTCAAATTGCTAGGTCTCAACAGAAAAGTATTAAAGGGATAGAAGACGGGAAGAAGGGAGCGTAAAGGGGGAAGAGGGTAGGGTGAAGGGGATGGAGGGGGATACGACAGAGAGAACAAGAAAAGTCTGCCCAAAGTTCGGCTGGGTAGGTGACGGCCGAGGGAACATGCCGTAGGAACAGATTGGAAAGGGGGAGACCCGACCAATGAGTTATCTGGGACATCAGCTGACTGATCATAAATATTGGGGGGGTGTTCTGCACTCCACAACCACCTGAGGTGCACCTCTGGTGTAGGCACTGTAATGCATTCTCCCTGAAATGGAACTCAGTAGACTGCACTTGACACATCTGGCACAGGACTGTGCTCTACACAGAGAGCACAGAGACCCTGCATGTAGCTCGCAAGCGGTTGCACTTCAAGGGCCCATGGGTGAGACCTTCTCAAAGAGTCCTCCTCTGCATTCTCATCAGGCATATCCTGGTTTAAGGCCTCCTGTGATACATTCCCTGGTCTTCCTGCAGTGGGCTGGCTATAAACTCGCTTCTATGCCCTGTTTCTTGGTTAAACACTACGCCCATGGTCTACTCCTCCTGGGTGCCAGGTCTGCCTGGCACTGCTGCATTGTCCTCTGGTCTATCCGCAGAAGGGGGCAGCGGTCCACTTACTGGAGGGAGCCCGTCAAAGGTGTTGGGGAGCTGCCAGGAGGGCAGCTAATGGGGGAAACAGACAAGCTGGAAGGTATATCTGCACATGGCTCCACCTGGAAACCTGCGTTATATACCTTTTTAAAAAAGAGATCCACTGGTCTGGCTTGAATTGATGGCACAAAGTCAGTCTGACTGGTTCAGCAAAGCAGGAACTATTAATGATCTTCCAGAATAGCGTTGAGTCCCTCAATTCACCTGCTTTAATTAGGTCCTCCCATGCCTGCTTTTGCAACTGATGCCTGCGCTCTTCTAGTGTCTCTTTGTAATGGCGCTGACACAAAGACACTCTGTCTTTCTCCCGGGGCACCTGTTTCAGGGCTACCTTTAACCCCATCAATGCCTGCGAGCACTTATGGCCAAACTAGGAACGGGAAGCCTGGCCATGCCTTGATGTCTGTGTAGTGTGTAGTTAAAAGGCCAGGGCGATAGAGGAAAACAAGATTAACATTTCCCCACTCTGTGTATAAAGACCCAAACATAAGCCTATCTCATGCTTATAGGCAGAGAATAGGTTATGATTGAAGGTCTTACATCTAATTTCACCCAGCGTAGTCGCCTGCTCTGGTCCATTGGGGTTAGGAGTGCCTGAGACTTTCGGGGACCATTGGATGAATACCCAACCCCGTCAGCAGGAGTGTCAGTGGATTGTGGTCACTAAATGGGTTATGTTCTATATTAAAAGAACCAGAAACCACACTCAAGGGGCTGTCACAAAATAAAATCTATGATAGTAGCAGAACCCCTCCTTTGTAGGACTGGGGCAAATGAGAGATAGGCATGGTGATCCAATGGTCTAAGGTGTGTACCAAATTATGAGTGAGTAAAAGATTGTTTAACTCCTCCTCATACGTGGTGTGCTCCATGTGCAAATCCTCTGAGAGAGAGAGGGGGCAAGGCTGTGCAATACACTGGTTCTTCCCAAAAGACAAACACAAGTGACAATTAAAATGCCCAACTAAAATAAGGTGCGTGTGCCCCAAACCCTCCTTATTTAGGGAGTCAAAAGCACTATTTAAAGCATTTAAATTGAAAGGCCGCAACTTCCCCCTCTTTGCGTTGTAAAAATTAATTATAACAATTGGGAGCACCTTCCCCAGGCGCAATTCTATACCCTGAAATGCCTGGGAATCCCACTTTAAAATCTGTAAGTCCTAACAAAGTTCTAAATCAACAAATTGATAAGCCCCCACTGGCTCTTCCCATAATGGAGTCTTCCGTTGGGCAGAGAATAGTCTTGTACCCTTTCAGAATAAAGTTGTTATTCTTTCTCTCCCAGGTTTCCTGTAAACATATAATTTTGTATGACCTAAAATACGATAGCCAGCTGTCATCGGAAAACTTAGAGGACAAACCTGCCACGTTCCAGGAGATAAGACTGAGTTCCCTACCAGGATTGTGGTTAATACTACCAGGATAAACCAAAAGAGGGGGAGACGTTTGGGGCCTCACTGGGGATCGGGGTTGGCCATGGGATGTACATAAGGGAGAGGGTCTAATAAAATTTAATTTTGACTTAATGCTAGTGGGGCACTGACTATCTCAACACCCTGGTCGTGAAGGGCCTAGTTGTTGAGGCAACTGAATATATGTCACTTCAGTCTCAATAAGTCAATCCAGCTCATTCTGGTCCGCTAAGGGATAATAGGAACTGGTAAGTAGCAGCGGTCACCCCAAGCCTCCTTCGTTAAGCCCACCCCCCCTCCAAGAGGTTCCTCCTCCAAGTTGCTCAATGGGGGTCTATAAAAATAGCCCCGCGGGAGTCATTTAATGCATGATCCTGGAAAAAATGATTTTACTGCTCCAAAGAAGATTTTTCATGCCAACTCTGGGTATCGTACTGAGGTAATACAATATCCCTCAAAGGTTTTCCTTGACGGGCCTATAGAAGCCACCCTCTGTGCCATCAAAATATTGTGGTAATCCCTGGCAGAGAACCCAGAGTGCTGCGCTAACCAGTGCAAAGCTTTATTAATCAGCTCAGTGATAAATTCCTCTTTGTGAACAGCTAAAGTAGGTACCGGCGTCAGGTCCACAGTGTAAGGTGCACATGCTGAGGGGAGGTCAATCACTGGACGCTGTAATGCCCTGGATGGTTGCACCCCAGAATAGGTGGCATCTGCCAGGCCTAAGGTGCACAGTCTCCCTCAGGACAAGATCTACTGGCCTGTTGCACTGTATGCTGAACCAATACACCTTTGGGCTTTGAAAGAGCATTAGCATTTGGGGTACCACTGTGATTGGGGGGTTTCCCAAAAATGTATTATCAACTAATGAGGGACACACTGGCAATTGATTAAGTGAGGGTTTGGCTAAGGCAGTTAAAACACTTTCCATTTCACTTGTCAAGTCCCTGGAGGCTGACTCCAACTTGTACAGTTTATGCCTTGGGATTGTGTAGAGCTGGGGCCAGCTGGTTCAGCAACTCCTCCACATTGCGCCTGATTGCAGCGCTCACCTGTCCCTGACGTGTTGCCACAGGAAATTCCAACACCCTCTAAGCCTTCTGCTGCTGCTTGGGAACAGGGGGACTCGTTGCCTTAATAGGTGGGGTAAGCGGGAGAGGGGAAGGCACAGATCTGGAGGTTGACGGCTCTAGAGAAGTTGGCCCAACTGGTGCCAGGTTTGAGGGCGGTGGGGATGGGTGTAGGGGTTGGGCGGCCAGGACCATTAGAGTCAATGGTATGGTAGGTGAACGACACAACCCCGAGCTTCCGATGTCGACTTAGCCACCTCTTAGCCCTATCTTTCTCCTTGTTAATAGCTCCCACAGCCCTTGCCAGGAATGTGTCAATGGTGAGGCGCGGATGCCCCAAGGGAGTCACTGGCTGAGCCTTTCTTTTTCCCATTGAGCTGAATAAATCAGGGTCCGTGGCAATGAATCTAAATGCCCAAAGCGACTCAAAGGGAAGCAACAATAATTCACTCAAATTCAACGCGACTTCCCAATACAACTAGCCAAACAATAAGGTACTCACTGGTAGCCCTGTGTCCTGAGTCTGCCCCTTAATCTGGCAAGCATTGGCAAGCATTTGATGAAGACTGTTCCAAAGTCTATCCCAAAAAATCAACCAAAAGAGTAGACCCAGCACAGCCTTGTCCAGGCACGGAAGGGCGCAGACGGGCCCGCTCTTGGTTGTTCTTGGCCCGGGCACACGCCCAGGTGTGAGGTTCCGTGACAATCGTAAGTGGTGTTTTCGACTCGCACGAATATGATCGAGTCTGGTATCTATGAACCGCAAATGACGAGTTTAGTGGGTGTACGTGTTTTCGCTGTGCTAGCCTAAACCGTTTGTTTGTTTCGTGGGTTTCTTCATCTGAACCCACGGGTTCCATTTTAGATACGGCATCCATTTTGTTTCTTGCCCTCAAGTAGCCAGCGAACGGACGCTGTCCGCTTCGCGACCCTGGGATTCCCAAACTTTTGCGGAAGACACGTGTTCCTTTGAGGGTGTCTTTATGATGAGGGGGATGACACTGTAGGGCAGATGGCCCCGCTTGTGGCTCATCTTGCCGTGCCGGTCTATTGTCTTAGTTGTGTATTCATTAGGCACGTCCCCTTTGATGCCTGCAGCTCGTGTTTCCTGGTACCTCCCCTTTTACACCCTTTTTCGATCTGTTCACTGTTCCCGTCTTCCTCTGCACCTGTTTTTGTCTCTTCCTTGATTTGTTTACTGCTGATTGGAATGTACGAATGGTGAGAAAATGTGCTTTTACAGTTGGGAACTACCAAACGTTACTGTACTTATGTTCCGGGCCCTGAATACATGAAAGCGACCCCCTTATGGTCTTTACGATGGGAACCAGGTTGTAATCCTTTGTGCACCATGCTAACTTATGAGAGAAAACTGTATAAAAGGAGCGATCCACAGATACAAGTTGAATCAGACTCTGCGAACTTACATGCTGTGTACTTCACGTGACTGTTTTCCCTGCAGTAAATAAACCTCGAATCTTTGACGCCGAAGGAAGTGTCCCGTGTCTCTGTCATTTGTACGCCGGAACAGGTTACCCACGAAGGTTTTAGGTGTTATCCCTGGCACCGCTGGGTCTTAGAAAAACCCAGTCCTTCAGTTGGCGCCCAACGTGGGGCTGCATCAGTGGTACCGGTCCAAAGCCCGACGATCGTGAGGAACTTCGTGTGAAATCTCCGAGGGAAGGTGCACCCCGCTTCATCGATCCTGTTGTCGAAACAAGTGGCCCGACGACTTTTCCTGCGAAGATTCCCGCCTCCTGACGGCTGCGACGGACTGCTGCCCTGACTGTAGACCTGTTTTGGCGCCTGGCGTAGACCTTGGTACAGCGAGACGATTGACGGGCCTTCCTGGTGACGCCATTGATCTTTGAGTTAAGTATTTGTGGGTCGCTCCCAGAGTCCTTAGTTGTGGGTGCTTAGTTGTTGCATGGTTCCATTGCATTTGTGGTTCTTAGTACTTTGTTCTTTGTTGTGATATTTGACGTCTGCAGTCGCCAAAAACCGAGGGTTTTTGATCTTTGCAGGGACATTGTAAATCCTATAACCCTTGACGTTTGTGAAACTCGGTTAGTGTGCACGATGCCTGGCTGTAGTACTTTGTTCAGTTGCTTTAAAGGTTGTGGTGCGGATTCCCGGCTGGAGGACTCGTGTCCGATACCTCCGGTTGGAACTCCAACTTATGAGCTGTACAGTAGACATGGTTTGGGTCCAATCACATTTAACGAGTGTTGGGTTTGTTATACTAAAAAAGATGGTGTCCTTAGTTGGCCACCTCATGGTAGTTTTGAGACCCCGATTTTAGATAATCTAGAAGCTAAATTGTTCCAAAGGAAAGCAAGGCCGGCCATGTTTGATTCCTTTCGGTTGTGGCGTAAAGAAGCCAAGCAGAGAGAAATCAAGCAGATTAAACGTAATAAGAGAGAAGGTGTCGTTACAATGGTAAGAAACGCAGAGCAGTTCTAGCGAGATAAGGAGGGGAAGGAAAAGGAAGTCTTCGATAGATTGCAGCGTATGACTATAGATAAGTGCTACCCCGTTTTACTGACGGGTACAGACAAGAAGGAGGAATCAGTAGAGGACCCCTTGTTGTCCTATCTCTTGAAGTCACCACCTCCGTACGCACAGTGTACTGTAGTTCCAATGGTTCCCCCTGTCCCTGTTCCTCCACCTGCTCCCGTTCCTGTTCCACAACCTGTCCCCGTACTTCAACCCGTTCCTGCTCCTCTACCTACTTCCGTCCCTAATGCTCCTCCGCTTGTACTTCCCCATACTCCTGTTCCCGCTGCTCTTACTGTTCTGGTTACTCCTGCTGTTTCTTCTGTACCTGACGCTTCTCTTGTTACCCCGTTGAGTTACTCTTCTTCTCCATCTGTTCGACGTCGTACCCCCTCTGTTGCTGCTAACTTCTTTAATTCTCTTGGACCTATTCTTGAGTCCGCTGGTTCGGATGGTCCTCAAAGACGAAGTCAGCTTCCCGGTAGTAGGGAACGTGACTCGCTGTATAACATGGCGATGGGTTGGATGAAATACCCCCTTAGGAATCCTCCGCGTGTGGTGCTTGATACGTTTTGTCAATTCAACGTACCGACACAAAGGTTCGTGTTTGAAGAAATGTGCAAGCTTTTACGTGACTTAATATCGGCTGATGCATCTGATGATGTATTGACTGCTTTGACTAATCTTCAGCTTCAGTTTGCGAGCGGAATGTTGGTGGGTCCCAATGTTCGGCATGCTGTAGAGCAGTTGTTATCTTTTTGTCCTTCTATAATGCCTCGGGCATTGTTTCTAGAAGACATTGAGGAACCGCTAGCAGCGCCTGGTCAGTATCCCATGCGCGAAGTTCCACCAGTGTGGATGCCAGGTGATGCTAATGCCGTTCCTATTATCCTGCCACATTTCCAGAGAGTATGGATACACCTCCCATGGAAGCGGTCGGAAGTTTTGCAGGTAAAGCAATCTTTGCCTGACCCTCGCAAAAATCCTGCTGGATATTACAAAGAATTATCGCAGTTGGTAGATGCTACGATAATGAATCTTGCTGACATTGATATGTTGTTCGGTAACGTAGTTCCGCAACCGGTTTGGGCGAAAATTCGTCAGGAAAACCATGTAGCAGAATTAGGTGGTGATTGGGCTGCTCTTATAGCGGCGGATACACGGCAAATTGGTGGAGCTAAGCCTGAACAGTTAATTACGGCTTTGCCCCAGCGAATTATTACCCTTATGAAAACGCTTATGCCAGCTATGAAGGTGAATTGGGACAAACTGTCCGCTTGCAAACAAAAGAAGGATGAGAGTGTCTCTGATTTCTTTACGAGATTTGAGGAGGCATTCATTGATCATAGTGGTCAGGATATGGGTACTGAGGGAGGTCAGCGATTGTTTGTGGACAAGTTTGTCTCAAATTTGTTGCCGGACCTAAGCAACAAATTACGAAATTCAGAAAGTGCGTGGGCTGTTTCCACTTCTGCTCAAATATTGGCCACGGCCCAATATTATGAGAATAGAGAGAAAGAAGAAAATGATCGAGCAGATAAAAAGACAAAAGAACTCAAAACTAAAGTATTGTTGCAACAGGCGTATCCTCCACGTTCGAATCAGAATGATTCACAACAGCGGAATCGATCACAATCTCAGACGAATAGGTCGCAATCACGTAATGACTCCTCTTCGCAGAGATCTACTTTAGGATACAATCAGTGTGCCTATTGCAGGGGAGAGGGTCATTTGAAATTTGATTGTCCAGTTTTGCTTGATCGAAATAATGGTAATTCATCTAGAGGAGGTCGTAGTGGTCCTCAACAGGCATCACGTGGTAGAGGTCGTGGTGCTCAAAATGATCGTTCTAACAATTCTTCTGACTCTAATAATTGTTTCGATCAGCGTGGATCGTCGCAAGGCAGATCCGCTCAGTACAATGTGGATGATTATTACGTCGATCAGGAGCCTTTTCTGTTGGACACTGGTGCAGCGAAAAGTTCCATCATGCATTCCAAACTCCCTGGCGCGCCTTTGTCTGGCTTAACAAATGTTTCCGTTGGATTCTCTGGCGCCCCCGTTAGCAATCCGGTTTCTCGTCCGTTGCCCCTTACAATTGGGCCTCGTGAGCTGAAAGCTCCTTTGATTTTGACTACTGGTTGTGGTGAAAATTTTTTGGGTTTAGATTTGCTGAAACGACTGTATGCGACTTTGTATTGTTCTCCTGCGGGAGTGAAGCTTACTTTGGGTGAGAGAGTCATCTCACCTATGTACTTGTCTCTTGATAAGCTTCCACCGGAATTGAGTTCTCTTCCTGCATCTTTGTGGGCGACAGGTCCCAATGACGTGGGCCTGCTTGACATCTCCCCTTATGTTGTTCACTTGAAATCTAATGTACGATTGCCACGTATTCCCCAGTACCGTATCTCCCTTGATGGTGAGCGAGCGTTGTTAGCGATCATCTACGACTTAATTGAGAAAGATGTTATTGAGGAGACTCGGGGAAACGTGTGTAATAGTCCTGTGCTGCCCATCTTGAACCGCACTGATCCATCTAAACCACCTGTTTATCGTTTTGTTATCGATTTACGGGAAGTGAATAAAATTGTGATTTCTCAGTTCCCTGTAGTGCCTGACATCACGGCTCTATTGACTCTGATTCCAGCATCGGCGTCCTGGTTCTCAGTGATCGATCTGAAGAATGCTTTCTTCAGCATTCCGATTGCTGAGGAGAGTAGGGACTTTTTCGGTTTCTCTCTTGGTGGTCGTAGTTTTAGGTTCAAACGCGCTCCTCAGGGCTACAGTGAGAGTCCATCGATATACAGTCAAGCCTTGAAAGGCCAACTTGACGCGTTTGTGTTGCCGGTTGGTGCGGCCTTGATCCAATATGTTGACGACTTATTGGTGGCTGCAGATACTCAGGACATTTGCAAAATTGCTACTGTATCGTTGTTGCAGCATCTCTGTGACTTACATCACAAGGTGTCACCTTCCAAATTGCAATATTGTTGCCAAGAAGTAACCTATCCAGGTCACTTATTGTCAAAGGAGGGAAGAAGGTTGACCCCAGAGAGAATTGCAACAATTGCTCGAATGACTGTGCCAACAACTCAGAGAGATGTGCGTGCCTTTTTAGGTATCACGTCATACTGCAGGCAATGGATTCCAAATTTTTCATTGCTAGCGAAACCATTGGTAGCCCTTACGTGTAAGGATGTTCCAACTCCTTTACCATGGACGGAAGAATGTCAGAAAAGTTTTTCTGAACTGCGTGATGCGTTGTGTTCGGCTCCTGTGTTGGGTACCCCTGACTACAGTAAGCCGTTTACACTATACGTTCACGAGAGGGAAGGTTGTGCGTTGAGTGTCTTAACGCAACAGTTCGGTGGTAAGCAGCGTCCATGTGCATATTTTTCCTCGACCTTGGACCCAGTAGCTAGAGCATTGCCGAGTTGTTTGAGAGCAACAGCGGCAGCTGCGGTGTCCATTCGACAATCTGCAGGATTGGTCATGGATAATATGCTTACGGTGATGGTTCCACATGCAGTCGACACTCTCTTAAATCGTACAAAAACTCAACATCTGACGAGTGCAAGGTTGTCTGGTTATGAGTTGACGCTTTTGGCAAGTCACATTCAAATAAAACGTTGCAACGTCCTGAACCCGGCGACTTTGTTGCCAATCAGTATGGAATCAGACGAAGTAGCACCTAATGACTGCTACTTACGAACGGAGGAAGAAACAAAAGGTCGAGTAGACCTGAAAAATACTCCATTGGAAGATCCCGATGGGATCTTGTATGTGGATGGGTCGTGTTTTAAGCTGCCGAATGGAGATGTGACGACTGCGTATGCTGTGGTGACATTGAGCACTGTTGTGGAGACTGCGAGATTGAATCAGAACTCTGCTCAGGCGGCAGAGCTGATTGCCTTGACAAGAGCGTGTGTTTTGTCGAAAGGGAATTGGGTGAATGTGTTCACCGACAGTCAGTATGCATTTGGTGTTGCGCATAGTTTTGGACGTTTGTGGAGAGAGAGAGGTTTTATGACATCGCATGGCACGAAGATCCAGCACGGACAGCTTGTGAATGATCTTTTGGATGCACTTACATTGCCTAAGCAGGTGGCGATTATTAAATGTAGTGCACACCGTAAGGTAACGGATGATGTTGGTCGGGGCAATGCGTTCGCTGATGAAGTTGCTAAGGAGACTGCCAGGAACCTTACAACTAGAATGTATGTGACGAGTTCGGTAAGGTGGCCCACAGAAACAAGTATGTGTGAGGACACTATCGAGAGTGTGAAAGCGATTCAGAATGAGGCCACCGAGACTGAAAAGACCAAGTGGAAAGAGAGTACGGGAAAGCTGGATGCGAATGGTTGTTGGATTGATTTGTCGGAAAATAAGAGGTGGATGTTGCCGGATGCGTATGTGCTAGCTATTGTGACGATGGCACACGGCTTGGCACATATTAGCGCGAAAGGTATTTGTAAGTTGTTGTCCCCGGTATGGAAGAATGATGGTATTGCTAAGTGTGCTGAGAGATTGGTTAAGAATTGCATGATATGTATGATGTACAATCCTGGTAGGGGAACTCCTACACCTCCTGGCCATTTTGCTCCCCCTTCATGTCCCTTTGAAGTGATTCAGTTAGACTTCATCCATATGGAGCGATGCAATAACCTAAAGTACGTTTTAGTAGTGGTTTGCGCATTCTCCCGATGGATCGAAGCCTACCCTCTCAAAGACAATACTGCTCTGTCCACTGCAAAGATCCTACTGAAGGAATACTTTCCTCGGTATGGAATGCCACGGATTGTATGGTCTGATAACGGAAGTGAGTTTGTGGGGAGTGTGATGAAGAGTGTGTGTAAGGGCCTTGGAATTACACAAAAATTCCACAGCGCCAATCATCCTCAGTCAGCAGGTTTGGTTGAAGGGTATAATGGCACCCTTAAATTAAAGTTGGCGAAGATTCAGGCTACGACTGGTCTCTCGTGGCCTGACGCTTTGCCTCTAGCTCTTCTGTCAACTAGGGCGACTGTACACTCCCGGGTAGGGCTTAGTCCCTATGAGATTGTGTTTGGCCGCCCTGCCAATGTTTGGGGGGTCCCTAGACCCAGTGTGTTTTCTGATCTTGAGTATCCAATGTTGATCGATTATCTTCATGATCTGACTGCTAAACTGAGGTTAATTCACCAACAGGTCTTTGAAGCACTGCCGACGCAGATGGAGGGTCCAGGCCACCAGCTCCAGCCCGGAGACTGGGTGGTGACACAAAATTTTGCTCGGAGGCGTAACCTTGAGCCTCGTTTTACCGGACCCTACCAAGTGCTCCTTGCCACGAGGACTGCTGTTCGTTTGGAAGGATGCAAGAATTGGGTGCATGCCACCCATACCAAGAAGGTACCTATACATTTACCAGCAGACTCGTGGGTGAGGAAGGGCATTGCCTCGTCTGAAGCAGAAACTGTGCCAACTTTCGTCCCTTTTAGCGACGCTCAGCCTGTCGGGGAGACCTCAGTGCAGCAGAACGACATTGTTGAACATTTGCCATCACGAAACTCAGGATCTGAACAATTGACTGATCAACAGAACTCTGTTTCATCATCGGATCAACTGTTCGACGACCAAACACGTCCTGGGAGAAGCCGATATTTTCTACGATCCAGTACTAGAGACTAATAATTTTTTTTTACTCCCCTGACATCCACGTTACCCCATTATCACTATCCAGTTTGAACACACTTGCATTATTGTGATTTTGAAATTTTGAGTCTTTTTCTATGTATACGTTTTTGCTTCCACAGCTAAGATATATGTATTGTTGATTAAAAATACCTTACATCCGGGTGGACCGTAGGGCCGCGCGGGTACTTCCTTCTGGTTAGTAGGTCTTGACACTAGGTCGAAGACCGTCGGTTCCTAGGAACTCCTGGGGATTGGCTACTGCTACACAGAACGAAGTGCGTCAAAAACGTTGCGGACGGTTTTAGAGGATGGCTTTCTCAAAGCTGTCAGAATTGGAAAAGGCTCAGGCCCAAAGATTTGAATTGCGTAAAGTAGCACGAAGAAAATGCTTCATGTTTCAGGTGTTCCTCCTATTTGTAACTGTTTCTTTGTTATTGGTGGGTGGGGTGTATTACACGATACAGTCCTTGTTGCCTACTGCCTCACCTACCCCTTCTTCTGAACCTAAACCTATCTCCACTGTTTCTCCTCATTCCTTCCACATCTTACCACAACACGAGCAGGCTAGACGTGCGGAGTTCATGAACAATTCCTTCGTTCAGCTCCTTCATCAGCATCAGTTGGTTGTAAACACTACCAACTGTTGGGTGTGTGGTTTAATGCCACATACCACCGATAAGGGAATTCCGTACTTGGTCCTTCCTTACAGTTCCCAGGGTTCAGCTCGAGCATTCCAAACAATGTTTCGAAGCGTACTAGATTCCTACCCCAGTCGAGAGCCACGTTCTCCACACTTTGGTCCCGGTCCGTACCATAAGCCCTTGGCAATAGCGATTGCTGATTTAGATAGGGATATCTAAGAGCCGTCGCTCATCCCAGAGGAAGAGGTGCGAGCCTATAGGGATCTGAGTGAGGTTGAGTATAGTGCGCTCGTAGGCGAAAGACAGCTTAAGAGCTCGTCTCCAATGTGGATCGTACCCCACCTTGGTAATTTCAGTCTAAAAGGCTGTGGCCGAAGCCCGAGAGCTCATCTCGGGGAGAGTGCTTGCTCCGAGACGTATGTTCTACCGATGCTCTCGTCCCCTGTTCTCCTGACTGCCAAGGGTACGTACTTTGTCTGTTATGACTGTGCATATACATGGTTGCCCCTTGACTTCGCGGGCACCTGTTATATTGCAAACTTGTTGCCACCGACCTTTACGGTTGCCGCAGATTACCACAAGACTAGAGTTGTGAGGGGCGTGATTAGCAAAGAGGACACTGCCGGTCAAGAGGCAGGAGACTTTTTCAAGGGTTTCTTTCCGTTTTGGGGACCTATGGTCAATAGTAGGAACCTGAGACAGTTGACTCGAGTGGTGGAGTCGACTGCTAATATCACTGCCAGTGCCCTTGGCAATATCACAGCAGAGCTTCAGGCGGATAGGCTTATGACGTTACAAAACCGTATGGTTTTAGACGTTGTCTTAGCAGATCGAGGTGGAGTATGTAAGGTGATCCATTCGAGCTGTTGTATTTTCATTCCAGACAAGGCTCCGACTGTTTATCAAGCCATCTCGAAGTTGCATAAGATCTCTGAGTCCATACACGTGGACGTAGGGGATTGGACGCTAATAGGGTGGTTTTGGGGCCTAATGTCGACTTGGGGTTGGAAGATTCTGATGATTATCGGAGTTGTTGTGGCATTCCTGTTCACGTGCTGTCTTTGTGTGCAGTGTGGTCCTGCCTTATGTGGCCTCTGTGCTACAACGTGTATAAGACGGCCGCCTGTTACCAAGGAAGCATTGATGGATAGAATTATGTTACAGCAGCATCTAGATGGTCTGATGAATATCGAGATCGATTATGATTCCGACTAGTGCTTGCCTACATGAGGGCAAAAGGAGCGTCTGAGGTTCCGTGACAATCGTAAGTGGTGTTTTCGACTCGCACGAATATGATCGAATCTGGTATCTATGAACCGCAAATGACGAGTTTAGTGGGTGTACGTGTTTTCGCTGTGCTAGCCTAAACCGTTCGTTTGTTTCGTGGGTTTCTTCATCTGAACCCGCGGGTTCCATTTTAGATACGGCATCCATTTTGTTTCTTGCCCTCAAGTAGCCAGCGAACGGACGCTGTCCGCTTCGCGACCCTGGGATTCCCAAACTTTTGCGGAAGACACGTGTTCCTTTGAGGGTGTCTTTATGATGAGGGGGATGACACTGTAGGGCAGATGGCCCCGCTTGTGGCTCATCTTGCCGTGCCGGTCTATTGTCTTAGTTGTGTATTCATTAGGCACGTCCCCTTTGATGCCTGCAGCTCGTGTTTCCTGGTACCTCCCCTTTTACACCCTTTTTCGATCTGTTCACTGTTCCCGTCTTCCTCTGCACCTGTTTTTGTCTCTTCCTTGATTTGTTTACTGCTGATTGGAATGTACGAATGGTGAGAAAATGTGCTTTTACAGTTGGGAACTACCAAACGTTACTGTACTTATGTTCCGGGCCCTGAATACATGAAAGCGACCCCCTTATGGTCTTTACGATGGGAACCAGGTTGTAATCCTTTGTGCACCATGCTAACTTATGAGAGAAAACTGTATAAAAGGAGCGATCCACAGATACAAGTTGAATCAGACTCCGCGAACTTACATGCTGTGTACTTCACGTGACTTCTGTTTTCCCTGCAGTAAATAAACCTCGAATCTTTGACGCCGAAGGAAGTGTCCCGTGTCTCTGTCATTTGTACGCCGGAACAGGTTACCCACGAAGGTTTTAGGTGTTATCCCTGGCACCGCTGGGTCTTAGAAAAACCCAGTCCTTCAGGTGCGACCCGCGCTGTGGGAGCCTACTCGGCTTTACAAGCCCCTCCAGGCGCGAAAGGAAGGTGGCGGCTTCCTCTGCCGCAGGGCTGGCTGGGGCTTGAAGTCTGCCCCCACTCGGTGCAACAATGGCTACCACGCTGCAGGAGCCTACTCGGCTTTACAAGTGCCTCCTGGCGCGAAAGGTGGGACGGCGGGCGCTTCCTCTGCCGCAGGGCTGGCTGGGGCTTGAAGTCCGCACCCACTCGGTGCAAAAACAGATGTTGGGAGTTGGTGGTGCAGGGTGCAATTAAGGGGAATTCGGCATATGGGGTGTAGGTTGGGATATACAGCGTAGAAGGTCGAGTAAAATATAGGTTTTGCTAGTAGTGTAAGGTAATAGCGGTGGAGTACGGTTTGATGAGGGTGTTAGTGAGAGTGTAAATTGTGGCATAGGGTTGAGGTGGCAATTGTCTAATTGGAGGTGAGTGAAGTAGTGCTGATGGTGATGTAGATGCAGATAGGGTAAAGATAGTGGTGAGGGTGTAGGAGTGATGTAGATGTTAATTGTTGTGTAGGTAGTAATCTGGAAGATTAATGGAAGGGGATAGCAGGGGAAATAGTGATTGTTCTGATCTCTCTGGAGACAAATACAGCCTTCAGTGAAAGGGAGGCAGCAACATGCAACTGGGGGATATGCAGGCAGGGTACTGTCAACATGGCGTAGGTGGGTGTGCACGTACTGTACTGTGGCTACTTAACAATTCACTTCTGCATCAGTCAAACAATACCATAAACCAACGATAACCAAGCCCCTCATAAATATAATCACTTACTTAACATTTGAAGCAGTAATCACCACTACAGAGTCTGACAAAAACAAAACAATGCAGGGAGGGGATAACAGGGAAGATGTCAGATCAACAGTAATGCCTTCTCTTAAGTTCATGAGGGACATGTCCAGCTTTGGGAAGTGAAAGGGAAAAAGCAACATGTATCTGAGTGATGTAGAGGTGTTGGATCACGACGGTATAAGTGGTAGTGTATGTTGAGTAGGCTTTATAGTATGAACAACTTACAGTCCTCCTGTTGATCACTCAAAGAACACCATCAGCAAAGGAAAAGCAAGATCCACAAAATTCAAACAATGTCCATTAAAGACTTCCCCCTGTAACACTAGACAAACAATAACTCCTCAATATAGACAGAAATGAAAAACACAATCACAGACAGCCTCAGTAAAGCACTCGCTGGTCACACCCATGTACACAAATAAAGCATTATTTCCCAAGTTTTATATACACTGGGATTACGCAAAACTAAGAGATAGAAAAACAGAAACACAAAGAGGGTGAAAAGGAAGTTCTAAAAGAAAAAGAATCAAACCTGATCTGTTTAGCATCAACCTACTATCTTCAAATATTCTTTCATAAGAGAGTGAAATCAAAGCCATATTCAAACACTTACGAAATCCTTTCAGGACCCTTTTTCATGCTCATGGAAAAGTCTACAGCTTTATCAATTTTTCATCTATTTGTTAACACAAGCCAATCAGATGCAACACAGATCACTAAAACAAGGCTGAGCATAACCCCACAGTCTCAAAAACAAACGTGCAAATAGCAAACCTCCTTAGCCTATAAACCCTCGTGACATAATAAAGACATCATAAAAGTTTTTTGACTGAGAGCCCTTTTTATAAAAGAAGGCTAACTCCCCAGTAGCAACAGAACCCTTACCTTCTACCCTAAATAATAGAATCGCCTTCCACTCCCACAAAAATGCAATTTACCATAAGAGGCGCAGCCTAATGCCTGACCGCCCACCTCATGAGAGCGGTTTCTCTACAGCTTCAAGCTTTATCTACTGCCACCTCCTCCTCGACACTCCAACGCTGGCATCCGCATTTAGGTGCAGGACAGAGACTGCAACTATTTGGGTCACCAACGATGCCCTTCAGATACCAAAGTGAATATAGGCCTCATTATCCTCATGGCAGAGAAAGTTGACCACACCACCCTCAGCTTCCACCTTCTCATTAAACACTACCAAAGGTTGGCAAAAAAAGTGCAATTTCTTGTTCATATGAAGAAAAAAGTATATACATATGGAACGATCTTCATCAACACACTTCTCCTTATTTGGCATCTCCTAAAGCTCTAGTATTTTATTCAAGATGTTTACCTCTACATGACACTTCTGCGGGCCCTGCTAGTGAACTGACAAATGTCAGTATACCAATATGCTAACACTACACAGCTATTCCAAAAGGTGTTGTCAGGGGAGGATATCAAACACCACACATTTTGTCTCAGTTTCATCCAGTCTTAGATACTAAGGGGCACATTAGGATGGCGGGCGGACTTTGTCCGCCCGCCATCCCGTCGTACAAAGGGACCGCCCGCCATAAGGGTAGGGGGCCCCGTGGCTGCCCTTAGGATGCGCCCGCCCCAGTGGCGGGCGCATCCTGCATTCCGGACATTGTGGTGGGCGGTGCACTCAGCACCGCCCGCCACAATGCCAGGAAGGCATGTTGTGCACTTTCATGCACAACATAGCAGGCACTGTGCGGTGCCTGCCATGTTGTTCATGGAACTGCAGGAGAGTACCAAAGGTACCCCCCATGTGCACTCCCCACCCCCCCGGAATCCCTGGGGGCCCGCAACGGGCCCCCCAAGCAGACTCTGCATGCCTTTCCGTGGCGGCATTTGAAAACCCACATCTTAATATGGCTGGCAGTGTCTTTCAGACACCGCCACCATATAGAACCCTCTTCCGCCCGGAGCGGGCGGAAAAGCTGCGGACGGTCATTCCGTCCGCCACGGAGCCCCCAGCCATTGTAATATGGCGGGGGTCATTTCAGCACGGATGATGGGCAGATTGCCCCCGCCGGGCCGGCGGTGGCAATCAGCCCGCCATCCTAAAGGGGCCCTAAGTGTCTTCTTAAAGCTAGCCTCCAACAAAAGAGACGTTATAATTCAGAATAAAATCTAATTTAACACTCAGCTACAAACATACCTCATTAACATGTACCCAGGTTCCCATCACCACTCTTTCCCTGCCTCACTGTAATAATAAGTTACATTAAATTATATGAAATACCCATGGCAACAAGAAACCCTAAGTAGCCTGACATCTGATAAACCCCTCTGCTGACTTCAAACAACTACAAGGGCTAACTTTGACAGATTGGTCCAGTAATCCTAGAAGGATTGCACCAATGTCTGCTGTTCATGATGCACACCAATGGAAGCACACTGCAAGGAGACAAATTAATATAAAGAATACTGTATAGTCCTGTCTTAATCATCCCGAATTCTCTGCATACCATGCATTTTTGAAAGAATGGGCAATGCAGCATGTATTTTATAAGTGAAATACAGTCTTCAGAATTTAAGAAACCTATCCACTTAGAACAAAAGTCCTAAATGTACACAAAAAATACAATGCCACAATAAACAACGCTCACCTATTGGTACATATCAAAATCTGAAGAATCATCTATTGTGCTTTTTTTCTCATGTATAAAGGATGTAGGCGTTGAAGACGAGCAGTGAAATGATGCAGGGATGCATACTGAATGTGATAGGAATGTCCGGAATTGTACTGATTTTTAAGCCTTTGGGTTTTCTTTTATTGTGAAAAATTTCTCCCCAAAACACACAAACCTCCTCACTGTTACTTAGACTCTCGAAATGAAACTGGTTATAGCAGGCTTGAGTTTAAACATCTATGGCTAATATTTATTTTCTAGCGCACGCTAGAATAATGTGAATTTGGGAACAATGTACTCAAAGAACTATTGAAAACCCCACTAATTTCTCATTTAATAAAATCACTCAAAATATGGCTAAATTAATTATTTACAAAAAAAGTAGTTAATTCATTAAAAATTATCTGGTCATTAGTTCGACTGCAAAAATAGTTGCTGGCTGTGTATCGTATTGCTAACTACTGTGCTATGCTATCCTCTGGAGCTAAACTAGTGCTTTTCTAAAAATTCCCAATAAAATAAATGATAAAAATAACAAAACACATCCATTTGTTAAAAAGATACGCATCTATAAAAATGAGCCTAAAAATTATCAAGTAAGTGTAAAAAGAGTTGATATGCTATAAAACTGGATTCATTCTCTGAAATGTATTGGTTTGCAGTCCTGCAGTCTGTTGATCCCTCTCCTCATTTGCTTTGCATCAAATCAGCTAATTTCCAGATTTTTGGCCCGATTCACGATTTCGAATTTGTGGACTGGAAATTAAATATTCGCCAAGCCCGACCGCATATAGGATTCAATGATTCTGCACGTGTTTTAGTTGGCATAACACAAAAATTGGTCAGTTACAGCAATTCTTGGCTTCAGTACTCTCTAACCACGTTTTCTACATCACACGGAATAGACGTCAACGGGTTGGGATCTTTCTATGATTGTTAACTATATTACAGCAATGTGTTTATTAATCCAACAACGCTGCAACTGCCCTAAACAACTATGTTGCTGTGTACCCAGGCTTCGAACTCCTGAAGCACAAACGTGATTGCCTTCAGTAAAAATGTGCATTATTGCTCTCTGCTTGTGCCTTGATTCTGTAGCGCAAATCCCTATCAATGGCGACCATGAAGTCTACAAGGATTATATGGAATATTCCTTTCTCAACAATCTTTTAATGATCATTTTACTGAGAGGAAATATTTAGCTAACAACAATCAGTGGAAAGATTCAAGAAGCAATTTCAGTTTTCTCTTGGGGGAAATTTCACAAATTCAAAGGATGCACTAGGGGACAGGATACAATTGCGACAAATCTTATAGATGAGCAGGAAAGGGGACATTTCACACTTTTGATGTTTGCGGACCAGGGGACTAGTATAACATGCAGCACTGATGCAAAATCGTATATAACATCCCTGCACACTTCCTGGGGATGTTCGTGGGGCACACAAACACCACAACACAAGCATCCACACACACAAAAGCATTTGTATGTTGGAAAGAATGTATGAATGTTCATACCCACATCAGTGTAAAATGCATGCATTAGCTTGCAGACTGCTATACACAGTAAATTCTATATTGGAATCATCACAAACTTCCATGTCGTGGATTTCTCACGCCTTCCATTATGAAAAACAAACTACAATTTTTCACTGCATTGAATGTCACTCCAATCAAATGCTCCCTTATGGGTTACGGTCTAATCTGCATGACATGGAGCATGGGGTGGTAAATCCAAGTTGTTTTGATGTTTGTGTGAAGAACAAATACAACTGCAAATCTCTTGGCAGGACCTTGCTTCACCCACATAATCTGGAGAACATCCATATGTGAGCCGAGTCTAAGCCTCCAAGAAGGCCGCTGCCCTCCCGCCCATGTCCGCCAGCACTCTGATCTGACTTTACGCCTTAATCTGATCTAATCCGGCCTGGCATTAACTTCATCTGTGCAATGAAACCTGGAGTATCCATTCTAATATTTGGTGAGGAAGGCATTTACTAAATTACTTGCTGCAATCATATGGTGTTGTTTAGCTCCTTATTTTAATCAGATGATGCATCTCCCGGGAACATTATCGGCGATTAGTGTGAAACCCATGTCTGCTCTTTTTGGAACAAAGAACTCCTCGGAAATTAAATGCTCAGGCAACAAAGCACGGATGCCATCCAGAAAAGTCAACACAGGAATAAAAACACAAGTAATAAACACCGGCTCAAACGTAGCATGCCCATTCAATGCTAAGAAAAAGAAATGCATCTACATAAATAAATAGCAGGGAATGGGTTTGGTGTGAAAGGGGTATTATGTTTAAGAAAACAATAGAGCGATTTCTTCTAATTTGGAGGGTTATTCAACTACCTATTGAATTCATTGTCAAATATTCTAAATCGTGCAATAATTGCATGCAAAGTGTAAATACACATTTCGCATTTTAATAGTTTGTCTATAGCCAACAGGAAATTCAACAGGCAGAGAATTCGAATATCTATCAATGTGACATTGCATTTCGATTGCTGCAAAGAACACTTTTGCTTCATTCTTTGTATATTGAAAATGAACTGAAATAGACAGAGAAGGGGAAAGTTTAAAGCTACAAATTTCGATTTAAAAGGGCATACCAGGAACGCGGTTTAAGACCAGCATCAGTTAGGATGGGATCGATTATGAAAAATAAAGCATGACGTTTGCTCAGAAGTCTATTCCATGCAGATGTGATACCCAAGATAAACACGGACCTATGTACGGATTAACAGCAGTAATGTCTTTGTGTCAAAAGAACCAAGCAACATACCATTGCTTGTTGAATTGGGGACATCAGATCTAGATAGCCTGGCATACTGATTTCTGCTATGTTACTGCTGTATGTCAAAACTCAAAATATCAAGTTTCTGATATCAGCCTACAGGAATATCTACTTCTGAATATTGACTACCAATATATCGTCAAGGTAAGTATACACAAGTAACCACAGATTTTCCATTCTTTGTCAAGGTATTTAAAAGTGGAGTTAAGAATTGTAAATCTACAGATTTATGTAGCGCTAACTGGTTCCTGAAATGTGGTAGTGCTTTACATGAGCACCAATTACATTACACAAGGACACATTCATTTTTTTAAGGTCAGGGAGATTTGCTCAGAATTACAGGATGCTGAACCAAAGCTGGGACTAGAACCTGGATTCCCAGTTCCAAAGACAGCAGTTATGCCCGCTATGCCGCTTCTTTGACCAGGTACAAAGGGCGTCTGTAGGTTTATCAGAAACTCAATCTTCTGGTATTACACCTTGGTTACTTGTATATCTACAACACTGCGGCCCATAAAGCACCAACTTTAGGACTTTATATACTGTGAGAGCTTGCCACCACATCTCTACACTTTCCTTACACATTTGGCACTTTCACTACATTTACAAACGAAGGGTGGAAAATGCACTTCTGTACGGTTGTGAGAAGTAATCAATTAAGGACTATGGGGCATATTATCAAGAAACAACGTTAACATTATCCCCGCTTTAGCAGCAGAAAACTGCTACTAAATCGGCGATAATGGGCTTGATAATACGCCCTTGGGAATTCCCATTGAAGCCCATGTTCTGGTGGGAACATGGACCTCTATGGGAATTCTCTACGGCGTAATATCAAGCCCATAATCGCCGCTTTAGCGGCAGTTTTCTGCAGCTAAAGCGGCGATAATGTTAACGCCGTGCTTGATAATATGCCCCTATGTTTCTTGAGTGACATTTTCTGAGGGGGCAGATCTCAATACCAGGCCAATGGATAACTATCAAATCAGAACAACACTGTCCTGGATTCGGAAAAAGAGCTTGTGTTTGCAGTGTGTTAGCATGAATGGCCACCTTAATAGGAAAGTTCTACTCTCTTGACTGACGCAAACTCTAATAAAATTCCAAGGCCGGCTCCTGGATGCCAAATTAAAAAAGAGGCATCCAATTTTTCTTCTTTCTACCCGTGCACAATTCATTTCCACAATGTTGGGCACCAAAAGAAACCCTTTGTTAAGCCCAGTATTTGTAGTAAAGTATTTGCCTTTAGTTCATATTTCATATTTCCTTCATTGCGGAAATAATTTGCTAACAGGTTTTGGCCGACTGGGAACTCCAGTCAAAGGAATAACCAGAAGATCAACATCTCCCCAATGAAGCACTAAACCTATAATGACACAGAAAGGGCAAAGCAAGTAAGCCCGACCCTTCCTAGAATTGTTCCATTTACCTGTACATCTATCTGTACATTCATCCTCCCACCTTCCCATCCGCTCTTCGTTTATGCTTCCATCCATCCGATAAACATGTAATCAGTTAAATGACCATTTCATACATCCATTCTTTTACCCACTCCTCTATACTTACACCATTACATCTATTCTAGGGTCAATGTGCTCATCATCCACCCATCCATACGCCCATTGTTTAGTTCTTCCTTCTAGCCATCCTTCCATACATGTATCCATTCTTCCAATTCATTTCCTGTCCTTGTTCTTTTTACCTTTCCTGCCTTCCTTCTCTCTCCGTTTTATTTGTTCCTTTTACATTTTCTTACTCCCACCATTTTTCTTTCTCTTTACCTTTTCCCCTTTAACCTTTCCGGTTTTCACATCCATCCTTCATTTCGAGTTTCGACTTCCAATGTCTATTCTTTTTTCCATCATATTTTTTCTCTTTCACCTTTCTGTCTCCTCTCACTCAATTTCCAGCTGTCTCCATTTTCCATAATTTCTTTCTTAGTCTTTGTAAATGAACTTGTCTCACTTAGGAGCTCTTGACCCTTTCGTCTCAGTCCAGAACTTGTCTCACTTAGGAGCTCTTGACCCTTTCGTCTCAGTCCAGAACTTGTCTCACTTAGGAGCTCTTGACCCTTTTGTCTCAGTCCTGACCTGGTATTAACACGTTATTTCAATTTTCTCAGAAGAATTAAAAAATTAAACTACTACATTTTAGAGGAATGTTTTATCAGGCAATGGGGCTCAGTGGCAACCCCCACTTTAACTGGTAAAGTGGGGGTTAACAACACCACTGACACCAGTGTTTAATTTAAAACACTTATTTTTAGAGACCAGCACTTATTTTCTGCAACAAAAGGCAAGAAACAGTAAAGCAAACAAAGTGCAAAGATGTTGGAAGAGAGAGACAGAAAAACTGTCATAAAGGGAGAAAGCAGGAGCCTACAGGAGTGAGATAAAGGACAAGGAGTGTCTGGTAGTGGAGTAAAGAGGCCTGAGGTGAATTCACGACTATTCAGCCTTGGCATTAAGTGCGCCAACATTTAATTGCACCTGTTACGGATTTCAGAGAAAAGATGTGGGCACCAGCACCCATTCCCTTACAAATGAAGCACTGGTGAGCTCCCTAGGACACTAACCGAATGCTACACGAGTAATGCTGATGTTAGTCAAAGAGTGTCTGCTAATGGGGTGTGGGGGGCAAACGGCACAATGGCAACCACAGAGAAAGACATGCCAATGGCACCAGCGTGGACCTGCATGTAGCTCCCGGAAAATTCTTCTATCATAATGTGATCCTGATAACACCAAGGGGTCCCACGTTAAAAATAGAAGTTAAGAAGAAAAAAAAGGAAACACATTTTTTAATTTGACACATATAATTATTCTTATATACAACACGGACTGCAGTGTTCTATGTGTATCTTATGTGCTCATTAAAACAAATCTCTATCTGTATTTGCACTGGTTTCTGAAAACAAAATGGCTGACACTTCTTCTGCACTCTGCACATTGGATAAGCTGCATGCAGCCTCTCCTTGTATACAATGGACACCCATTTCAGGCACCGCGTAAACACATAACACACATGAACACTCTCTTAAATGTACATGTATATTTGGTGTTTGGACAACAACATCACTTTATGCTCAGTTTAGTGTGAAAGATGTCCTTCTATGTGCCGAAGGGAATACAAACATATGAGCGGACATATATAGTCATAGGTACACGCATGCACAGTTTATCTATTTTACATGTACAAATGTCTCTTATACCAACAGTAAGATCTTCGAAGAAGTAAGCTAATTGAGCTGTTTGTGTTGATAAACTCCTTTCTCTCCAGACTGCTCCTCACTGAGCCATAATTATTTGCAATTTGCCTAAGTCGTCCATTTACTGATACGTCAAGCATGAAACAGAGGCAATTTCAGAAAATGGAAATGCTTCTCAAAATCAATCTTTGGGAAATAATGTGGTAGAAGTTACTGTCTGATGGAAGACTACCTTATAACTGTCACACGGAGATGAATATTAATTTGTTGGGGTTAAGGTGGCTTTGTGCTTCATTTGTTGACTTTGCTTAGCCATCAGCAAGCGGCGCACAATTACTCTAGCAAAGCTATTTTTTCCTAACAGGAGTTGTGTGATTTTGATGTACTTACCAGTCAGCACACATAACAATGTCAAAATGTCCTTCCAGTTGAGCGACATCTGTCTCATTATCCCATCGTAAAACGCTAGAAAAAAAAATGAGTTACTTTATTTTCATGTTCGGATTTTAAGCGATTAACACTATTTTCTTGATTTAAACGTTAGATATAAATGCTGCAAAATGCAGGGTAAGAATGAAAATGGTCATGAACACTCTGCCTTGAACTATGTAAATTTAAGTACCATGTCCGGATATAAAATCGGATACGTTTATGAAATATTGCGGTTTCTCAAATAAAATGCACAACAAAAAGCTGCGCAGGGAGAATGTCAAAGGAGCCCTTTCTTAACATGGACATTTTCCGGAAAGCGGAATTAGACTGCAGAGGCAGCCCTGCTGCATGGCGCCATACCTATGTAGTAGTTGTACTATTTAGCCTTCTACAAGGTCATATATGCTTTTACTTTAATGCAAAGCACTTGGAGTGAGAAGTAGGGGTAGCCATATGGAACGTTAAGGTATAGCAAGTATTAAAATACTGCACACTGTTTTCTTTAAATTTTGCAACTCTGTTTAAATATGCACATAGAAGTATTTTTTTAAAAATAGATATTGCTTCCTTTCACAGCTTTTCACATAGTAATCAAAAACAAAGACTTAAAATAGGTCAATAAATCTATGCAAAGGTAAAAACTATTAGTGCATCAGTGGTAAAGTAGGCTTGGTGAATTTGAGCGAGTAGCAAGTTATAGAATCAAGACATATGTTCCAAAGTGTGATAAACAAGTTAACCGCAAAACACACAAGATGATGGACGGAATGTTGCACAATGGCAAAACATTCACCCCAGTCACAGATCTGGGTTTAATCCATCAATATTTTGCTCACCAAGCCAACCAAGTTCACACATGGCCATATGCAAATCAGTCTTGACCCTGTTCCTCATGGGAACAGTCCAGACCGAACTGCCAAGCCATGTCTTCCCTAGACCAGAATCAAGACTCCTAGGACCGGTTTCTGGCTATCAGCCATCTTCAGCCAGGATAGCTTGACTCCAGTGGCGTAGTGAGCACGGGACCCACGTCTGGGCCTACCCTTCCCACATAGGATGAACACCAAAACACACAAGATGATGGACGGAATGTTGCACAATGGCAAAACATTCACCCCAGTCACAGATCTAGGTATAATCCATCGTTAATTTGCTCACCAAGCCACCCCAGTTCACACATGGCCATATGCAAATCAGTCTTGACCCTGTGCCTCATGGGAACAGTCCAGACCGAACTGCCAAGCCATGTCTTCCCTGGACCGGAATCAAGCATCCTAGGACCAGTTTCTGGCTATCAGCCGTCTTCAGCCAGGATAGCTTGACTCCAGTGGCATAGTGAGCTCGGGACCCACGTCTGGGCATACCCTTCTCACATAGGGTGATCAGCAAAACACACAAGATGATGGACGGAATGTTGCACAATGGCAAAACATTCACCCCCAGTCACAGATCTGGGTTTAATCCATCATTATGTTGCTGACCAAGCCACCCCAGTTCACACATGGCCATATGCAAATCAGTCTTGACACTGTGCCTCATGGGAACAGTCCAAACCGAACTGCCAACCCATGTCTTCCCTGTGTGTTTTGCTGATAAACAAGAAGAAGAAGAACACACCAAAATGCCAGGAGTAGCAGAAGTGACATCACATGCTCGCCCTTTGTCTCAAACCCATAATAGGAAGTGACATCATATGATTTTTGACATTATGGGGCCGATTACAATGTTGGGCAGAAATGCTCTTCCTTACAGTCAGAATCTCCTTGTCCGTATCGGAACACCTCTGACCGACTCAGTCGGTTTACAATCCGCCGACTGAAAATTGACTTTGGGGGGTTTCTGGAAGGCCCCCTTTTAGCCTGTGGCCTCCGGTACGGGCCCAAGGGGGTACCTAAGGGACCCCACTGTAAAACCATGCACTGTGTGGCAGGCACAATGGGGTGCATGCGACAGGGTGCAAGGTTTTCTGCACGCACCCCATTTCCCCATAGAAGCCTGTGTTGTCGGGCGGAACTCGGGCTCCCATAGAAGTCAATGGGACTCCGACCAAACGGTGTTCGGTCACATCGTAATCAGTCAGGTGGAACCGCCGACCGCAAGTTGGTCGGTTCCGATTGCAAGACGGTGCCAAGCGGAAAGTTTCCGCTGGACATCGTAAAGAGCCCCTTAGTTTTACAGGAAGTGCTGTCACATGAGCTAATGACATCACAATAATTGACACTGTTGTAGGTAATAGCCCCTAATGTACACAATATACAGTAAAACAACAGCCACTAATACAGATCAATGTCCAATTTATATACTACCTATTTTAAATAGAGTGCTCACATGATAGGAACATTACAAATGTATTTTTTACTTCTTTAAAACATGTATGCATTTATTCAAAAAGTAAGCACTTTATTAAAATCTCAGTCATGATTTATTGTGTCTGCTACTGTATGCCCCAATAATAAAATACACTAGTAAATAACATGAAGATATATATAAAAAAACAGTAGAGGTTTTCTCCACCTATATTAATTCATATAGACAATATTTTGAATGTGAGCTATGCTGTTAACTTAATCCTTATCACAGTTAGTATACTTTTATTAAGATCACTTGTAAAGAATTATTCAATCATGCAAATCATTTTTTTTTTATTCAAACACCATTTTACATGCTTTTACAATAACAAAACTGGGCAACATGGTTTTTAAATGAATTCAATACTCTACTTTATGCAATAAAACATCTAAAACCATACATCATATAAAAATGTCTCAAATTTACAATGTTTTATCTTCCAACTCATCACTGTTCGTTAAAACATCTGTAAGGCTACATTTCTGCTAAACATCTGCGCCTAGCCACCGTCCATAGGAAGGAGGCAAGGGAGTGACACACATAGGGATCTGGCAACGGTTGGATACATTTCAGTTCAGTCATACATTGGACACAATTATATTTCTGTAACATTGGGACTAAAAGGCTTTCCTTTGGGGCCCATAAAAAGTGCATAAGAATAAAATATGTAGCGTAGTTTGGGACACTCCCCAATTACACAGGCACAGTGGTAACTCATTTACAGAGTAAGTATTTGCCGGGAAGACAAACATTAAAATATATAGTTTAGCCTAAACCTGATTAAGATATAACGCTACTGAATATTATGTACAAATAATAGGTATGATTGTAATATATCTTTAGGAGGGGGAAGCAAAATGTGTGCATTTATTGTAGTTTTAACTTTATTCTTTTCCCAGCTACCATTCCCAGCTTTTTCTAGGATAATCTTTTTTAATTTTGCATTTGTAAACGTGGCACACAGCATCAGCGACACAAATAAATATCGTAATCCAAGCGCAGACTAGGTGTCCTCTATGTATTTTAACCAGGGGATCCTATGGGCATAATCCAGCTTTAAACAATCCCTCAGGATCACCTAGTTTAATGGTATACACTGTCTTTTCCATATAGAGAGCCAGAATAATAATGGGGCCAATCTAATTACATCCTCAATGTATAGGAGATGCATTAACATATAGGGGAGATAATTAACGCTTGAACGGGGAAGCGACAACACCTTCTTACAGAAGTCATACTCCACATGTTGCAAGGGAGCAGGATCCACGGTACCCCAAATTGCTGCCCCATATGTAACACTAATCAGTATTTTCACTTGATATTTTTACCAATTCTGGTTACGGTTAAGACCCCAGTTTTGTAGAAAGCTTCGCAAGTGCCCAAAACCCAGCTTTCCAAGATGGCCTTTCTACTTTGGATCATCTTTTCTCATGATAACTTCTTGTCGAATAATTCCCCCAGATAGGAAAATGTATCAACCACTTTCAGCTTCCTCTTCTCGATACAGAAATTAAGGGATTCCTAGGACGTGGTCCTGCAATTAAAACAAAAGGCTTGGAGATATTGAAACACCGATCTAAGCTAACTATATAGTTTGTTTACACCTCGGTGAGCTTCTGCAGTACCCCTGGAGTCCTTGCCAGGACCACTGCATCGTCCTCATAGAGGAGTACAGGTAAGGGTGATGAGTCAACGTAAGGAACATTTTTTGCGCTCGCCCCAATACTTTCTCTAGCCGGTTTGTATACAAAGAGAACAAGAATGGGGCAAATATACAACCCTGTCTTATCCCTTTCTCAATGTTAAAAATCCTTGTACATTCTCATTTCCCTCCATAACTAACACATGCTGTTGCTCCTGTATATAGTTGCCTAATAAAGGCAACAATCGGGGGATTCACTCCTAGTTCTTCCATTATTACTCAAAATTTGCTTTGAGCCACAAAGTCAAAGGCCGCTGTGACATCCATAAATGCCATATATAATTGCCCCTCTTTGACTAAAGTGTATTTAGACATAATCATGGTCAGGTTTAGGCACTGATCAATTGTACTCTTCCCATTTTTTCTAAAGCCATACTGGGCCCTTGCTAGAATGCCTTTTTGAATGCCCATTCCTCTAGCCTACTTAAAAGCCCTCTGCCCATTAATTTTGCAGTACTATCAAATAATAAGGTAGGTCTATAGTTTTTCAGTGCTGGCTTATCTCCCTTTTTACCGATTGGAACAATTACCGAATGTTTCCAGGTGCTCAGGAGGGGCCTTGTTTATTTGCAGCGTTGAAAACATTCATTCAATTTCTTCCACCTCAAACGTTAAATGGTGGCATGTGTGATCCTCTTATATTGCATTAATATTTATCCTTCAAATGGAATTTCTTTAAGAAAACACATTTGTATTATTAACACATTATCACAAACAAAAACAGACATTGCTCAAAACATTGACAATTTTCTGTAGTCTCAGGCAATAACTGAAAACTGAACAGGTAATGCTCAAATGCTTGAAATCTTTCTAAAGCATGCTAAAAGCAATTAATAAGGCATTTGATATAAAAAATATATAATTAGTAATGTGTAATATTGTCCTATATTTCTTTATGAGGGGTTATGTGAGATGTATAAACTACTCGACCTTTGGCCTTGTGTTTCAAAAAAATATATATAAATCTTTTTAATAATTTATTTCTTTTTTTGTTTCAAATCTTTTTATTAAAAGGAATATCAGAATAAAACATTCAAATAAAGGCTACTCAGTCTCATACAGCAACAGTTTCGTGCATTTACAGCAAAACAATTTCTGGTTCATAGTTCGATATCCATAGTTTACCTGGCATGCAACATATAGAGCTGTGGTTCTGAGCTTCACAACGAAGGATAAAAAATTAAACAGGGTGTAGGGGAGGTCTTAAAGTTGGGAAAAGGAGGGTGAGAGGAGCTATCCATGCAGGGCGAGTTAGGGACTAGATAGTGGACTCGCTGTGTGAGTCCACTGGTATGTCTCCTGTAAGATGTCAGTATGCTGAGGCAAGAGGGCGTCTTCAAAGAGTTGTAGGGCTCTAAGTTTTGGTGGAGTAAAACAGGTGTACTCTAATTTAGAGAAATGGCCTAAAAGAGGTTGCCATGTGTTTGTAAACCTAGTTGTGTTATAGGCTAACCGAGTCGTGGGGAGTTCCATTGCCATGTAAATGTGTAAATGTAAATGTGGCGTATTTGTATAGCGCGAACAGTGACCCGGAGGCATCCCGGCGCTTGTACTCCTACCACAAGGGAACCCCTCCTGGCTTTTCCTTGTGGGGTGTCCACTCCTGGGCATCCCATGGTGAAACCAGGCATCCCTTGTGTATCAGGGGGCCTTTGTGGAGACTAAGCAAGCTATTGCCCAGAGTTGCAGCGTGGGACCCATGCTTAGAATCGGCACTGAGGCGAGAATATCCAGTCAGAGGAATTTAAGCCCGAAACCTGCCGAGGCGGGAATCGAACCCTGGTCCCTGGCCAGCGTTCTGCATCAAGGTCTGCCGCTCTAAGCATTGAGCCACACTTCTCCACATACTTCTCTGGTGGGCCAGAGGTGAGTAAACCATAAAGCGATAGGTGGCTTATCTGTTTTCTTCCAGTACACTGCTATTATCTGCTTAGCTGCTCCTACCATATGGAATATTATACGTGTCATGCATGAGTCATAGCAAGGAGAGTTGAAGGCCTAATTCCCAGTATAGTCACCATTGGAGTTGATGGTATGGGGTATCCAATTACATCTTTAATATGACTGAGGATTTCTTTCCAATAGGTGGTGGACAGTGCCACCATATGTGTAGAAAATCTCCAGACGCGTTATGACAGTGCCAACAAGTAGGTGAGGTATTGGGGAACATTTTGTGAAGTCATTGCGAAAATGGAATTTTTAAATATATTTTGAAAATATGCTTCCCATCCATCTTCCTCTATATGTGTCTCTAAAGATGGAACCTCTTCATCCTTTAGTAGAGGCACCTTCAAACCCCTCCAAAATTCCCAGGTATCCTTTTCAAACAGTGCCCTTCTCAAACCTTTCCATGCTTTAAGCTTTAGTTACCTTAATCTTGCCCCTCTTGCTTCTCTATAACTTGTTCGTAGTGCTCTTACACAGCCCTGATCCCTTGGTGTTGCACGTAAGGCAATGTGTAGTTTGGTGGCCACCTTGGTACAATTATGATTAGGGCTCCCGGTTTTATGGTATTTTTATTTTTGCCATTTCCATCTGTATTTATCGATATTTATTTTTTGCAGATTTTACCTGTATACACCCATATTTATTTTAGGTTTGGGAAAAAAATTAGGCCGGAATGTGTATATTTCTGCATTTATTTAACTAGTTAATGTGCACTTGTGCCTGAATTCCTGACAGGTTTCAATGATATAAAGACTCAGCTGGTAAAATATGCACTTGTAAGAAAATATGTACATTTTAGTATCAAGGATGTGCAAATCTACTGCTGTTTAAGGCTCTTTAAAAAAATCCCTATATATTTTTTAGTCCCCTTGCCTGTCAATCCGCACAGCTATTGGCCTGGCAGTCATGATTGACAGCATTGAAAATCACTCAAAAACAACCCAATTTCCGTTTTTACCCACATTTAAAAATAAATATATACAGGAAAATAATTGGTTTTCTGTCTGTATTTAGCTGTAAAAATCAGTAAAAACCGAAAACACGAACCCTTAATTATGATCAAACCACGAATCCTGGCTTGCAACACAGTTCTTAAAATGACATGTTAGTTGGTGTTTAATCCCACTCATAATTTCTTCAAAAGCTAATATAACTTGATCTGGAGGTACACTGATATCAAGAAAAATCATAATTTCTGAATACTTAGTGAAGATCAGGATATGGAGGAAATCTTGCCCCTCCGCCTTGTTCCATTTTAAGATATGCCCATTATTTCTAGCCAAAACCAGTTTCGGGACTAGGACTGTCTGTATATGGGACTTAAACTTCCACCACATATTCCAAGCAAGGAAAGCATGATCACTAAAGACCGTGAATGTCACCCTTTTCTTATTGAGCCTAATAGTTAAGGCCTCAAAGGCGATTATAAAATCAATTGTCAAGCCTAAGTTCGGACAACCATAGGTCTTGTCCATATCCCCAGTGGATTCATTGACGCTATTTTCAATCTCCATATCCCATATAGTTAGAATCCTATTCATTGTCTCCCCGTAAGAGGTGTGATTAAAATGCATAATCACCACAACAATCTGTTATCCCGCAGACTGCATTATCCATTAAATTACAAACACTATTATTAAAATTACCCAGTAAGAGGCTCCTTAATATCTTAGGATGATCTGCAATAGCTTCCTCGATTGCTTTTTCCAGTTCTCTTACTACAAAGCCCATCATTCCCTCAAATTTATTGTTACAGAAATTAATTGGTAACAAATCCCAATCTTCCTGTCCTTCAATTATTAGATAACCGAAATACACTCATTTGTGGAAGAAGTTTAATATTCTAATACTTTGAATATTTGTCACAAGGGTTACCATTCCACCTTTTGCCCTGCCTGTTCTAGCTGTAACTGCTGGGGACTGAAAAGTTATAAAACCATCCATCGATGTTGATTCTATCTCCCAAGTCTCTTGGAGACAGAAAATATGATGTTTATTTATGGCATTCTGCCCTTGTGGCTAAAGCCTGCTATATTCCATGAAATTATCTTAATTTCCTTTGATCCTTCTTTTCTATTCTCATGCCCACTGTGATTACTCTTGTTACCTCTAACATTGACTGCCTCCTGGAGTCAATCGCATTCTTCTAGGCATTCTAATGGGGCAAACCTATTCCTAACACTTATCCCATTAGGGCCTCTTGGTGGTAATGTCTCCCTCTGGACAGATAGCGAGTTGTCCCTTACACCAACCTCATTCCTACAAACCGAGTGCAGTTTATAAAAGAAATCTAAGTGTAGGGCATGTATCTGTGTTCCCAATGGAAGTGCAATAGGTAAACATTCTAACAGCTCCCTCACCAATTCATGTGCGTTAAAATAATCATGATTCAGTCCTGTGGTATAGATTTCAATGATGGTTCAACCCAGGGGGTCGTCCTGGCCATAATGATGTGCCTATATATGAATGTGCCCACTCTACCAAATTTGGTCAACCAATGTAATGCTTTCCCCGCGAGTTGCTCAGTAGTTTCATATTGGGACATCCTCAGTTCCAGCACATTTACCAAAATGAGCACCAATGGGCTAGCTTCCGGTGGAAGAGCAAGGGTCTGCAAGTTAGTTGTCTCCCCTTCCCCCTTGAGTTGTTACTCCTCCTCAGCCTATCCCTTACGTGGGCCCCTGTTTCTCTCCCCCCATGGGGTGCCTAAGTTCCGTTTATTACTCCCCCTAGCGCCTCAATGCCAGTAATAGGGGGGCCAGAATTCCATACTGACTCTCCCTTCTTAATTAATGTTGGAAGTCGCTGCTCTAAAGCTTCTAGGCGTGTTATTGGAGGCTGAATTACGTTTGATATAAGCTGGTCTAAATGTATATGTATTTCTTGGGCCTTTTCATTTGGGGAGCCCTGTGTATAGACCATGCTGATTACATTAGTCCCAACTTTTCTGGATTTTAATGAATGCTGTTGCCTAGTCCCTCCTCTCTTCCTTTTAACTGGTGGTTCTTTTGGTGAGACAGCACTATTATTTAAACCCCCTGGATGATTGGTGGAGGGTCTGGTAAAAAATAATCCAGGGAGTCAGTATTTGAGGTTCTCGGGGGACTGTCTCGGGTGATGATCCCACTTTTGGGTTTTCCAAGGGACAGTCTATGTTGTGTCAATTCAATATCTTTAGACAGTACAGTTGTAGCCCTTACCAGAAAGGAATCAAGCATTGCAATGGTTTCTCCTCCTGCTTGCAGTTGTTTAGTCTTTATTTTTCCCATGATGGTATGGCCTTGTATCCCAGGAGTTCAACGTTAGAGGCGTGCCCAGCCCAGCCTTTTCTGAGCTCTTCCGAGCATGGACAGGCCCACCCTTGGCCAGGGCTTCACCCGGGCGTGGCCCGCGTGTGTCCCATGCTGCCGGATCACACTGCGGTTAAAAGTGCATGAGGGCCGTGGTCTTCTGAGAAGGCTGCTGGGTTCTGTGATTCCTCTCCTGGACCTGACCTGATTCCACAGACTGGCAGAGGTCTGGAATCCTGGCTGTGGTGGTTACACAACTGAGGGACCACGTTGTGCTTAAAAGCACAAAAGAGGTGTGGGCTTCTGAAGAGGCTACTGGGTACTGTGGTCCTCTCCTAGAGCTGACCTGATCCCACAGGCTGGCAGAGTTCTGGCGTCCTGGAGGTGACGGTGTTCTTTAAATCATATTTCATGTTTTTTAACATTTAGTAAAGTTCGTATTACAATTGTAAATGTTTTTGTTTAACTGGTTTACAAGTTTAATGTCCCAAGTCCCAGTGGGAGCTGAAGAAAGTAAACTGAGCTCAGGCTGGGTTTACCATGTGCCCTTGGCATTGCCTTTGCCACCACCAAGGCCATGGCTCATAAAGGCAGTGCCAGGGGCGCAAGGGGCAAGCCAAGGGTAGCAGTTGCGACCCCTAAATGACGTCCATGCAGGAGACATGGAGCACAGCTGTACAAAGGTTCATAAGGGGGGCACTTAAGAAAAGTAAGGCTCAATGAGCTCCCACTTTGGCTTTACAAAAGGTTTAAGGGGAAACCTGTAGGCAAACCTCTGAGAAAACGCATCACAACAGGTGATATAAGTAACGATCACCTTGTTTAAATTAAACACAAAAAGGATAACTCTTTTTAAAGCAAACACAAGGTGTTGCTTGTTTAAAACAAACACAAATAGGAAAAAAAGGTCAATAGATAATTCTTAACAGTGCTCGCTGCAAGCCCTTGCTAGGCAAAAGACACTTCTTTTGTATTTATTGGGGTAGAACAGCCTTTTCTTAAACTTAGGTGTTAGGAAACACTCACAAAATTGAGATAGAGGGTTCAAAACTGTCCCAGTCCCTGGTACAATAAACCTTCTCCTGAGGAGAAAGCATGTTCTTATGTATTTTAGGTAAAATGAAAAAATATGGGGTCTTTGTTTTTTCCATTATGAGGAACTCCCTCCCTTCTTTAAAGAGCGAGTCAGCTAGAACTGCTTCAGTAACCGGGTTGTTGATTCCTACCTCATCTCATTTGTGGAATCTCTTTTCAGGATCCTGAAGTGATCTTTGTCAAGAAGAACAATGGCACTCATATATATATATATATTTACTTATTTGCCTTTTTGTGGTAGGAAAGGCCCCAAACCCTCTTTTAAATGTTATTATTACATTTACACACACATATATATATGGCAGAAAGGATTCTTGTCATGCAAAAGAACCAGAGGGACACAGCAGGAATGACAGGTAAGAAATGTATTCCAGCATGGCATGACGCGTTTCGAAAATAATTTCCTTTTTCAAACGCCTGCTGCAACGAAAGTCATTTCAGCCAATCAGCAAAGAAATAGTACACATCGTTTTGCCATTGGTGGCGGTCCTGGTGGGCAGAATGACGAGACCACAGCACTGTAGCTGCATCGGCTACTACAATAACCAGCATGCACCTCTTCCTGCACACCGGGTGAATGTCTCACATCTGCTCCACTTAATCCCTTCTTGAGACCTGGATTGAATTAAACGTGGAAAAAGCTTGATGGCGACAAACTTGCTGGTGGAATAAACTTCTCCCCTGGGTCCCGCCATACACCCCGACCACAAAAATACATTTTCAGAATGCCCTGGAGCCCCGGATTAAGTAATCCTAGCTTATCCGTGAAATCACGAACTGCTGTCTGCAGCGGTGCCTAGCTGTGCCTGGATGCGGTGGGCCAGAGTACTCCCAATACCATGGATTCTGAGTTCGTGCCGAAGCTGCCCTTTGTAACTCTGGCCTCTTGTAGGGCGGGTCTCCTCAAACGCGCTCAGGGCTGTGCGCGTAATATATGCCAGAAAGGATTCTTGTCGTACAAAAGAACCAGAGGGACACAGCAGGAATGACAGGTAAGAAATTTATTCCAGCATGGCATGACGCGTTTCGAAAATAATTTCCTTTTTCAAACGCCTGCTGCAACGAAAGTCATTTCAGCCAACCAGCAAAGAAATAGTACACATCGTTTTGCCATTGGTGGCGGTCCATGTGGGCAGAATCATGAGACCACAAACACTGTAGTTGCATTGGCTACTACAATGACCAGCATTCACCTCTTCCTGTACACCGGGTGAATGTCTCGCATCGGCTCCACTTAATCCCTTCTTGAGACCTGGATTGAATTAAATGTGGAAAAAGCTTGATGGCGACAAACTTGCTGGTGGAATAAACTTCTCCCCTGGGTCCCGCCATACACCCTAACCGCAAAAATCAACTTTCAGAATGCCCTGGAGCCCCGGATTAGGTCATCTATAGCTACATATTACCTACTAGCGGTCGTTAGGACCAAGGTTTCCATAGGAAAAGCACATTTTGTTTTGCCAATAATTCTGGCGCCGCTTTACGCATCTCCACAAATTTTTCACAAAACATCCCCTTTTGGTTCATCTGCTGTGTTGAAAGTTTCAAGGTGATTCGTTAAGTAGGGGCCGAGAAAAAAGGGGGGTCCCAAAACAAGTTTTCCCCAAGTTATGTCTAAGGGGATTTTGCATTTTTTCAACACTACTACAGCCCAAAATACTGAATGGATTGCACCAAATTTGGCAGAAAGCTACATGTTCGTCCAGAAAGCGTGCTTTTTGTGATTTGGTGTAAATCCATTCAGTCGTTTTTGAGATATCTAACATACAAAATATAGATATCTGGAGACGCGAGTCCTTGTAGTGGACTCACGGATCCTACTAAAATTTGATTGGCTGTCAACACTTCAACCAGGAAGTGTTGGCCGTATCTTAGGACTTGGCTTGAAGCTGTGTCCCAGAAAAAAAGTAAAAAATAAAGAAAAGGATGCAGGGTAGGAATACCCTGACCACCCCAGACATGGTAAAGGGTAAAAAGCATTTTGTTTTAAAATTTTGCTGCAACTCGCGGGAGGGTCTGAAAATGCGCAGCAAAATAAAAAAGTGAGCATGTGCTACTGCATTTGATAAATATAGGAGGGGAGTGTGCCACAGCAAACACTCTGCTTTCAGCAAGCGAGAGCAGAGAATGCTCTCGCTTGCTCAAAGCAGAGCATCTCCGTTTCCCTGCCCGCTGACAAAGAAGGCCATGTGCCTCCTGCCCCTTAAGAAAAGGAGACCCTAGGGGATGGAGTCTTGGGGAATGGACTTGTATGACCCCCCTCTCTGATAAATAGAAAAGAAATGTTTCCCAACAGGCCACCGGGACACCAAACAGAATATGAAATGAGCGTCAGAAGCCTCTCATTTTTTATTCAATGCTCCTTTTAAGGAACGCCTCATAATGCCCTGCAGGGCTTTATTTTTTTTAACTTGGTGGTGCCGCTGGAATAGGGAGGGGAACCGCCAAGCATTTTTTAAATGGTGTTGTGGGCTGCAGTTCAGCAGCCCCCCCAGCAACATAGAACATAGAACCCTAGAAATTCACAGAAAAAAATAAAGATTAAAGTGACATCAAAGTTAGGTGAAAATGTCAGTGACAATGTAATGTTTTAAACAAAAAATAATATAGAGAGTCTCCAGTTATAGTTATCTCTAGTAACTATAATTTGTGCCCTAAGGTAACTATAACTCGCGCCCTTGCCATGCAAAGATAATTATCCAACATATTACGTCACTCATGACATGTTCTATAACATCATTGATAACATGACTGCAACATCTGAAATGACATCATTGATGACACACACCGTGCAAAGTGGAGGTGTGAGGTATTGTCTCTAGAGATAGCTATAACTGGTAAATTTCAGTGGTTATTTGAGGTTTAAATGTATTTTGTCACTGAGATTGTCACCTAGCTAGAACATCACTTTAACTTTTGTTTTTTTCAGTGAATGCATGAATGTGTATATATATATATATATATATATATATATATATATATATATATATATATATATATATATTACCTACTGGCGGTCGCCAGTAGGTATATATAGTTAGGATTTTTTCCCTATGGCATTTTTGAAAATTCTATGTCTAATAACTTTGGCGTTTGTGGACGGAATCGGCTGAAATGTTCAGGAAAATGGCACATTTTGTTTCTGAGCAGCCCCTGAAAATTTGGGGGGGTTTCCTCAAGGGGGGGCCGAGAAAAAAGGGGGGTCCCAAAACGCGTTTTTCCCATGTTAATTTCCATAGGGCGGTTGGACTCACTTTTAGCCCAAACGGCTGAATGGATTTTCACGAAACTTGGCAAAATTGTAGGGACTGTTAGCCCGATGTGCCTTTGCTAGGTCTCAATATATGTGCTTCAGTGGATTTTGAGAAATTAACGTTTAAATCAAGATATATATCTGTAACAGCGCTCCGGGCAGCGATCCGGTTAGCGAACTTTTCGCGTATCGGAACTTTGCAAAGCGAAGCTGATTGGCTCTTCGGTGTCTGTCAACATTCTAAACAGTCCGGAGCGGCCGCCATCTTGTCTCTCGGTAGGATCGAGAGACAAGAGGAGGCCAAAACAAAGGGGGAAATTACCATAAGGGGGCATAGTAGATCCTCGTTGACCCCCTAAGTTTTATGTGGAGGTTTTAAAAGGGCCTAGGAGGGTCCAAAAAAAAAAAAATTTTTTTTTTTTTGCGTGGTAAGCGCCAAGTTCGCGAACCGGAAAGCGTTCTGGGCAGCGTACTTTAAGGATAAAAGAATGATAGACTTTTCTAATACTGTATGTTAATTATTTGTTGTTTTTGTTCGTTTTTTTTTATTTATTTATTTATTTTGATTTAAAAAAAAATTATTTATTATTTTCATAGTTCATTAAAACTTCCAGCATTATATCATCTGGTATCTCGTCAAACATGGATGTTTCTGTCTCTTGTAAGGTTTGAATAAATTGTTCATCAAAAGATTCATTCATAAAATCTTCATCCACATTTTCTTCTGTTACAATGTCTTCGGATGTAATGTCGAAGGAAACATTAGTTTTTTCTTGCTCCCCTTCCATTTTTTTGCTGTAAATTGCATAAAAAAATTATTATATTAGAAGAGTTAGGGCACTGTTGGGTTTAAGTTCAGACATGTAGTTCTGTTTTTTTAACAGTGAAGTTAAAGTAAGTAAATTCATAATTATAGCAGAGAAGTGTAAGTCAATCAATAAATGTAACAGAGGAGGTTATCTGTATCTATAACTATAGCAGGGGGACAGTAAATAATTATCAATAAATGTTTTTACAAATTAATTTAAAGTGCCACTTACAAATTAACAAATAACTTTACAGGGAGGTGAAAAGGCTCTTGAAATGTAGTTCAGGAAGTAGCAGTGAAAATGGCTGTGTTTCCTTCTCTTCCTTTATATATATTCAGGTATATAACCAATCAAATGTCAGGTAATAAAAATTGTAAATGAAAGTAAAGTTTTCATTGGTTGTCAATTCCAATATTTTAGATGTGTTTTGTGAAGTAATTTACCTCAGGGTATTTAGATAGGTCTACAGGCTAAATGGCTAAATGAAATTTCAATCAAATTTGTGAGAATGAAAGGGATTGTTATGTAGTATGAGCTAATCTATATTTGGTGAGAGTGTCTCTAGTCGTTTTTCTGCTAATTACTTTCCCACCTTTTTTAAGGACCGCTTTCTGGAAAGCGGCCCGGTTAGCGAACCTTAAGCGTCACGGGAGTCCACCATTTTGTGTTTCGGTCGCATTAAGATACAAGATGGAGGGCAAATAATGTTCAGAATGTGTAGAAGGGGGCACGGTAGACTTATCTTGACCCCCTAGGTTTTCTGAGGGTGGCTGAGGAGGCTTAAATGTGCGGAAAAAAACATTTTTTTTAAAAATTCCGCGAGGTTAGCTTTCGGTTAGCGAACCGGGGAGCGTATTTTGTGGAAAATTAGTGAAAAAAGTTAGAAAAAAATAATAATTGTGAGTGATTAGATGAAGGGTAGCTCTGAGAAGAGCTTTTGGGTTTATGGTACATTTAGGTACTTATAAGTAGGTACCAATGCACATTCTTAAATTCAGAATGAAAATTCTGTTGCCCTCATCTGAGAAGTGAACTCCATCTCCTCTGTAGATATCTTGCATGTAGTAACGCAAGTTATTGTTGTACAGGGAGCCCATTCCATGGTCTCTCATGAAAGCTGAAACAGATTTGTTTACATGCTTCCTCGACTTCTCAATTTGTGGACAAAATTGGTTGGACCACCTCCATTTCTGTCTTTGGCATATATTGGAATATACCAAGGCAGTTTGAGGAAAAAGTGCCATTAATTGCTCAAAGGTGTCCTTTAAAAGCATTTCCAGACCTACCCCTGTCAAAGTGCCCAAATCATTACCTCCACAGTGCACTATTAACAGGTCAGGTTTTGGCAAATGCATAAAGGTTTTCACCAATGGTATCAATTGGTGACATTTTAATCCTCTTTGGCCCAACCACTTAATTTCCACATCTTGTAAATTGAGGTTGGGTAAATTTCTGCTCTCAGCATACCTTTGAGCCCAGTGGATGTAACTATGTCCAACAATCCAGACGTTAAACATGGTGGGTGAAGGTTGTGCTGCAGTCAGATGAAGTGTGGTAATGAAAGGGCAGTTGAAACAGTAGGAGTTTGTAAAGAAAAAAAACTGTGGAGTTCCAATGCTAATGATTCATTAGCAGTGATTGGTGTATTTCCATTTCTGAAAACAGAAAGTTAGGGTGCATGGATGTGTTCTTTGAAAGATGTAATTTGAATGGTCAAGGAAGAAACTTTTAATGAAAGATTGCACTGGATACGCAGGTGCACTGAGAGTTCAGAGTTCAATTGAAACATTGTTGTGTGAATTTGCAAACATGAGAGGTCTTCCAGGAGGTCGTTGCTATGGAAAAAAGGCAGAGAGGGCAGAGGGGGGAAGGGTTTTGATTTGAAAAAAGTGAGGGAAGAGTTATGATTGGCTAATATGAGAGATATGTGAAATGAATATCTGTATTTCTGTGCTTTGAATAGCTGCAGCCTCTGGAGTGCATACTCTTTGTTCTGCTGAAGACAATTTGGTGTATTTCTGAGACTGTTTTCAAAACTCCAAAAGTATTTGCTAAGGTGAGAAAAGATTTATTTATTTTAGATAGAGAATAGTATGAATTAAGGAGAAAATGATGAAGAAAGCTGTGTTTTTAAACTGTGGCTTTGTCTGTAGTGATATAGAAATAGATTTTGTTACTTTGAGAAATTGTAATTGCATATTCGGTGTAGCATTCTGGCATGCAGTAACACAAGTTATTGTTGTACATGGAGTCCATTCCATGGTCTCTTATGTAAGCTGAAACAGATATGTTGTTTATAAAAATAATTTTTGAAATCAATTACATTTCTGCATATGTACTGCTAGAGCTTCATAGGTTGTTTTGGGTCATATTTATAAGGCATTTGAGTGTCTTTGATGTTATTTTTCCTTTTTAAATGGAAAGCATTCCTCATGGGGCAAGTGTCTTGTAAATACGCTCCCACCTGCGCTTGGCAAATTTAGATTTTGATTATGGGAGTTACATAGCCATGTTAATAATGTCGAAAAAATGGTGCTAGGGCATTCCAGAAAACGCTTTCATGTGTCTCAAGGACATTTTCAGTCATTTCCTCTTGAATACAGGTATACAATTGATTTATATGCTGTGTTTAAAAACGATTCTTTTCTATGATGTTATTTTTTCCTTTTTAAATGGAAAGCATTCCTCATGGGGCCCTGAGCAGTTCTTAGCCATGTTATTTAATGGGAAGTGGATAACATGGCTAAGAGCATTTGCTGGATAATGCATGAATATCGCTGACTTTTCAGCGATATTCATGCATTGCGGCCGTTTTTTTTCGCATTTGCGAGCAGTTCTTCGCCATGTTATCCAATGGGAGGTGGATAACATGGCTAAAAGCATATGCTGGATAATGCATGAATATCGCTGACTTTTCAGCGATATTCATGCATTGCGGCCGCTTTTTATCGCATTTGCGATAAACCTTGCTAATAGCAAGGTTTATCTGCGATAAAAATCGCCGATGTGCGGCGATAATTTTTGTCTCTAAAGAAGTTATCGCTAGTGGTTGGTAATATACCCCCGCGTTTTTGGTTGCAGGAATCGGGAGGCGGGAGAGTAGCACTGAAATCAGTAGTCTGACGCCTGAATCGGGAGGGTTGGTATGTGTGGATTCTCTACAGCTGGGGCTAGGTGATAGCCTGGGACCGGCCTGGCATCTAAAATGGCTACCGTGCACGACAAAATTGTGGCATTGTAAAAAAGACAAGATGGCGCAGACAATGTTTATCAATAAGGATTCATTTATAACGAAATATTTTATCGCACTGACAAATTGGTTGTCAACACTTCCTGATTTCCTTCGAATCGAACGTTAACAGACGTGACGCAGCAAAGAAAAAAAAAAGCTCACGCACAGCCGCTGGAACACATGTATCAACATATCTGAGCCTTCTCAGCCACCCTCAGAAAATATAAGGGATTAGGATATGTCTCCCGCACCCCCTTATACTTAGTAATTTAATTAAAACGAAGCACAAAATGGTCTCCCGCACCCCCTTATACCTATTCCCGTTTCGCCAGCAGTTTGCGGCCCAGTTCGGTGTTCGGAAAGCGCTTCTACCGTGAAAAATATATTTTTTTTATTTTCCCCACGGGACCCTTTAAAAACCCCAACAACATTCCTAGGGGGTCAAGAGGGGTATACCTTGCCCCCTTTCATTAAATTCCCCCTTCGTTTTTCACCTCTTCTTCTCTCTCGATCCTACCGAGAGATAAGATGGCGGCCGCTCCGGTCTGTAGAGAATGCAGACATGCCAACCCTCCCGATTCAGGCGTGAGACTACTGATTTCAGTGCTAGTCTTTCGCCTCCCGATTCCTGCAAGGAAAAATCCGGGGGCATATTACCAACAACTAGCGATAATTTTTGTCTCTAACTTGTTTAGAGACAAAAATTATCGCCGCACATCGGCGAATTTTTTCGCACATAAACCTTGCTATTAGCAAGGTTTATCGCAAATGCGATAAAAAACGGCCGCAATGCATGAATATCGCTGAAAAGTCAGCGATATTCATGTATTATCGAGCAAATGCTCTTAGCCATGTTATCCACCTCCCATTGGATAACATGGCTAAGAACTGCTCAGGTCAGGTGTTAGCTTTTGGAGATATTCGCGCTTAGCGCGAATATCTCCAAAAGTTGGTAATAGGAGATAGCGATGGTTAGGGACTGTTTCCAGTCGCTAAAATCTTGGCACGCCCACTTTGCATGTCATTAGTGATAAATATCACTGACATGCAAAGCGGGGCCCAAGATGGTCGCTATCTCCTTTTAGCTGTCACTAACTGGTGGTAGCGACAGCTTGGTAATAGGGAGATAATTTTATCTCTTTTTTTTTGGCTTTTAAAGCCAAAAAAGCGGAGATAAACCCCCTTGATAATATGCCCCACGATTCCTCGGGAGTTTCAGTTGACAAGGCTTGGTATTGTGTTACGTGGTAATTCTTCCAGGAAACGTCAGAGGGTCGATGCAGGGGTTCTAGAAGGGGTGATAAACCATTTAAGCCTCATGAACAAGCGCATGCTCTTTTAAAGATTTGTGAAGTACTCGGGGCGGCGGTGTGTGTGTGTGTGCCCTCTTTCAGGAGCGGGCGGGGGGGCACTGCCAGCAACTTGCCAGGCCAGGCAGTGTTGAACACGTGCATCACCCTTTCTCTGCCTGCTATTGCGCTCCATGCTTCGGAAAGGTAAGAAAAAGAACGTGCATTTGAGTTTGAAATGTCCGATCCTGTAGCAGTACACTTGCAAAGCCCACACATGACAATAACCCGATTCAAGGCCCCATTCACCCGATTTTTTAAAAATATATAGCACTCCAACAAAGTTGGATTTTAAAACTTTATTAACTTTTAAATATAAGGAACGGAACAAAAACTGTAAATATATTTAAAATTTTTTTGAAATTAACCAGAACTATAACGATAAGAACAACAACAACAATAATATAACTTTTATTCCTAAATTACGCAAATATTTAGCTAATCTGCTAAAGGGGGGAGTCGCCAATTCTTTACAATAATCAATAATGAAAAATCAACATCAATAGGGTTGTCCGTTTTCTCGATGCAGCACTATAGTGCAACATACACAGCACCTGGGGTGTCAAGAGTGAACAGGTCCTACCTGCTTAACCAATGACTGACAAATGCTATATTAAACACTTACTATGTATAATACTTGTGTTCACAATAGTTTTACTTTATAAAACAGAACAAAAGATGTCCCCTGTAAGTAAACCCATATTAGAACATTGGAATGTTGGGAGCTCCATTGAAAACAATGGAGTGCTCTGGGCTTATAATAGCTGGTATAAGCCTGGAGCTCCAACATTCCAATGTTTCTTTGTTCACAGCTCTGGCTGTGAACAAAGGCTTCAGGGAACCTGGGGGGATTCCAATCTCCTCACGCTCCCAAAAGGCTTTGTTTTTTTTGTTAGAACATTCTGTCCTCTAGTGACAGAATGTTCTAATAGCCTTATAGCCCTTCGTAGATGGGCTATACCGCTATTAAAGTCTCTCTCCCTTGTTAAAGGCCCTCGCCTTCGGCTCGGGGCCTTTAACGCTGGAGAGGGCCTTTAATAGCTGGTATAGCCCTCTACGGCAGGCTATAAGGCTATATTAGCTGTTTCAGTTATTGAACATCCTAAGGTTTTATGACATGGGGAACAGTGGTGATATCCTGGGTGGGTGATGGAAAAACATCTACAAAGAAAACTATTACTATAACGATAACAACAACAATAATATAACTTTATTAACTTTTAAATATAACGAACGCAACAAAAACTGTAAATATATTTAACCATTTTTTGAAATTAACCAGAACTATAACGATAACAACAACAACAACAATAATATAACTTTTATGCCTAAATTACGCAAACATTTAGCTAATCTGCTAAAGGGGGGAGTCGCCATTTCTTTACAATAATCAATAATGAAAAATGCACATCAATAGGGTTGTCCGTTTTGTCGATGCAGCACTATAGTGCAACATACACAGCACCTGGGGTGTCAAGAGTGAACAGGTCTTTCTTTGTTCCTTAAGATGTTATCTGTGTCAACCTCTTCCGAGAATGTTGATGCGTTAGGATTTCCTTGTGTTTCTTAATAGCATTGGTGTCTGCACACTTCTTTGTCAATTCTGTGAACATGATAACTGTTTCATAAACAGACGATATCTTTGTTTAGTCATTAGTGTTAAGTGTGTCTGAAACTACAGTGCCCTTCTGTTTTTTTTTCTTCAGGCTCTACAGAGTTTTGTGTGTTGTTCTTTTGAGCGACAATTATTCCAGAGGTTTCAGGTTTACTTGTTTTGTCCTGCAGTGAGTTAACAGCTTTAGAGACTTCATGTTTATTTGCTATGTCCTGCTGTTCGTCAACTGCTTCAGAGACGTCAGCCTCATTTGTTATGTTTGACTAGATCGTGGACCTGCCCGGCCGCGCCCAAAATGGTGCCGGTGTAAATGGGACTCGTAACTGCTTGTTGTGTACTGGTTGCCCAACCTTGATATCACGAGATACATATGCAGTTTTGAAGCACATGGCGGAGGCTTGTCTGCTGTAGTGGGGCGCCCCTTTATCGTTTCAGTCGCCATTCCGCCCGCTTTTGGTACACTGTGCCTTTTCCGCCATTCAGCTGTTTAGCGCCCGCTCTTACGGCTACAGCGTCTCGCTCACCATGTAGTTGAGTTGCTCCCACTCTTGCGGTGCAGCGATAGGCGGCTTCCACAGGACTCTTAAAATGTTGGCCGGCTCGTCGGATTTGGGCCTGGTCCAGTAAAATGGCCCTGGGACACCTTGGAACTCGGACGCTTGTCTGCCAGGGCTTGGGTTCCATTCTCGAAAGCGTCCCCTCAGCCTTGAAGATTGTACAAAAGTCTTGGGGGCCGTCGACTCCCGCAGGCTTCCGGTGGGGAGCGGCTGCCATGATTGCTTGCGGAATGGCCACGACGGAGCTACGAGATGGTGGTGCTCTCATGGTGACGCCAGCTTCAGTCTGAAACATCCAGAAACAAGGTGGGGCTTTCATCGTTTGGGAAAAAAAATGTTTTAATCCAATGAAAAGTGTTATTTCTAGGTCACATGACCTAGTCTTACATCATTAGGAAAACAAAAGTAAAATGAACCAATGAAAAGTTTTATTAACAAGTCACATCACCTATTATGCTTACGTTACGCGCTGCGCGGCGCGCTCTGGATCGTTTCCGGGAAGCTGCGCCTTGCGCACCGGAGCACTTCCGAGTGCGCTAACGCGTCGCGTCATATGACGCATTACGCGACAATGCAGGTCCAGAATATAGTCAAAATGTCTCCACCAACCAGCGGTCGGAATACAACCGCTTTCAGCAGTCCAAAAAGTTCGGTTAAATCTTAAGAACGGGAGCAACTCAACTACATGGTGAGCGAGACGCTGTAGTCGCAAGAGCGGGCGGTAAACAGCTGAATGGCGGAAGAGGCACAGGGTACCAAATGCTGGCGGAATGGCAACTAAAACAGTAAAGAGGCGCCCCACGACAGCGTATCTTCAGGTCAAACGGATTGTGGGACAAGGTCCAGAATGGAAGAGTCATTAAAAGGGAAAAAATTCCGCCGGACCCCGGGAGCCGGCCGCCCATGTCGGGGGCGATCTCAGGCCACACCAGGGCAACACGACTTGGGGAGGGGGCAGGAGCCAAGCGCCCCCTCTCAGTCCGCGCCATCTTACCGCCCCTCTGGGGCCTCCGTCAAGCGGTTTAGGGAGGCACCGTATCACATTGTTTTCCAATGCAGTCAGGTCCACAAATGGACCCCACTTACTTTGAATAGTGAAGCTGCAGCAGGTGCAAATAAGGTTTAAACAGTGTTACAAGAGCTGCTTAGAACTCTGAAGTATGGCACTCAACAAACAGGACTTATGCCATTTGTGTAAGGCAGTGATATGGAAGCAACTCAGGGACAAAAAGCATGAACGAACATTCACGTATGAAAATCTTATTTGGGGAAGGTGTAGAATCCAAACGCCCCCTCCCAGTTCGCGCCACTACACCGTATGTGGAAAATCTGAAGCCATCGTTCTACAAACTCTCAACGCTTGCTATCAGTGTATGAGTTTCATGCTCGATCGATTGAGCTAGCCGGATCGGGCAATAAAAAGTATAAAATAGTTATGTAAATAGTTATTTAATAAAATGTTTTACCCTGTTTCTTTGCTGGTGTGTTGTCTATATTTATAATATTTGCATAGGGTTTGTCGTTATTTTGGGCGGGGTGGGTGGCGGAGTCGAGCTGTCTTGCAGCCCTCATGGTGTGGAGCTCTGTTCATTTCACTATTTTCGTATTTCTCATGAAGGGTTGTTCCTAATGTTTGTATTTTACCGAGGTCAAAAAGAGATCGAATTAGTGGTCTACTGATTTTGCTCGATTACTTTTATTTTTTTACACGATTTTTCACTATCTGCAAACACTAAACAGAGTATTGCGACTTTGTGCTTGCTTGTAAATAGAGAATGATCCAAAGAGAACCAATTCTAAAACAGTAAATGCTTGGATAACAATCAATCAAATGGAGAGACAAGCAGGTACGACGGATTACAACAGGGGTAAAGGTCTGCGTTAACTACCGTTCACTATCTGCAAAGAGAGAGTACTACTAAGAGAAAAGAGGGGAGGGGAGGGGGGGGGGGGCAGCGTTCAAAGCACATCAGCGTGCATAAACAAGAAAACGTTTTTACCTATCACGTACTTGACATTTGACAGCTTTTGATATTTGCTATTAAAAAACCATTGAAATTCACAGAAAAAAAACATAGGTTATAGTCGATATATAGTTAGGAATTTGCATTTACAAAACCTTGAAAATTCAATGAAAAAACCATTGGTTTTAGGCCATATATAGTTAGGGATTTGCATTTACAAAACCTTATTTTACTCGCATAAAACCATTGAAATTCCATATATTGTTAGATGCGCTAACTATATATCGCGCACCCGCAATCCACTGCTGATGATGTCACATATTACATCATTCATGACATGGTCAGTGACATCACTGATGACATCACTGATGACATCTCAAATGACATCTCAAATGACATCACTGATGACATCACTGATGACATCTCATTTGACATTACTGATCACATCACTGATGATATCATTCATGTGATAATACGATGAACCTCTTCAGACTCTAATATAACCTTAGATACAATCAGTGTAAACAGACACTCACAGACTGTCACTCATCCATGGAGTTACTCACACACCTAGTCAGTTATGCAAAAAATCAATCACACCTCCATTTTCTCAACTATACAGTTATACACACCTTACTAATTCAAACATATACTAACACATATTTACTCTCTTATACAATCCCTGATACTTATTCACAATGATCCATACAGCCACTCACACATTCACTGGCTCTTATGTACAGTTATTTATATATGTCAACTCTCACATGTACTGTGTTTTACATATGTACTTACTTTGACATGTAGCACTGAGATATCCATTCACTCACTAATACTCTCATGCACAGTCAACCGCCCATACAGCTGTTTCCACATGCACTTTTGAACCCATACATATAGTGAATCAACTACTCACACATCTATGTACAGAGTCACACACCTCCCAGCCACCCATACACACACAGTCAGTTTCCCATACAAATACTTGGACAACCAATGAATAACCCATACAGTTACTCATATAGCTACTGATCAACATATGCAGCAGTTTGTAGAACAACAGATATAATGATGCACAAATTAAAACCCAGTCACTAACCCATGCACTTAGTGAGACACATTTAATCACTCACTCATACAGTCAGTCATGCACCTACTAAATCCTTCATCCAGACACTTATACATCCACTCATTCTTCAATATGTAAGACATATATTAACTTTACAGAAACATACAGTCACTGGATGTTGTCATCAGTGATGTCATCAGTGATGTCATTTGAGATGTCATCAGTGATGTCATCAGTGATGTCACTGACCATGTCATGAATGATGTAATATGTGACATCATCAGCAGTGGATTGCGGGTGCGCGATATATAGTTAGCGCATCTAACTATATATGGAATTTCAATGGTTTTATGCGAGTAAAATAAGGTTTTGTAAATGCAAATCCCTAACTATATATGGCCTAAAACCAATGGTTTTTTCATTGAATTTTCAAGGTTTTGTAAATGCAAATTCCTAACTATATATCGACTATAACCTATGGTTTTTTCTGTGAATATATATATATACACATACACACACATATGAAACCTTAAACCCCTAACACATCTTTAATTATTATTTTAAATATTTCACAAAACACTTACCTGCATGGTAAAGTCCTATCTTGTAAACTGCCAGAAATTGGCATGTATGGTACTTACCTACATGGCACGAACTGCATTGTAAAGGCAATGTGCAGTAGCCCCCATGTTGTAAGGGTTACATACCGTGAATTGTGCAACATGCTATACTTTTGATAGTTGAATGTTAAGAGGGACCATGACTCACACACATCACAGGGACATATTAGAAAACTACGCTATGTTGAATTGCCTATTTCTTGCTGGCTTGCTGTGCACATTGGTCCTGAGACGTTGTGCTGTGTAGTGCTGTTTGATGCTTCTCATAGTTAGGGTTAAATGTCTGAACTTTCCCTCGCAACTGAGATGACTAACATATCAACAGATTACTGTATTTATCATAAAGCTCTCACAGAATGCATTGCTTGACAGGAAAGCAGCAAACTATATTTTGGTCGCAGGAGATGATCTACACTTCCCTTATATTTGAGATCAATAAACCAGTTTACTCTCAAGGTAGGTGAAAGATTGATTAGGATATGGGTTTACAACATAATGATAAAGGTAATTTGGAAAAATTGATAATGTGCCATCTCATGAATTTCATATTTGGACAATGTAAATTATTCTGGATGATTGGCGAGCTGTGAATCAATGAAGATGCAATAAGAGTACTGTGGTGAAAGAAACTGTAGTTCCCTATAATGATTCCGACTTCTTACCAATAATGTATTCCTGTTTAATCAGCAACTTTTTAAGCAAGAATGTGGAACTTCTATGGGCATCTCTTTTTCAGCCAACTATGCCAATACCACCATGGGCTGGTGGGAAAAAACCATAGCATGGGACCCCTCAAATCAAGCAGACCTAGAGAAACTGATCTTATGGGTTCGTTACATCGACAATTTGTTTTTAATTTGGAATGGTACTCAAACTGAATTTGACTCTTACTATGCCAAACTGTGTGATAACAACATTGGACTGGATTTCACATACAAAACCAGTAGAAAAGAAATCGATTTCCTAGATTTGAAAGTCTATGTAGAAGAAGAGCAAATACATACGACTCTATTCCGTAAGGAAACTGCAACCAATAGTATCCTACATGGGACCAGCTTTCACCCTCAACCATTACTAGCAAGCATCCCATACGGCGAATGTATTCGCATGAAAAGAAACTGTTCAAAAAAAGGAAGATGCAGAAATCAAAATTGAGGAAACAGCTGAAAGATTGAGAACACAAGGATACAGCCAACAAACTTTGGAAAAGTGCAAAAAGAAAGCTGCCAAGCAAAACAGAACAACAATACTCATTCCAAAATTGAAAACCAACGATCCTAAAGGACCACCACGCTTTGTAACAACCTACAACAAAGAAAGCGGAATCATAAAAAGCAAAATTAAAAAATATTGGCACCTGATATCAGGGGACCCTGATATTGGGAAGATAGTAGGAACTGAACCAACGATAACCTACAAAAAAACTTCCTCACTAAAGGATAAATTGGTACATAGCCATTTCAAAGAGAAAAAGACTAAAAAACAAAGTGACTGGCTAACAGACCAAAGAAAAGGTTTTAAAAAATGTAATGCTTGCAAAGCTTGCAAAATTGGCCTAAATAAAACTACCTTTGAAGAAACTGATGGAAAAAGTTTCCCAATCACCGAAAAAATAAATTGTTCATCTACACATGTAATATACATCATACAATGCAAATGTGGATCCAAATATATAGGAAGCACGACCTGTGCCCTAAAAAAACGAATTCTGGAGCACATTAGAGCAGTTAAAAACAAAGACATGTCTTATGCTACTGCTAAACACATGGCTACCTGTCAAAAAAGTGACTGGAGGGCCATGTCATATTATGGAATACATATGATTGAGATAGATGAACGCGGAGGCAACAGAAAACGTAAATTACGACAAACTGAATCAAAGTTCATCATTAGACTTAAAACGAAAATACCTAGAGGGATGATGAACTTTGACGAGGAACTTTACGTACATCTAGAATAACATCAGTGACCGACCTAATGAACTGCGATGGTTAAATATGAGAAAAAAATATGAACTACCCAATTGGGTACTATACCCAGTGAGATGTCATAAACATATGATGGAATACTGTTAACCTATGGTACTATACCACAAATGAAACTATTAGTTGTACACTGTGACTTTTAGAAATCAGTTAAAACTGTTACTATCTTTATAACAGTGAACTCACTAGTAACACAATGCTATAGTACCTAATGTCAATAATTAAGTGCTTAAATTGCTAATGTCATAATCATGTTAAACAATCTATTTTTATTACATGAACTACATATCCCATAATGCACTATAGTAGCCAGGTGGGATAAATAGTAAACATAGTGGTATGCTCACTTACCGTGAACAAAGCCTGTCCCTAGGCTGAAACGCGTTGGTCTGAGCTGGAGCAATAAATCGTTATGAAACTGAATTGGAACTGTGTTGTGCCGCATCTCTTGTGTCAAAAAAAAGAAATATATATATATGTATATATATATATATATATATATATATATATATATATATACATATACATACACACACATATGAAACCTTAAACCCCTAACACATCTTTAATTATTATTTTAAATATTTCACAAAACACTTACCTGCATGGTAAAGTCCTATCTTGTAAACTGCCAGAAATTGGCATGTATGGTACTTACCTACATGGCACGAACTGCATTGTAAAGGCAATGTGCAGTAGCCCCCATGTTGTAAGGGTTACATACCGTGAATTGTGCAACATGCTATACTTTTGATAGTTGAATGTTAAGAGGGACCATGACTCACACACATCACAGGGACATATTAGAAAACTACGCTATGTTGAATTGCCTATTTCTTGCTGGCTTGCTGTGCACATTGGTCCTGAGACGTTGTGCTGTGTAGTGATGTTTGATGCTTCTCAGAGTTAGGGTTAAATGTCTGAACTTTCCCTCGCAATTGAGATGACTAACATATCAACAGATTACTGTATTTTATGATAAAGCTCTCACAGCATGCATTGCTTGACAGGAAAGCAGCAAGCTATATTTTGGTCGCAGGAGATGATCTACACTTTCCTCATATTTGAGATCAATAAACCAATTTACTCTCAAGGTAGGTGAAAGATTGATTAGGATATGGGTTTACAACATAATGATAAAGGTGATTTGGAAAAATTGATAATGTGCCATCTCATGAATTTCATATTTGGACAATGTAAATTATTCTGGATGATTGGCGAGCTGTGAATCAATGAAGATGCAATAAGAGTACTGTGGTGGGAGAAACTGTAGTTCCCTATAATGATTCCGACCATGGTGTGCATGAGTTTGCTATTACTTTAACAATGTATAGTTTATATGTGGATAAAGAAACAATAAGGACGGGCCCTGGGAGGAAACCAAATTTGCTGCATCAACAGGCCGAAATATAAGGAATTGGGATTTTAGAAGACCCCTCACCCGCCAACCTAGTTGGTGGCATGCTTTATCATCGGGTTCCTACCTAGGGTGCTGAGTGCATCCTAGGTGTGCTTCGACGCCTAATTACAGCGGGGTGGGTGTTTTTGTAACAGACGTGAAATAGGTGTAAAGTTTAAAATTGTCACGAGGATCATCATCCAACCCAGAATTATTTTAATGCTGAGTTCCAGGGACAAGATTAAAAATGAACAAAGTGGATATTTTCAAGACAGACTTGGTCTTGAATATCCTGGTGATGGTCTACATGTTTCAGTCTTTGTGCCGTAATTTGATAGGCTTTCTTCAGGACCAAAAGTGTTTAGAGGTCAAAGGGCCTCATGAAATTCTAGTACACACACTAAGGTGTACTTTCAATGTGGCGCTGTATCTGTAAGACAAAATAAAATCATTGTTCATCGTTAACGCGACTTTGGCGTAAATGGGCGCAATGTGTGGTGGAAAACACTGTACACGTGGACTTCCCACAGGCATACCTTTTAAAACAATCTTAAAAAGGCATGCAATAGGAGTTCAACAATATAACCTCAGTGTGTTACGGTTATAATGTGACATCAAAGAACATGAGCTTTTATCAAAGGTGGTTATCATACCATTCATTCAATATATGTGCCCGCAATAAGATACTGTCCTCAAAGTCGGGACTTGATAACTACAAGCAAATGTCCATGCATTTCGAGGGTGTGGTTAGTCCTTCTTTTTGTCCTAACATTTCGAAAGAAGAATTAAAATTAAAGATACCATGCCGGCGAATGTGCTTGTAAATTTGATACATTATTTGATTCTCGACTACTGCAAAAAACTAGCTGATGTGTTGCATTCTATGTCTCACCGTGCCGTAGCTGCCACCGCTCTCCCACATCAGGAGCAGTGCCAAGACCTTAGTCCTGGAGACCATATTCTGGTGAAGAAACATGTCTGGGAGACATGTCTGGAACCTTGCTGGAAGGGCCCATTACAAGTCATTGTTGTAACCAATATAGCCATCAAGGGTGGTGGTCTGTCTGAGCTCAAGTATCGCACACTCAGCAAGAGGAGTGTCCCATTGATGATGTTACAGCGCCACTCACCAAAGCACAATCAGTACCTACTGGACACCCTGAAGGTATAAATGGGGGAGAAGAAAGTGGACAACAGCCTCAAAATCCACTGGCGGTTTGAAACTCCGAAGTACCTCAAGGAAGGATTGAGGTGAGCCCTGATTCAGTGGTGATCAAAGTTGAGGCAAATGAAAGAACCAGGCAGTTGGCATGGCTGGAGACCGACCTTGATCCCGAGCTTGTAGGCGGAGTGGCAGGACAAGCATAGATCAAAGCCAAAATGAATTGTCAAAGAGACAATAGAGAGTTAGGCTGACCTTGGTGTATGATGAACACATATCACAAACTCTTGCCAAAGAAACCAAAACCAGTAAACCGAGTGGTAGTGAAGACAAACAGCCAGTACTCAGGAGATTGAAAAGAGCATGGGGCCTTGCAGGAGGTATTCAGCCCCTGAGTAGAGGTACTTTGCACAAAATTGCATCGATCAAGTTCTTTATGATCTGAGTAATAGCAGTGCAGTGCTAACAGAACCTCTGTGAAATGGAACCACGCCACAGAGTTAAGCCTCTCGAGTTGGTTTCATGACTAAATGAACTGAACGACAAACTGTCCTTCAACTGAACATTGAAATTTTATTAACCTTGATTTACTGAATCAAAAAGATTCCCCAGGGCCAAGGCTGTGGAAGAATAGGGTTGTCATTCTAGACGAAGACAGTGTAGGGTTAGGGATGACTCCCGAAGACTGCTGTATATAAATAACAAGACACAAGTGATCCTTGAGGAATCATTCAACTATAACTTATTATTTAAGAGTCGTCACAAACGTGAACAAAATATTCAAAACTCAGGGAGTTTCTCATCAATAAATAGATGTTTTATATATTAGAATCTATCATTTTTATCACAAAAACTTTATCAAAAGAACATTGAAAAATATACATTAGTCATATCATATACGGCAACACATTTACTACTGACTCAATTTGTGTATGGTGCACAGTAGTAACAAACAGCTTTTGTTATACAGTATGGACAATACATGGAATCAACCATACGTTAAAATCGGTTCGTTGTTTATATGAATTTCATTATGCATCAGCAAACATCAGTAGAAACAAAAAGGTGGGGTAGTGTCACACCTTTTTGTTTCTACTGATGTTTGATTGATGATTCTAATGTATAAAACATCTATTTATTGATGAGAAACTCCCCGAGTTTTGAATATTTTGTTCACTTTTGTGACAACTCTTAAATAATAAGTTATAGTTGAATGATTTCTCAAGGATCACTTGTGTCTTGTTATTGAATATGCCCAGTTCCCTGGGGAATAGTGGGTTGCCCTATTTATGTTCTATGCTGTATATAAAGCCAATAACCAAAATCATATGACTGAAATCATTTTTGCAATTTGCACAAGTAGAAAGGTTAGAGAAAATCTGTGTGTTGCTAGTTCCACTTTTACTGGTCTGATGGTAGATAAATCATGTATATCTATAATCCTGACAAACATAGGCTGATAATAGCTGGGATATTAATCATTGTTTTCATAGTATTAACTGCTTTGATGATAGAAGTAAGTTCTCCAACTCCTACTGATCCCATTACGTCCACCTTTTAACTTGCCACTCATATTTCTGCTGTAGGAAAATGTCACCATTTTAATTTTAAGCTGGTACACAAAAATGCTTCAAAGAGAGGCTTTTCCTCAAGCACATATTTTACATTGCTTTATGAGTACATTGACACAATTGATGTGGAGAGTTGCTATATTTGCATCCAATTGCCTGCTTCAGTAGCTGAGGGTATTATATACTACCATATTCCCCTTACGTATGATATCACTTGTAGTATCTTGCTTATTCTTTTTTGTCAACAAGGTCACTTTCTGAATTTTCATTCAATTAAGATATAGGTTTTTTCAGAAGTTCTGATTTACAAATACTCGAATTCACACCCTAATGCCAGTGAGATGGAAACATTTTGGAGTTTCCTTCAGGTCGTAACTAAGCTTGACACTGCGTATGCCCACAGACAGAATTCAACCTGTTTTCCAAGACTGAAATTGAAAAGAAGTGTATTGATGAATCAGAAGATAGAAGAAGGGTGATTGAGGAAAGAAAGGAAATGGAAAGAGAACTAGGTAAAGATAAATAGGCAAAGGAAGAAATTAAACATAAAGAGCTGGGCATTCAACCTAAATTGAATTTAGATTGGCAACATCAAGGCAAGTTGTGTGTGTATAGGGGATTAAATATGGTACATAACAAGTTCATTAGAGAAAGTAAGTGCAAACACACATTTGAGTTAGGGGCAATACAGAACAGATTAGGATCCAGTTAATCCTGGAGTCTATTACGGCCTACATATATATATTTTGAAATAGCCCTAAATTGGGCTGATACTTGTTATTTAACTGTAGCATTTCCAAAAATCAATCACATAAAAAAGTTAGATGAACATGAAGTGGGTTTCCCTGCCAAGCCAAACCGTAATAGTAGTGCTTCAGAAGTAGTAGGAGATATTTTTGGCAGAATTATTCCTTCTCTAGGGGTTGTTTTGAATCACCTCAAGATCAGGAAGTTTTCTACCATAGTTGATAAAGTAGCCAGTAGTACTGCTAGATCGTTGATGGCTATTAATACTAATATGATAGGTATTAAGTCTATGGTTTTGCAAAACAGTCTTGCATTAGATATTTTGCTGGCAAAGAAAAGTGGAGTCTGTAAGATGCTGAAGGTTCAGCAATGCTGCACATATATACCAGATAAGCGTGAAGAGAATAGAGGGTTTGTGGAAAACATCACTGACTTGAAACTGGACTTCTTGAAGGAATTGGAAGCTACAGGTGCATGGGAAGTGATTGGAAAAATATTTGGTGCTGTGGGTTATTGGTTTAGTAACATAAGTAGTGGGCTTTGAGGTGCTAAATAGAGGCCTAATATATTCACTTTTTGTTTTAATTTGCTTGTTTCAAGTACATGAGATCAAAGAAAGCAGTGGTTATGGGAAAGGGAGTTGGGAGGAAGAGAAGTGATATAGAACTAGAGGAAAGTCAGTATACTTTATACGATTAAATGAAGGAACTGGAAAATTCCAGAAGCAAGATGCTAAATACAACACATTTCTGAGATGGTCTCAAGAAAGAGTCATTTGATTTTGTGATGGCTATTCTAACCATCAGAGGGGGAATTGGAGCAGTGTAATTTTATGTTCTGCCCTCTCTATATCATTTGTATGCATTTACATGCAACATTTATTGAGCCTTAACTCATTAATCTATGTTTGATCTCAATAAGAATGGTAGTAGATTACTTTTGAGTCTGATATGAAATCACATGCACTTGTACAAACGTGAATAACAATAATCAATGTAACTGTGTTTACTGAATATATTTAAATTTTAATAATAATTGCTTAATTGCTCATGAGTAGTAATACTGCAATGTGCTTCCACTTTGTTTCTTAAGTTAACTTAGCTTGAAAGTAGGCCTTAGCTGAGCATTGTGCACTTAAAGTTTGTCAGTATGCTGTTTTCTTTCCTCTGTAAGTGTGTTATCAGATTCCACGTTAGTTAGAAAAAGGTTTACTGTTATGTATTATACTCATGTCAAGGATCCTTTAGCACAAGCATCTCTTCGTTGGTGCCCTTGTGAAGTTTGGCTGACTATGCTATGGCAGAGAGCGCTGGCATGAATCTGTATTTTGAAGACGTTCAGGAACATATAAGTGCTGCTGAAAGGATCCATCATTTGCAAATGTCTGCAATTAAAAGTGCATGGGAATGGGTGAATCAGGTATTGGATCCACCAGAGGGGTCAAGAGGATCACCATGGTTGGCGCGTGCATTCTTAATGTTAAACTCGTCTGCTAGAAAAAGGAAATTCTACAACAATACTGATGCATGGAATATAAATAGAGGGCTCCTACTACTCTTCATGCATTGTCTGCTCCCAAACAAGGAGCTTCGACAGAAAATGAGAAGTGTCATACATTTATATTTCCAACTGGGCACCTAAGTTAGCAAACTCTTAGAGAAAAATATTCATGCCAAATTCCTTTCCCATCAAAAGTTTTCTGAAGACAACAACTTTTACACCTACATTTCTATCCAAAATTAAACCAGGACCAAGGAGACTTACAGAACTCAAGAGTGGTTGTGGATGACCGTCCATTCAGATTGTGGTTGTTCGAGATCCAGAAAAAGTATCTGTTTGAAGTATTAAAACACCTGCGCATGAATGTTATCCCCTAAATTGTATACAGCCTTGCAGGAAGACATATGTTGTAGCATTTCCTCAGAAGGTTGACAACACAGACACTAAGGGGTCTATTAGAATAGCGGGCGGATCGCCACTGCCATACGGGCGGTGGCCATCCACCCGCCATTTCTCCCCACCCACCTACCATTTACCCTGCCATATTACGATGGCGGGGGGGCCCCGGCGGACGGAAAGACCGCCTGCCGATTTTCCTCCCGTCGACCGGGTGGAAAAGGGGCTGAATATGGTGGCGGTGTCTGCAAGACACCGCCATCCATATTATAATGCAGAGCCTTAACCCCGCCATCGAAAGGTATATAGTTACTGCATGTGGGGGCCCGTTGCAGGCTCCCGGAGTGTTTGGGGGGGTGAGGGGTGCACATGTGGGGTACTTATGGTAGCCCCCTACATTGGCATGGACAAGGTGGCAGGCACCGCACAGTGCCTGTCACCTTGTGCATGCCTATGTAAAAGGTGCATCCACAGCATTGTGGTGGGCGGTGCTGTGAGCACTGTCCACCACAATGTTGTGGATGGGGGATGTCACTGTGGTAGAGGCATCCTAATTGCCGGTGCGGGACCGCAGCACCACTGGTGGCCGGTCCCAGCACTGCTAGGGTGGTGGGCGGACGCTAATAGTCCCCAAAATTTGTACAAAAATAAAGTATCAGATTTGTACATTTCAAGACCTGCACAACGTTGATTAGGATACGCGGTAGCAGATCGTCAACTACAAGTAATGTCAGATGTCATACAATAAAGATGCGTTTTTTTTTGGAAATTATTTTTATTAAACAATTTCAACAAATAAACAGAGTATGAAACAAGAAGAGAGAGAAACACATTCTCAGTACACCAGAAAAAAGTACCAAATCTACAGACTTATCATGAAGGAGAAACAACGGCATGCCGAAAAAGGTAGTAAGAACTGGGGTCAGCTGGGGAGGGGGGAATCAGGCAGAGACAGATTAGGGAATAAAAGGCAAGGGCTACAACTAAGTAGAGTGCAAGAGATAAATCAGCACCACACAAATGACTAATGTTGATCCATTAGAGGGACATCAAGTGTTGGAGAGAAGAAGACCCCAAATCCAATTGAATATATGATGTTGGGCTTCTGAACTGTAAATAATCCTTTCACAGAATGCTATGCTCATCAATTCAACCAGTCAGTCTCTTCTTTGGGGGAAAGAAGAGATGGGAAGGTCTACGGATTTCAAACTACTTAATATGCAAACCTATGCTACTCTCAAAGACATAGCTGTCAACCTTCATCAATGGTTTGCCATATTATTGTTATCATGGAGCTACAACAATGAGGCAGATGCCTTATACTCACATATAGTACTAACTCTCCTGGAAGGATATAATCAAGGTGAGTACAGTTCCTAGATGGGGCTATGGGGGGGAGGAGGAATCAAAGGGAAGATGGGTAAGACAAAACTTTTGTCATGTTGCCCTCAAACACCCCGAAAGGTGTCATGCTTCATCATTGGGCCTTGCTCCTCGTCGGGTCGGCGCAGCAATGCTCGACGGGCTCACCGTTTCCGGGGCTCTTTGTCGGAGATCTTTTAAGGAAGTCGGTGGATGCGTGCGGGTGTGGGGGCAGTGGGGTTTGAGTGTGCACAAAAGTGGAGAGTTAAAATAGGTCAGGATCAGTCCTATAGTCACAAGCTCTAATGGTTAAGGAAGTTCCTGCCTAGATAAAAATGTGGATGCCCAATGGGACTGTAATATTCCAAGATGGGCAATCACTAAGGTACGGTCGACATGTTTCGTGCCTGGTTGTTCCGAAAGGAATCAATTGGCACTTCTTCAGGACCTATGTGAGTGTAGTGCACAGATATAAATAGGCTCAACGATTGTAGAAGGAAGCCTGGTGTAGGCACCTAGTAGTTCTGGACTGGGCGTGGTAATGCCCAGGCGGCAGGTACTACTGCCAGACGGGGGTGTAGAGGAGCACGGTGTTGCTCCACACAGAAGGATGGCGGTAACTTGCTGTGTACCTACCCTCGCTCCAATGTCACGGGGCATTGGAGCGAGGGTAGGCACACAGCCTTCCTGGCTGAAGATGGCTGATAGCCAGAAACTGGTCCTAGGATGCTTGATTCTGGTCCAGGGAAGACATGGCTTGGCAGTTCGGTCTGGACTGTTCCCATGAGGCACAGGGTCACAACTGATTTGCATATGCCCATGTCTGAACTGGGGTGGCTTGGTGATCAAAATAACGATAGATTAAACCCAGATCTGTGACTGGGGGTGAATGTTTTGCCATTGTGCAACATTCCGTCCATCATCTTGTGTTTTTTGCTTTTCACCCTATGTGGGAAGGGTATGCCCGGACGTGGGTCCCGTGCTCACTACGCCACTGGAGTCAAGCTATCCTGGCTGAAGACGGCTGATAGCCAGAAACCGGTCCTAGGATGCTTGATTCCGGTCCAGGGAAGACATGGCTTGGCAGTTCGGTCTGAACTGTTCCCATGAGGCACAGGGTCAAGACTGATTTGCATATCGCCATGTCTGAACTGGGGTGGCTTGGTGAGCAAAATAACAATGGATTAAACCCAGATCTGTGACTGGGGGTGAATGTTTTGCCATTGTGCATTTATTTATTTTATTTATAAAGTTTTATATAGCACGAACTTGACCCAAGAGGGTATCAGAGCGCTTTACATATGAGATTGTTGCGTTAAAAATTACATCAGATACAAGAGCAAAGTAATGTACATTACACATAAACAATGTTTCAAGAATTCGTAGGAGGGAGGTGAGGAAGGAGTAATAGCGGGGAGACGAGGAGGAACTGTGCCCAATGTCTGGCTGGGTAGGTGACGGTCAAGGGCCCATCTCCTCATTAGCTGTCTAGCAGCTCCACAGGGCATCAGCCATGTTGCTCAGGTCTCAACGTTCAGGAAAACCAGTTTTTAGTTTATTTGATTTGAGAAGGTTATATAGCGCTGTCTAGACCCGGAGGTATCAAAGCGCTTAACCAGGGGATTGTTGCATTACAAGGTACATCAAGAAGGATTATGTGGTGCTGGCTGGACCCGGAAGTATCAGAGCGCTATAACAGAGGAGCATTGTGTTACAAATTACATTAGTTACAATAACGTAATAACGTACAATAAACAAACAACAAGGTTGAGAGAATTTGTAGGAAAGGAGGGGAGGAAGGAGCCATAGCAGGGAGACGAGGAAGAACTGTGTCCAGTGTCCAGCTGGGTAGGTGACGGTCGAGGGGGAAAACCAGGGCTGATCTCCTCATTAGTGGTCTAGCAACTCCACCGGGCATCAGCCATGTTGCTCAGGTCTCAATGTTCGGGAAAAACAGTTTTGAATAGATACATAGGCTACGAGGATAGAGGTAAAAGAAGGAGGTTGGGGGGAGTAAAAAACAAGCCAGAGGAGGAGCTAGGGCTACCATATAGGCTGATTGGGGATGTGATCAAGGTCTGTTGGGAGTACGGTGGTAGGGAAAACTGTGGCAGCCATCTTGGGGTCAGGGGGGAGCCATGGACCGAAAGAATTACAGACCTTCCCTTGAGGTCAGGCACAGTCCTGGAAGGGTTAAGGAAAAGTTCAGCAAGGGGGTAAAAGTCATCATTGTCGACCACGTTGGGGTCAGGCATCGTTGGACCCTTTTCCATATTGAGAGTGTGCCGAGTGCGACTGGGCTTTCCAGAGAGGGAAGTGTCGAACTCCTCTTAGCTCTTAAAAAAAAAAAAAGGCCACAAGATAACCACCAGGGTCCCTAGGCACTCGGGGAGTAGCGCAGACCCTGAAGGAACGCTGGGACACATCTCCCATTACCGTGGGCAGCGCGGTGGAAGCTGCCATTGTGTCTCGCTCAGGGGGGAGGGGGACTGCTCACCTCGATCTTCGGCAACATCAGAGATGTCGTGTATTGTGTCTCCGTTTGTGTTTCCTGCAGCCCACACCTCAACGCTGTAGCGATCGCTGATATTGTGTCCCTCACACACCTTTTGGGTGTGTGACGGCAACATGACAAAAGTTTTGTCTTTCCCATCTTCCCTTTGATTCCTCCCCCCTCCTCCCTCTAGGAACTGTACTCCCCTTGGTTATATCGTTCTCCTCGGAGCCGTTTGTGCAGGACCTATTAAAATAACTGGCTCCTGGTCCCCCCAAACCCCTTCATTTTCTAATCTCTCCTGGAAGCCCATACCTTGGTCCAGAAAAGTTCCAGTTTAGGGCAGGACCTTAAAACACGAATCAGGTCACAGTTCAATCACCATCATCACAAGCATAGTAAGTCTGAATGTAGGTGGAAGGGAATCCAATGTCAGCCCAGCAGTACTTTACAGAGATGAATATCATCCACACCACTCAGAATTCAATCTGATTTTTCTCATCATAGACGTTAGGTGTATCAGAAATCAGGATGTGATCCCACAGTATTATGAGGGAATATGGTAGGTCACAGACCTTGAAATTTCTGATGCAGATTTTAATTATGATGGTCAGTGTTTCGTCTTTGCTCTGGTCGTATGTTTGGCCAAGAATGTTACCACCGACTTAGAAAAAACAATGGAAACAACAATCTCATTTGTGGTATCTGTACCGCCTTTAACACTGACATATTGAAACAACACAGTTTCAGGCAACAGGAATAAGGCAATCCTCTTTAACACTTACTGAATTGAAATGTTCTTACCAAAGAAACAAGAGGGTGAACTAACAAATGCTGGTCATGCATTACAGAAATGCAGTAACGTAGACATACCACTCGTAAGGTAACTCTCAGATTATCATACAAGGTAAACACACCTTTAACAATTTACCTAGTGGAGATAAACAACACTTAACTATCATTTTAATAGCAAATTTGGGGGTCTATCCGTTACTTTATCCTTGTGTGGTGTAACCAAAATCCCAGGAAGATTAATGTGGAGAGTTTGAATGAATCATTTTTTTTTTAAATCGTTCAAATCCAAATCTCTTTATTCTAACATAATAATTGGTCATCACTATAATACAGCTGGTATTCATAAACACATAATGAGCTAATGGTACTTATTCTAAAAGTAACTAAAATAGCAGATTTAGAAATAAGTGGGGAAATATGACAAAATAAATTAAATGGATTGCAGCATTTCTTCATTCCCTATTATAAATAGAAAAAGAACAGGCCAGGACTAGGAACCTTGTATAGAATTAGATGGGAACGAGTAAGGGAATAAAGAAAGACCCCAAAAGAAGGCAGATTGACTAGAGATTGAGATACAAGGAAAGCCCAAGCACAGCCCAGTGAAGGACACAAGGTCTTGAAACACTATGCATCTCTATACAGGGTAACTGCTGAGCAATGCAGGACTCCAATGAAAACACACAACGCCAAGGCATAACTTGTGTGAAACAATTCCAGGTTAAACCTCTTTTTAAATGATGGTCCATCCATACATGCGTTTATCCAAGAACCAAAAAACAATCATGCAAGATTATGGAGACAAACTATGCCTTTGGCAACTGGTCCTGGGATCCAGAGAAAACTGGACTTTCATGTTGAAGTAAAGAGAGCGGCTGTGTGCCATGCAGACCAGAGCAAAGCGTCTGCATCAGTGAATGACAAAAGCGGCGAATGGATTAAAAGAACAGACTCAAGTTCCTATTAAAAATTATGGGTGACCTCAGCAGTCATTGACCGAGCGAATCTGTAATACCGGGTGGTTTTGCGCACCAAGCAAATAGGAAATATGCAAAGTGGGCTGGCATTATATTTTTTCTGATTGTATTAAATAGCGAAAATGTATCACCAAAAATGTGGAATAGAACTAAGCTTTAAAATTGCATATTAAAGGAATTTTGGGTTTGTTTTGGGAATGTTTGCCTTTTCCTACAATAATATGTGCGAAATAGGCACAATATTGTGTTCTCATCAAATAAAAGGATATTTACAGGTTGTTGTTGTCTTTTCCGTGGTTTGATTGCTTACAAAGGCCTCATTTCAGTGTTCCAGGCATCAAGAGAAGCTGTTTACGAACGGACAGCTGGATCTTCGCGATTGCGAATTAAAGTTTTGACTATATATTTGAGGTGCACCTTCCGCCCCTCTTTATTAAAATAAAGAACCTGAGTTAAAGAGACACGCGTACCTTGTGAGAAACCACACCGGTGCATGTGGAAGTAGAACAAATCGCGGTACGAGCCCGCACATCGGATACGCGTTCAATAATTCAACATCCTCCAGCTTCCCGTAATTTAATTATTTTATGCAGAGAACACAGCAAATGCTCTAGCGCTCATGTTAACCACTTGACATTTGCTTTCGTTTAAAAGGGTACATTTTAAAAGTCTGGGTATGTTTATTAATTAGTGATTATGAACACCCAGTAAACAACATTATCTTGTGTAAAAACACAACCTCTCATCGCAGCAGGTGGGGAAATGTATTATTCGCCGAATCCATATGCTAAAGCGCGCTGGAATGATCACAAATGCGCTGGGTGGCCAGGCGGAAGCCAGTGACCAGGCACTGAAGGCGCCTTTGTTGTAGGTCGGAAAGGTTAGGTTTCAAATCGGAACAAGATGGAGCTGCAACAATCTAAACATATACATATTAGCCTCGTCAAACAGCAGGGAGGCTCATACTATAGATTCGTATCTACATTAGAACAGAAGAATCTTAACCTCTCCACAAACAAGCAATGGCAAAGTCAATAGGTTTGGCTTGTATTTTAGGAGTCGATTACAACCTTAAAAAGCCTAGCGCCCTGTGAAACCAATGAAAAAATGATTGATTGCTGTTTAGAATGCACCTATGAGAAAACAATATAAATAAGTTAATGTGTAACGATGGAGTGTACATTTGAGATGTGAAATAGTCCCTCACGCATTCAAAAACAAGCTGTCTATAGGAGGAGCAAAGATACACCAAAAAGCTAAGTGAGAGAAAAAATGTTCTGGGTGGCCCTGCAGCCATTGTTAGCATAACAATAGGCCTGCAGACATCTACATTGTCAAGTCAGACTTAAAAAGGCACTGTGAAGTCAGTCGATAATGTGTGAGTGCTGAGTATTCTTGCTAAGCAAAAGTAAACCACCTTAACACACCTCGCAAGCAGGGAAAGCCCACCAGACTCATATTGACTTACCATTTTCCCTTTTGGTGTAAGCCCTTCACAAGAAAGCTTCATGGAACTGTGAGTAATACCATGTTGTGATGATAAGGCTACTGTGGTATTAATCCTGGATTTAGGTCTTTTTGAACAGAAATGTGGAGTAGCTTGATGAAATGGCAATATATCTCATTTTATCACATTTATGCTCTTGGTGTTGTTAGCACCACCTTTTTAGTTATGGTCTGCCTAAAGACAGCTTTAGCTGTCTGGTCAACCTAATGTACCGAAATAAATCAAACACACATAAACACATACATATATATCACCTAATGGCGTTTACCACTAGGTCGATATAGTTAGGTCATCTTTTCCATAGACAGAGCATGTTTTGGTTTGTTAATAACTTTGTGCCTGTTTGGCGAATCTTCACAAAACTTTCCCCAAAAAAGTTCAACCACCTCAGCTCCTTTTAGGGGTGATCTGTCAAGCGGGGCCGAGAAAAAAGAAGGGTACCAAAACATAACATTTCAATGCATTTTACATAGACTTCTCTAAGAAAGGTTATTGCAAAAACTGCTGAACGGAATGACACCAAATTCAGCAGGAAGCTAGAATTAATTCTGCAGATTATTCTTTTTGTGATTTGGTGTAAATCCGTTCAGTAGTTTTTGAGATCTTTAGAGTAAAAAATAATTGTATATTTTGGCAGCTGGACTCGCAAGAGTCTCCAAGGCACTTGCGGGAGCGCCATTTTATAAATAGAGCGTTCTGGATGGCCCAGGGAGCATTATTTCCCTTAGGCTATCTTGCACATGTGAGAGTCTGACTCCCAAGGGAGCGAGCACTCTGGCTGCCATCAATATGAGAAAAATGTTATTTTGGCAGCCATTTCAGGACTTGGGAACTTAGGGGCCGATTAGGATTGCGGAAGGCTCGTCAGCGCCAGTCATGCGGTGGTGGTCCTTCCGCAATCATGCCGCGATTTACCCCGCCACATTACGATGGCGGAGGGAATCGCGCTCGGACCGTGGTGGATGCAAAGACCGTCCGCCTAGGGTCCGCCAAAAGCAATCTTACAGATTGCCTGGCAGACAGTTCATATAGCCAGAAATAGTGGCGGTGCATAGCAGGCACCATCCACTAAATTATGACGCTGGCTACATCCGGCATTTCCATGGTGGCGATGCCGCCATGGAAAGGCTGGTTGGGATTTGTGATAGGGGCCTGTTGTGGGCCCCCCTTTTGTTGGGGGAGATGACGGTGCACTGGGGGGCACCCATGTTACCCCCCTACATTTCACAGCACTATGTGGCAGGCACTGTGTGGTGCCTGCAACGTAGTGCAGTGAAATGCACAACATGGCATTTTAACATCACATCAGGTTCTGCTGTCTGCAGCACCCCCTGCAATGTTAAAATGCAGGATGTGGGGCGTGGCTTCGGCGCCAGGCAGAATGGCTGCCTCTTGAGGGAGCTCTGCAAGCCAGATACACAATCCATTAAGTACCATCCTTACAAATCGCCTGTGCGTTGCTTTGACCCTGCGGGACGATGCCCATGGATCGTGTGCGTGAGCAGAGAGGCCCCCGATCCTGTAACCATTGTGAGATTGCCTGAAAATGGACGGATTTCTATCAGCGTGGCTGGAGGGAAAATGGTGCCCGTCCAGGTCCAGACTGCCGAGAAGTGAGCTGATGGCCGGAGGGGGAGGTGGTTGTGTCCGTGCACTCCACTGCTGAGGAGGAGACCTGGGTGCGTCGGCACGGTCAGAGAACTAAAGACGGCGTGCCCGCTTGCATCAGTGTCGTAGCTAATGTGGCTGCGGCTGTGAGCGGGTCAGCGGGAGAACGGTGCACTTGTGGCCGCAGCAGAGCAGTACACGAGCCCGATTGAGCAACGCCAGTCAGGCCCTTTAACCCATTGGCTGCTGGGGTAATTTTCCTGCTGTGCTGGGGGGGGGGGGCGCGCACAGCGCCCCGGTGCTCATGACGAGCACAGCTAGCCATGAGCTAGAGTGCTCCTGTGCTCATGACGAGCTGAGCTTGTCACGGCCACACCCATTTCAATAGAACGTTCAGCACAGCAGGGGAATTATCCCAGCGTGCGAGCGTTCTAATGGCCATGACGAGCTCAGCTCGTCATGAGCACCGGAGCACTGTAGCTCATGACGAGCTCAGCTCGTCATGAGCATGCAAGGGGTTAAGTGTGGAACCTGGTGCAGGCGGCAGTGACTGCACCTGAGCACGGCGGGCACAGACGTGGGAGACAGGTTGAACTTGCAGGCCTGAGAGTCGGGGAGAGAGGTTGCCGGAGAACTGCAACCGCATCATGCGAGACGCCAGCACAGATTGAGGAGAAGAGAGTTACGTGAATTTGGAATCACCGACGTACTCGCCCAGGATCTGCGGACGGGCCCATTGAGGAGCCTGGCGGTATCAGTGACGAACTGGAGGTGCATTAAGTGGGGTGTGGGGCGCGGGCTGGACCTGGTGCCGGGCGGGTAGCGCAGCCTTGCCTGGTTGTCACAGTGCTTATGCGTGGAGGTGACTGGCGGGGTCGAGGCTTTCTGGCGCTCTGGGGCGCAGAGGTGCGGCACTCCTAAGCACGATGGGTATGCAGGCCTGAAGATCTGCAGTTGGGGAGCGCTTGCCGGGGAGCTCCAGTGCACCAGTTGGTCTGTTTGATCGGGCCGGTGGGCGTGGGCACTGCGGGGGCTCCTGTGCTGATGAGGGGTGGGCTGCGGCGAACGCCCTGAGCATATGTACAGTCCTGATGCACCAATAAGCCTCCTGCTGGCTCAGTTATTGGGTTGAGTCACCTGCAATACGTGGTACAGAAGATTAGGCCCACGCATGCTGTGCAGGGACACATGGTAGCTGACTCTGGCCTGTTTGAAGCTGTGGCCTGATTACTGACTCCCGCTCGCTCAGTCCGGTTGAGGTACCTCAGACCTTGGCTGGCACGCTAGAGACAGTGTGAACAGCGACTAGCAGTCTATGTGCCCTGATGCAGGCTGTTTCCCACAGATTGTGACGATAATAGGGCAGCTGAGTGGGCCTGCAGCGGGTGGACTTCACACTGAAGGGGCTACAAAGCCTAGGTGCGTGCGAAGTGGCGAAGCTGGACAATGCATAGCAATCTGCTGACATCATATCCAGTAAGAGAAAATCTGACCCTAAGCAGCCCAAGCTGCACTTTGAGAACAAATGCAGTACACATGCGCATCAAGCAATGGGGGATTAGGCCGGATCGCAAGGCGCTGCTGGGATGGGTAACGACATGGAGGATGACACTAGAACCATCCTGTTGGAGCTGCGCACCGGCATGAAGTTAATTAATAGTAAAATAGATGCGCTGGCGACCGGACTGGACGTCGTCAAGAAGAAAGTGGATAAACACGAGCACAGGCTTGATGTTTTGGAAAATAGACTATCTAACACGCAAGATTCACATGCTGAGTCTAGAAATCAAATCTTGCACATGGAGAAGGTAATGGAAGTTATACAAGCAAAGAATGAGGACTTGGAAGCGCGCTCCTGGCTCAACAATCTTCGCATTATTGACCTGCCGGAGTTCACCAACCATTTCCAAAATGTAGACCTTAATAGACGCAATGCTGCGTGACCTGTTTGGTTCGGTGTTGTCTACAGTGATTGGAGAGGGCGCACCGCTCTCTGGGCCCCAGACCTCAGCTGGGTGCGCCGCCTCACCCGATCATTGCACGCCTTCTGAACTATGCTGATAGGGACGCTATCCTGAAGGAGGCTAGGGCTAAGGCCGCGGATACCTATAAAGGAGATACACTGTCCTTTTTCCCGGACTACACCCCAGCGGTGCAGGCAGCTAGAAGGGAGTTTGTACCAGCGAAAAAACTACTGCAAGCCGCCTCAGTGCCCTATGCTATGCTGTACCCGGCCAAATTGAGAAAAACGCATGAAGGGCATGCGCACTTCTTCACTGGCTCAAAGTCGGCCCTGAAATTCAAAAAGCACATCTGTAAATCTGGAACTCGGCAGGGCGGGCGGAGAGAACAGCACTGACATCGGACTTGGAGGAAGCGGACTGAATTTGATGATGTTATATACCGTTTCAAGAATATGACCAGGTTTTTTTTCTCTTTTAGTGCTTATAATAATAGTCATGAACAAATGATGGACTATTTCTGTGTGTTAAGCTTGTGGCGGGCGGTAGACGCCACTCTGGGCGTGTGTTAATCGTTTAATGGGCTTATAATAATCTTGCGCTGATCAGAGTATAGGGTGCTGATCACAGTCTATTTTTGTTCATTTGTCATTGCGCACAGGTGAACCACATTGTTCTACTCAGGCGACCACACCTTGGTGTGAGTAATCGTTGCCGATCCTCTCACCTTAGCGGGTATTACCCAATTGTTGAGTTGTTTGGTTAATGGGGGTGATGTGTCGGTGGGGGGCAGGACTCAATCTCAACCTAATTGGGAGGTTGGAGTGGGCGGGGGTGGAGGGAGGGGGGTAAGGGGTATGTATTGTGTTGTATTGTTTTTTCTCTTTCTGCACATGTTGCACTGAAGTCGGATGGAGTGAGATATGTGAAATGTGAAGGATCACTTGGGTGTGATGTTGGCTGCACCCCTCCACAGCAATCTGATGTAATGATGGGCTGGGCAGACATTGATAAAAGTGGTGATGGGTGATACATTTCGTATGTTGACCTGGAATGTGAGAGGCCTCAACTCCCCTAAAAAAGTAAGGCAAGTGTTAGCCTATTTGAATCGGCATTCAGTACACATAGCCCTGCTGCAAGAGACGCAATTGACTAAACACACTGAACGGGGTATTGCTGGGAGATGGGTGGGCTTTAGGCTTGCGGCCCCATTTTCGTCATATGCAAGAGGCACAATGATATTGGTTAAAAGGGGACTGGCATTTCAACCAGCTCGTACGTATGTAGATGAAGAGGTTAGATGTGCGATGGTACAAAGTAAACTAGGGGGCTCTCTGGTTACTATAATCAACATGTAAGGTCCCATTATGGATGACCCAGTATGTTTTTTTCGGGTGTACAGTGCGTTGAGAGATTTGCCCGAGGCCACTTTACTGTGGGAGGGGGGGTGATTTAAATACATATTTAAATCCTGATCTGGATAAGTCTAATCCAAAGACCCATCAAACCTCCAAAATAGCCAGAAGTGTTGCCTGCGCCATGGAGAAATTTGGCTTGAGTGATGTGTGGCGAGTGAGGAACCCCCTGACAAAAGAAGGAACACATGCACCTGGTCAAGGCTGGACTATTGGCTGGTGGAAGGGAAGGCCATGACCTGGGTGCGGGAAGTGGCACATCTACCACGCATATTATCAGATCACAATCCTGGGCAGGTGGACCTGGAGATCCTGACGGCCTTACATCGCCCTTTCACATGGAGGCTGCGCTCTGAGGCACTGCTAGACCCTGATCTATGAGAACACAGTGAGGGAGGCCATTGAACAATATTTTGTAATTAATAAGGGCACGGTAGACGAGGCCTCAACGCTATGGGAGGCTTTCAAGGTCACAATTAGGGGAGTGTGCATTAGCACCGCGGCAGGTATACTGAGGGGCATACGGACACAGATACAAAATACTGCGAACGGCCTGCGTGAGCTGGAGCGTAACTATGTCGCGACTGCTAAGGCAGATACGTTGGCCCGTATAAATGAGCTAGTTAAAGAATACAATGCACTGACTGAAACTGAAAAAGTATTTGTCACACAGACACATGGCCCGACGGTATGGGGTGGGAGGTAAGCCGGGGCTGCCGAATAAGATTAAAGATCGAATGGAGCAGCCGTGTATAGATATGATCACAGACGCTCCTGGGGGGGAGCATTATCACCCATCGCCGTAACGGAACATTTCAAAGGCTTTTATGTGGAGTTATATACTTCCAAGGGTGGTGCAACGGAGGCTGAGATGGAGGAATATATAGAAGATGTGGCATGCACCTGCCTTTCAGACACACACAGGGAATATTTCTGTATGCCTATAGATGAGCAGGATGTAAAGGCAGCGATCTCGGCGCTATCCAACGGTAAAATACCTGGGCCTGAAGGCCTCACGGTGGAATTTTATAAGAAGTATGCAGATCTACTCGCACCATACTTATTAGAGATATACGCTGAGGCGCATGAGTCCCGGAAATTACCACCGACATTGCGACAAGCACTGATAATTACTTTACTCAAAAAAGATAAGCCGCTGGACAGGTGCGACTCTTACTGTCTTCTGTCGCTGATCAAAATAGATGCAAAGATATTGGCCAAAATTTTAGAGACTAGGCTACAGCCCCTGATGTTGTGTCTGGTGTTGCCTGATCAATCGGGCTTTATACCCGACCGATCCACATCACATAATCTTCGAACTATCTTCTCCATGTTCCACATTCTTGAGCCGAGCAGGTCAGCTGCAGCTGTGCTGCTGAACGCAGCGAAAGCGTTCCATTCGGTGGAATGGAACTATATGCTTTTTGTTCTGCGGCGGATTTATTTATACAATGGATAGCAGTGCTGTATGCGGAACCATTGGCTAGTGTGCGTGTTGGAGGATTGACTTCCGGACCTTTTACCATAGGAAGACGCACATGTCAGATGTGCCCGCTATCCCCACTACTATTTGCTATTATATTAGAGCCACTGACATGTGTTGTCCGGCAGTGGCATAGGGAAATGGCACTGAATTTTAAATACCGGCCAGTGGTAATTTCACTATACGCGGATGATATGGTACTCTTCATTCACGAGTCTTCCTGTTACCTGTCGCAATTACTCCAGGAGTATGTCAGATTCGGTTGCCTGTCGGGTCTCTTTGTCAACGGGGACAAATCTATTATTATTCCACTTCACAACCTGACGTGGAGTTCCCACTGGTGTGGTCCACAGAGCCAGTAAAATATCTTGGAGTGTGGGTTCATAGAGATTCCGACACAGTGATACGAGAAAACTATGGGAGGGCGTACACCAGGCTGGGGAGCAGATGCAAAGAAAATAGGAAAACACTGTGTGTTAACTGGTCAATATAATTTGACCAGTGAGTTTAAAATAAATGGGCAGTGTAATATTGAGATTTGGGGGTAAGCTCTCAGGGAAGCTGGGGTTTCTATGCAGTATTTAGGCCCTATTTATGATACGAGAAAACGATGGGAGGGCGTACACCAGGCTGGAACAGTAAGTAGATGTGTGGAGTTCAATACCCTTGTCACTGGCGGATCGCATTGCACTAATTAAAATGGTGGTCTTACCATGGTTCTTACACCTGTTTATTAATATTCCAGTGGTACTCACAATGGTGTTTTTCAATAATGTTCAAGGGGTGTTGTTGCGGCTAGTCTGGGGAGGCAAAAGCGTTCCAGTGAAATGGTCCACTCTCACCAATGTATATGACGGGGGGTTCAGAGCACCGGACTTTTACGCTTACTACTTGAGTGCGCAGGCTCAATACGTATATTATTGGCTGAGACCACATGCATTTACCCCGCACGTCGCGGTGGAGGAAGGGGATACCTCCCCGATTCTGCTGCACAGCATGATTACTCACTGGACGCGCGGCAACCCTAAAACTGAAATAAATGCAGTCGATGCGACCAAAGCAGCCTGGCAGGCAACAGGGCGACTGGCGCAGAAGCTACCACTATATGCACCAGCCATGTACATAGAGCACCACGCTGCGATGTAAGTGACTCATGAAGCGCCATTGATGCGGTTACTCCACAAGGCTGGCTTTTAACTAATGCAAGACATATACCTGGACGGGTCACTTATTACACCGGACGCTCTCCTATACATTAGTAATCAGACCCTGCTATTCAGGTTTGAGATGCACAGTTTGCGACACGTGGCCAAGGTGCACTATAGTACTCACCCTCTGGAACCTCACTGCAGTTTGCTCTCACCACGCGAACTAACAAAAAATTGATTTCCAGATTATATAAGATGATTAAAGATAAATGCATGAATGAACCGGACAGGAGTTGGGAGAGATGGAATGCCTGTCTACCTGAGCTGATTATGGAGAAGGATTGGAAGCATGTCTGCGAATTGACAGGGACACTTAGTATGAATGGCAATCTACGCATCATACATTTTAAATATATATCTTACATGTGTGTAAAATATACATAGTACACGCCTGCCCGGTTGCATAGGTTTGGGCTGCGTGAGTCTGACTGTTGTATGCGTTGTGGTCAGGGAAATGCGGACTTTCTGAACTTAACATCAATTTCGAGGCCGAGAGATATCTGGGAGCCACTGCGGGTATTTCTATTAAATAGGACGGCTGATGCTGAGTAGATGGGCGCGCATAAGGGATTGAGAGGATAATGATGAAGGGGGAGGCTGGAATGTTGACTAGGTGAAGCTGCATTATTCCAAATCAACTATGTAATGCATGACCAGGATGAGTGGGCAGATGTGTTTCTTTTTTTTTTCTTCTTTATTGTTTTTATCTTCATTTTGGCATCAGCTGTTTTAGTGTAAAAGATATGGGGATATTGACGTATTTGAGCCTTTCTTTTTTCTTTTTTGTTATGTGTTGAATGCGTTTTTTGTTGAGGGGGATGTATTGTACTGTCATTTGTTTGCCCTTTTGAAAACAATAAAAAAAAATGGAAAAATGTAGGATCCATCCGCCATGGTGGCGGTCGCATCCTGATCGCGTCGCATTCATGCCGCATTCATGCCGCACGGTCCCTATTTACACCAAGATGGTGGACGAACTCCAGTCCGTCCGCCATCCTAATGACCCCTTAAGTGCCATGACCTGAAGTTCTTAACCCCTTCGATGCTGATGACGAGCTCAGCTCGTCATCAGCCACGGGTGGCGTGTGCTGATGACGAGCTGAGCTCGTCATGTAACGCGGAAAAGAGAAAAAAGCCGCGCAGCGCAAAAATCGCCGCAGCAGCGATGCGGTTAAAAAATATATATATATACATGAGGGTAGGGTAGAGATACCCTAAACAGGGGTGAGGGGCACAACTGGGGCCAAAACAAAAAAAAGAACAACAAAAATGCTGCAATTCTGCAAGACTCTTGCATGATCGGAAAAATAAAATGGTGGCAGGGCTGCATTTATAATGTCTAAGGCCCTGGGAGCCTACCGAAAAGGCTGTGTTAAAAAGTGGAGGGGGCTGTGTGTCCCCCCTCCCCATGCCATTAGAGGCCTTGGGGAGAATACGCCCAGGCTTATCATTTAGAGAGAGTGGCCCCCATCTCGTGCGGAGATAGGCCACGGGGGTCCTCCCCCGGGGTCAACATGGATTTGTATAGGGTGGGGGCTTGTGGCCCCCTCTTCAAGTCTTGAGAGGCCCCGGGGAACCCATCCCAGAGTAAAAATGCACAAAATGGGGAGGGAGGCATAGCAGCCCACCTCTGTGAGCCTGAAAAGGACCCAGGGAGCCCACCCCCGGAGCCGATTCCTTTAAAGGTGGGGACCGCCTGGCCCCCCTGCCTGAGCCATTAATGGCCAAAGGGAGCCCACTCCTGGGTTAGGCTCAGCAGCTATGTCCTGGGGTGCCCATGCCCAGGACATAGCGGTTTCCCTCCCTGCAGCAGTACAGCCAGGGAAACCTGTGTTTCCTCTTCCATGGTGGGAGCATTTTTAAATCTTCCACCAAGTGGGAAAAATCACCAAGTCTGCACCCAGCTGGCGGGAGCTTTAAAAATGCTCTTTCTCGCTGGGCGCGGACTTGAGATCGGTTTCTCTGCCTGCAGTTAGGCTGGCAGGGAAACAGATCTAAATATTTCTCCCTACCGCACGTATAAATACACCATAGAGTATGCAAAAAAAAGTCTACTGGGAACAGAGTACATTCTATGCAACAGTTGTAAAAAAAAACACTATTTGCTACAAAATACCCCAATTTGAAGGTGCTAAAGATGATAATACCCGCACCCTTCATACTGTGGTGAAAACTATACAAATCAAATCAAATCAGATAGCTAACTTATCTTCTGAAGCAAGACAAGCACATGTACATAGGTTATAGGTTAATACTTGGTGCACACAGTCTTCTGTTAAGAAGAAATTGCAATGTGGGAACGATTCTGTCTAACAACTCAAGGCTGCTTACAATACTTGGTATCCACATAGAATCTTTGCCTTGTTGGAACTTTTTCTGCAGAATCAAAAAATGTGTACGGAACATACTTGACACAAATCATCAAGTGTCATCTGCACACAGAGTTACTTTTCAATTCAAAGATTTATAGTGTGTTCAATACCTCTACACCCCCATGATGCTTTAGAAGCACATGGGTTTTGTAAACACACCTATTAGCTTGATGCAGGCTGTACAAAATTAGGTAGAAAAGTAATATGGTAGTTACGGGCCACTATGTAAACTATAAAACAAGCTAACACACTCATTGGATGATATCATTAATGATATCATTTGAGATATCAGTGATGTCATAATTAATGTCATAGAACATGTCATGAGTGATGGCATATGAGGGCATAAGGAGTGCATGGTGTGGGCGCAAGTTATAGTTAGCGCTGCTAACTATACCTGGTGAATTTTTGTGTGTTTTTTAGTGTAAAATGTTAATGTTGTCATTAACAAATTCACCAAGCTACAACTTTACATTAACCTTCATTTTTTCCAGTGAACTTCTAAGGTTTATTAAAAACAAAAAAATTCCATATATATTACCTATTGGCAGTCGCCACTAAGTAGTTACATGTAGGATCTTGTTTCCATAGGAAATGCATTTTTTTGTTGCAAAATACTTTAGCGCAGTTTGACGGATCTCCAAGAAAGTTTCCCAAAAAGTGCCTTTTTTGACCAGTTTACACATGGAAAGTGTCAAGGCGATAAGTCAAGTGGGGGCCAAGAATAAAAGGGGAGGCCCCAAAACGTGTTTTCCCTATTCATTTTTTATACAAACTTTAGACACAGCTACAGTCTAAACCCCTGAATGGATTTACACCAAATTTAACAGAAAGTTAGATCTGAGTCCAGAAACAGTGTTGTTTGTGATTTGTTGTAAATACATACAGTAGTTTTTGAGAAAATGATGCTCTAAATCTTTGTGTATCTAGGTCCAACACCCAGCTGCAGGGTGTGTGGGGTTGGCTGCCTTTGGGGGGGTAGGCCACAGGGCCAGTCCTTGTGGCCGACCCCGCACCACACACAGCCAAAGACTATGCCTATGTACTATAACTCGAGCCCTATGGTAACTATAACTCCCGCCCACCATGCACAGTTTTCTAATCAATAATTTAATTGCAAATGTTACAATTATATTATCAATAATGTCGTAGAACATGTCATGAGTGATGCAATGAGGGGTAATTAGCAGTGCATGGTAAAGATGCGAGTTATAATTACCGTAGGACACAACTTATAGTTACTTGGGATAATTACAACTGGTGAATTTCTGTGATTTTGCATGTTTAAAACTGACATTTTCAACTAACTGTAACGTCCATGCAACCTTTGTTAAACATTGAGAAGTCATCAGTGATGTCACTGATCATGTCCTCCTGAGTGATGTAATATGTGGGGTCATAAGTAGTGCATAGCAAGGGCATCGGTTATAGTTGGCTTAGGAAACTATAACTGCTGAATTTCTATGGTTTTGTGCGTGTAAAATCTGAACCGAACTCTAATATCCCTGTAACCTTTGTTTTTTTCAGTGAATACATCATATATATATGTAATACTGTGCCTGGAGTGATAAATGGCTTTTGTGATTTTACAGCTAGGCAAGGACAGCACTGTGTTAGTCCTATGCTTAAAGACTTTGCTGTAGAAATGGCCAAATACTTTGTCTTTTTCTATCTCAGCGTGGATGGCACTGTGCTCATCCTATGCTTAAAGACTTTGTTAGAAAAACAGACATTTGAGGTGAGCAGATCTAGAGTGTCGCTGGTGTTGAGAGTGCTCTAACAGGAGCTGCTTTCCACCTAAACTGAGAACTACCCAGAGTTCTCTTCTTCTTTTTTTGCATAATTTATGCGTCACTCTATGCCTGAAAGGGTTTTGTTTTGACTTATACTGGGTGCTCCCTTGTGTCTAGACAAAGCTATACCTCGCTGAAGAGCTCTAATTAGAGCAAAACACTGTGTCAGGGGTTGCTTTTACTCATTTCAGGTTGGCTTGAGTTGGTATTTTACCATTTCAAAGCTGTAATACTGTGCCTGGAGTGATAAATGGCTTTTGTGATTTTCCAGCTCGGCAAGGACAGCACTGTGTTAATCCTATGCTTAAAGACTTTGCTGTAGAAATGGCAAAAGACTTTGTCTTTTTCTATCTCGGCATGGATGGCAAGGTGCTCATCCTATGCTTAAAGACTTTGATAGAAAAACAGACATTTGAGGTGAGCAGATCTAGAGTGTCGCTGGTGTTGAGAGTGCTCTAACAGGAGCTGCTTTCCACCTAAACTGAAAACTACCCAGAGTTCTCTTCTTCTTTTTTGCATATGCATTTATATATATATATATATATACTTCACCTGCTGCATCAACCTTGTTGGCTTGTCTGATTACCTTTCTTAATGGATTTCCATTTTTTGAGATAGAGATAGCAATATATATATATATATATATATATATATATATATATATATATATATAAATATATATATATATATATATATATAACCTACTGGCGGTCGCCAGTAGGTAGTTATAGTTAGGATTATTTTCAAAACAAAATCTCAACATTCTATTGTGAATAACTTCGACGCCGGTTGAGGAATCTGCCTGAAAATTTCCTCAAATTTGCCACGTGGCGCCCCGGTCCTTCCCTGAAGGTTTGGGGGGATTTGTCAAGCGGGGGCCGAGATAAAAGGGGGGTCCCAAAACGTGTTTTCCCCATGTTAATTTCCATAGGGCGGTCAACCTCACTTTTCGCCCGAACGGCTGAATGGATTTCCACCAAACTTGGCAAAATTGTAGGGACTGGTAACCCGATGTGCCTTTGCTATGTCTCAAGATATGTGTTTTAGTGGATTTTGAGTAATTTAGGTTCAAAAAAATATATATATCTATAAGCGCTCCCCGGTACGCGCACCAGGGCGCTAACCAGCGCGCTATGTGAGTTCGCGCGCGGAAAGCTGATTCGCTCTCGGGTGTCTGTCAACATTCCAAACAGTCGGGAGCGGCCGCCATCTTGTGTCTCGGTAGGATCGAGACACAAGAGATGGCAAAAACAAAGGGGGAAATGACCATAAGGGGGCAAAGTAGACCCCCCCCCTTGACCCCCTAGGTTTGATGTGGGGGCTATAAAAGGGCCCTGCGGGTCAAAAACATTTATTTTTTGTGATTTGCGCGGGGGAGCGCCCGGTACGCGCACTGCGGAGCGTACCGGGAAGCGTTCCATGGGGAAAAAAGAATGATAGAGTTTTTTAAAAATGTAGCCTTTTTCTATAAATTGGAGGTAGTCCTAAAAAGAACTGTTTTTTTCTTCTTTTTGTTGTTTGATATTTTTTTAATGTTTTTTGAACATTGTGTACTTTTTTGGTTTTTTTGAACTATTTTATATTTTTTTGTTATTTTTATGGGGATAAACAAAAAACAGGGAATTGAAAATGGCTTAACTGGAGAAAAAAAAAATCAGGAAAAAATTAGGGTTTTTTGGGGCAATTGTGGTTGTCACCAGCAAGGAGGATGAGCTTTATGCTCTGCTCACCATAGGAGATGGTCTACCACAAAAAATACATGTGATCCTGAATTCACCAAACCGTGGTTGTATGCAAGCGATCGTCTCCCTTGTCTCTGGTCCCGATGGAGTGGGTTGCTTTCTTTTGGAGGTGCTGGTTGAAGATTGGGGAGGGTTACTGGCCAGTTCTCTCACCTCTGCGCCAGCATAGTTGTTCGGATGCTTGCGCTGCATGTGCCTAATCATGGTATTATTACCAAATGAATATTTTTTGTTAGGGTTCCCCCTTGAAAGTTCAATGCCAAAGATTTGGCAAGTCACCTTGGGCGCATTGAGTTTCTTCTTGCCCTCTGGGATAGAAAAAAACTCCCATACAAAGTGCTGCCTTGGCCTGTATGGGGTATTGTCTTCTGGCAGCCACCTTCTCCCCTCCTCCTCCTCCTCCTCCTCCTCCTCCTCCTCCTCTTCTTCTTGACCACCAATGTGATGTTGTGGTGGTCCTCTTGGTGGTGGTGGTGGTGGTGCAGATGCTCCAGCTGCTGCTGCTACTGTAGCCATTTTAAAGTACAAAATATTTCTCTTATATCTCCAAACAGGTCTTCCTCAGTCAAAGGACAAAGTCAGAATAAGGAAAAAAGGTGGGGGCTTTCATCATTTGGAAAAATAAACTATCCTGAACCAATGAAAAGTGTTATTTTCAGGTCACATGACCCGGGCTTTCATCATTTGGAAACCAAAACTGTTCTGCACCAATAAAAAGTGTTATTTTCAGGTCACATGACCTGACGCGCCCCCGGGCGTGCGCCACGGGGCGCGTCGCGTAAGCGCGTCAGATGCTTACGTTGCGCGATCGTATTCGCTCGAGTACTTCCGGGTGCGCTTACGCTGTGCGTATCACGCGGACACGCGATACGTCACGATGTTTTAGTTCGCGGCAATAGCGCTAGCGGGACGCTCACCGGTGCACGACCGGGGGCGCTCTAGAAAACTGCGCTTTCCAGTGCGCACACCGGGGCGCGCACCGGGGCAAAACATTTTTTTAATAAAATAAAATTATTATATAAATATACAATATAGGATTCATTATAAAAAACATTACATTTCATGGGTTTGAGGCCTTATATGTAGTTAGGAATTAGCATTTAAAAAACCTATGGAATCGTCGTCCTCTTTTAAGCACTATGACTTCCTCAGGGCTGCAAACCAAATAAATAGTGTATAAATATTATTATGTTATTATGTAACTAAATGTAATAAAATAATTTGGAGTGTTTAGTTATTGGTGTGGTGTTATAGTATAGATGTTGATCTTTTAAAAGATTTTTTTTGTAAATGTATTATTTTATTTTATATAATATTTGTAGGTTTTTGTTATATGTAATTCGAATTATAATATGTATTCTTTGTGTATGTTTAATATATATATATTTTAAATTTCATTTATTATTATTTTTATTTCTTAATATATATATATTTTTTCTAAGTGTTTGAGTGAGACTAGTAATGTTTTTTTTCTCCGCTATCCAACACTTTCCCTACTGTTTCATTCACCGGGTGGGAGTAGTAATGTCAACCCCTCCGCTATCCAGCACTTTCCCTACAGTTGCACTCACTGGAGTTGGAATAGTAGTTTTTACCCCTCCGCTATCCAGCATTTTCCCTACTGTTGAACTCACTGGAGTGGGAATAGTCATTTTTACCTCTCTGCTATCCAACATTTTCCCTACTGTTGCACTCAGTGGAGTGGGAATAGTAATTTTTACCACTCCGCTATCCAACACTTTCCCTACTGTTGCTCTTACTGGAGTGGTAATAGTAATTTTTACCCCTCAGCTATACAGCACTTTCCCTACTGTTGAACTCACTTGGAGTGGGAATAGTAATTTTTACCTCTCTGCTATCCAACATTTTCCCTACTGTTGCACTCAGTGGAGTGGGAATAGTAATTTTGACCACTCCGCTATCCAACACTTTCCCTACTGTTGCTCTTATTGGAGTGGTAATAGCATTTAGAAAACATATTTCAACATGTAATGTTTTATTTATTCTAGAATTTTTTTTATATTTGAAATAATTTATATATATATATTATTTTTATATCATTTTAAAGTTTAAAAAAATGAAAGATAACAGTTTATTAATACTTTTAAGTACATATATATGTATAAATGATTATGTTTGTGTGTTTATTTTTCTTTAATTACGTTTATTCGTAATATTTTGCAAAATTGTATATTACATTTAATTAATTTTGTTAAAAGTAATATTAATATTTATTATATATAATTTATTATACATAGATTACCTACTGGCGAAAGCCAGTAGGTATATATAGTTTGGATTAGCTACCATAGGAAATCTGCGACATTCTATTGGGAATAACTTTGGCGCCGGTTGAGGAATTTGCGTGTAATTTTCCAAAATATTGGCCAGCTCCGCTCGGCTCCTTCCCTAAAAGTTTCGGGGGGATTCGTGAAGTGTGGGCTGAGAAAAAAAGGGGGGGGTCCCAACACGTGTTTTCCCCATGTTAATTTTCATAGGACGGTCTGACAAGTCTACAGCCCGAACCGCTGAACGGAATAACGCCAAACTTTGCAAAATTGTAGGGACTGGTACGCAAATGTGCCTTTGTTATGTTTGGTGAAAATTGCTCCAGTGGTTTTTATGAAAATTTACTTCAAAAACACATATATATCTGGGCGGAGCCTAACCACACATCTGATCTGATTGGCTGTCGGCACTTCATCCAAGAAGTGTTGGCAGCCATCTTGAGACCAATATACATGATAGCACCTCATTAAAAAGCATTGTAGTTAATAGAGGGTTTTAGGACTTTAGTTACATTATAAATCATTTGTTGATGGTACCATACTCATTTTAGGAATTGTGGGGTGTTCTAAGGTGATTTTACCATGTGAAAATGCCTTCTGCTGTGATATCATGAATCATGTTTGAAAGAAAACTATTATCTCATGCTTTTCCCACAGTGGTTTGGAAGTGGATCTATAAGCTAAACTGAAAGCATATTTTCTGTAAATTCACATTACCTTTCTCAGTCATGTGAGAATGAAGTCTGACATTCTCAGTAAAACATGTACATCCAACAAGGACAGAGACTATCAGTTGATTCCTTTGTGTTCTACTGCAGCCTCCTTAGAGTGTTCTAAAGAACAACTAGAGCGCTAACAGTCCTACTTATTACAAAGGTATAGCACACCTGAAGCCATCTTGATTGGAATAAAGTGGTAACTCTTAAAACATTTAATTTAAAAAGGAACAAAATGAGGGGGTATATTTTGCCATAGAAAGTATTATTAGTGCTGCAGAAAGAAAAATTAGGGCACATTTTGAGTGACTTCTCAAATCCTCTTCTATTTCATTAAATAATTCTGACATATAGTCTCCCAAGATGGCCACCAGAGACAAAAGAGCCCAAATGTAGCCCAAATATCACCCAGATGTAGCCCAAGTATAGCCCAATGACAGAATGTTCCAGAGGTTCTAAAGAACAACTAGAGCGCTAACAGTCTTACTTATGAAAAAAGTATGGCACCCCAGAAGCCATCTTGATTGGAATGAAGTGGTCTGAAAACATTTAATTTAAAAAGGAACAAAATGAGGGGGTTCATTTTGCCATAGAAAGTATGATTAGTGCTTCAGAAAGAAAAATTAGGGCTCATTTTGAGTGACTTCTCAAATCCTCTTCTATTTCATTAAAAAAATTCTGACATCCAGACTGAAACATGCACTTTGAATACCAGCAGCAGACTTCCCTGGTGAGCAGTAGCTTTACTACAGTGATCTATTGAGCAACTAGAGTGCTAACATTCAGAATTTATGGCAAATGTGTGACACATCTGAATGCCTTCTTGATGGAACCAAAGTAAACAAGCATTGAAAATGCAATAGATCTCGCCCTCGTTTAAGTTAAAGCCATTCTGTTTGTAATGAGGTGGCTTTTTAGCTTTGCTTTTATTAGTGTTTTTTAAACTTTCATGTAAATAACATGCATATGTATGCATATATGTATGCATGCATTTATATTTGTATTTATATAGATATACAGATTATATATGTTTATATATTTATGTATGTATATATATACACATACATATATATAAATGCATATGCATATATATGCATATATATATGTGTATATGTGTGCGTGTAGAGAGAGGTAGAGAGGTAGAGGTGTAGAGGTAGAGAGGTAGAGGTAGAGAGGTAGAGGTAGAGAGGTAGCGGTAGAGAGGTAGAGACTAGTAGAGAGAGAAGTAGAAAGAGGTACAGAGGTAGAGAGTAGAGAGTGAGTAATAGAGAGTAGAGAGTGAGTAGTAGAGAGCAGTAGAGAGAGTAGCAGAGAGTGAGTAGTAGAGAGTAGTAGAGTGAATAGTAGAGTGAGTAGTAGAGAGTAGTAGAGAGTGAGTAGTAGAGAGTGAGTAGTAGTGAGTAGTAGAGAGTAAGTAGTAGAGTGAGTAGTAGAGAGCAGTAGAGCGTGAGTAGTAGAAAGTAGTAAAGAGTTAGTAGTAGAGAGTAGTAGAGAGTGAGTAGTAGAGAGTGAGTAGTATAGAGTAGTAGAGAGTGAGTAGCAGAGAGAGAATAGTAGAGAGTAATAGTGAGTGAGTAGTAGAGTGAGTAGTAGAGACTAGTAGAGAGAGTAGTAGAGAGTAGTAGCGAGTGAGTAGAAGAGTGAGTAGTAGAGAGTGAGAGTAGTAGAGAGTGAGTAGTAGAGAGTAGTAGAGAGTGAGAAGTAAAGAGTGAGTAGTAGAGAGTAGTAGAGAGTGAGTAGTAGAGAGAGAGTAGTACAGAGTGAGTGTTAGAGAGTAGTGGAGTAGGAAAGAGTAAGTAGTAGAGAGTAGTGGAGAATATTCCAAAGTTTGTCACAGCACCACTTGCACAATAAGTCCAATCAAATCATATCACTTAGAGTCCTTATTGAAGCGCTGAATCTTGGTGTATATGCAAATGCTTTTATTTTCCTTAAGTTTATGTACCACAGCCAGCCGAAACATTTCGTTCTGTACTACAGAACTTCTTCAGGGCGTTCTTATTTCCTTCAAGTTATGTTGGTATCCTGTTGTCATATAACTAGATATTTCTTCCAAATGTTAGATGAGACATAAGTACATTCTTATTCAAAGTGACTAGGTATCAATTTTACCCACACAATTCGGGCAGACTTGAGTAATTTATAGCATCCTCAAAGTCAGTCTTTCAAAAATTCCAAAGTATAGGACATGATAATCCAAATGTTTCTCAAGAAAAGTCATTTTCAATCGTTCGGAATATCGTTTTTTTTGGCAGATATGACCCAGGGACCCCCAGTATGCAAGGGGAATTAGTCCCCCCTCTGTAAACACGCCAGTGGCCTGCGTTGCAGAGAGGTGTAAAAAGGGGCATAGCCTCATTACACCTCTGTGCAATGCAGCCCCCTGGCGCATACTGGAGGTTCCAGGTGGGCTAGTTGGCCCCCAGGCACCCCTAGTATGCAAGGGGAATTAGTTCCCCCTCTTCAAACATGCAGGGGGGCTGCGTTGCAGAGAGGTGTAAAAAAGGGTGTGGCCTCATTCCACCTCTCTGCAATGCAGCCCCCTGGCGCATACTGGAGGCTCCTGGTGGGCTAGTTGGCCCCCAGGGACCCCCAGTATGCAAGGGGAATTAGTTCGCCCTCTGCAAACGCGGCAGGGGGCTGTGTTGCAGAGAGGTGTAACAAGGGGCATAGCCTCATTACACCTCTGCAATGCAGCCACCTGGCGCATACTGGAGGTTCCAGGTGGGCTAGTTGGCCCCCAGGGGCCCCCAGTATGCAAGGGGAATTAGTTCCCCCTCTCCAAAGATGCACGGGGGCTGCGTTGCAGAGAGGTGTTAAAAGGGGCGTGGCTTCATTACACCTCTCTGCAATGCAGTCCCCTGGCGCAACTAACAATATAGGAGCAATTTCAATGGTTTTGTATGAGTGAAATGTCCAGCTAACTATAACACCCCTAAAACGTATAGTTTTTTGAGTGAATTTTAAAGGTTTTTTAAATGCTAATTCCTAACTATATAAGGCCTGAAACCTACGGTTTTTTCAGTGAATATATAGATATTTAAATCAATATTTTTTACATATATATTTTTTACACCTATATTTTTGATTCAATATTTTTGTACTTACTTGTGTAGGTATGGGAGTCGATTTTTTTGTAGTCTATATATTTTTTTCGATATTTTGATCATCAATATTTATATTAATTGTGTGAATTAAACAATACAAATTAACCATCACACCAGATTGCCAAGAACAAACCTATTGGCTTGGTGTTTTCATAACATACAAAGGGCATCATTATGATTGTCCGCCTGCCACCGTAACGGAGCACGGGAACGACCGCCGATGCTTCTGCGGTCCAGCCATGCAGACCTGCTCGCAATGTAAAAGCACTGTGCACAGCATTGCAATGCACAACATGGTAGGCAACACGTCGTAACACAAGGAGATGATGGACGGAGTGCTGAAACTTTTCAAACACTCACCACCAGTCACAGATCTGGGTTGAATCCATCATCATTCTTTAGCTCACTTTGCCACCCCAGTTCAGACACAGCTATACGCAAATCAGTCTTGACCCTGTGCCTCATGGGAACAGTCCAGCCGGAACTGCCAAGCCATGTCTTCCCTGGACCGGAAACAAGCATCCTGGGACCAGTTTCGGGCTAACAGCCCTCTTCACCCAGGCCAGCTTGAATCAAGTGCCAAAGTGAGCCAGGGACCCACGTCAGGGCATACCCTCCCAAATTAGGGCGAACGAAGCAAACACAAGGAGACAGGCGTGGGTCCCTTGCTAACTTTGCCACTGAATTCAAACTAGACAGGCTGGACTGTACCCATAAGGCACAGGGTCAACTGATTTGCTTTTGGCTGTGTCTGAACCAGGGTGGCAAATTGAGCTAAAGAACGTTGATGGATTCAACCCAGATCTGTGTCTGGGGGTGAGTGTCTGAAAAGTTTTAGTGCTCCTTCCATCATCTTCTTGTGTTTGCTTTAGGCAACACGTGGTGCCTGCCACGTAGTGAATTGCAATGAAGGGGGAGGTACCATAGGTACTCCCCATGTGCACCCCCTACCCCCCAACACCCTGGGGGCCTTCAACGGGCCCCCAACAGCAAGAAATGCATGCCTTTCCATGGCGGCATCGCGGAAAAGCGGCGGATGGCCTTTCCGTCTGCTGCAACGCCCCCGCCATGCTAATATGGTGGGGAGAGAACCAGGGACATATGACGGGCGGATCAATCAGCCCACCATCATAATGGGGCCCAAAGTTATTACTGTGTTGTTAAGCGGTTTTCATATTTTTGTAATGCAGAACTAATGCATTACTCAAATTTAGCTAGATGGGTAAACCTTTGCAGAAACCAGATCTCTATATGGCTGTATTTAAATAAAATTTTACAATATTGACTACAGTGACCAAAATGAACTAGGAGGTCTACTGAACCACGCTTCGCCTGAAGCCCACAGAGTAAGGAAAAAAAGTGGATAGTGCCATTGTGTTTTAGTGAAGCCACAGGGAAATTGTTATATATAGATTTGTGAAAAATGTTTCGGCTCTTTTCTATATTACACAAGCAAAAAAGAGCAAACTGTATTTTCAATGGTGAAAAGCGTCTGTCATAAGGCGCTATATTTTTATGAAGATGTGACATCGAGGACGGTGGATTGACATGCCACACACAATTGGTAACACATCAGGACTATTGAGTATCATGGAAATACAAATTCACCTTTTTTAGCCTAGAGCACCACAACATTTAATGGCTTTTCTCAATGTCATTGATGTGGTAAAATACACCTGCCCCTATGTTCCAGGAGACATCAAGAGGCTAACTCCCCAGTGCTTCATCAGACAGATAGGAATTCTTCCACTAAAAAGCAGGGAGGTGTTTTTATATTTTTAAGGTCATTCAAACTTTCTCCTAGGTCAAGCATGGCAGTTTGGAGGGTGAAACCAGTCTGCATTTGGTGAAGACCCTTGAGTGAATCAAACTAAAATTCTCGCGCTTTCTCCACACAAGATTAATTTTTAGCAGTGACCTAGTTGGATTCTAAAGGATGTGCTTTCTGGCAAAAGCTATCCCAGAGACTCTTCCATGATTGAAAATCAATTTGACAGCAGCCTGGTTCTCTTTTGCTGTCCTACCTCTGTCACCTAATGAACTCCCAAGGCTAGTCCCACTTACGCCCACCAAAGGGCAAAGAAAATGTCCACTTCCAGCTCTGTATGGGACTGCTTGTCTGAGGAACCACTCCCTTCACAATGAAGCTTAGGGGTCTATTAGTATGTCGGACGGATTGCCACCGCCTGCATGGGGGAGGCGATCTGCCCGCCATTTTCCACCGCCAGCTTCCCATAACCCCCCCGCCATATTACGATGGTGGGAGGACCCCAGCGGATGGAAAGACCATCCGCCAGTCAAACAGGAGACCGGGCAGAAAAGGGGCTTGATATGGTGGTGGTGCCTGTAAGACAACGCCATCCATATTAAGATGCAGGCGGTGATATGCCGTTCCATGGCAGCGCTGCCGCCATGGAAGGGCATGCGGTGTCTGCATGTGGGGGCTCGTTGCGGGCCGCCCGGGTGTTGGGAGGCTGGTGGGTGCACATTTGCAACGCAAATGCACAAATGCCTTTTTTACATTGCGGGGGGTGCTGCGGAAAGCACCGACCGCTGCAATGTAAAAAAAATGCTGGATGTGCCCGCCTGTGTGTCGGGTGCATCCTCATCAGCATCACAGGACCGCCCGCCGCACATATGGCGAGCAGTCCCTTTGGCCGTTGTGGTGGTCCGCCATCGTAATAGACCCCTTAATGTTGTGGATTTATTTTCAGAGGACCATGTGGGGAGAGTTGGAGCAAGTTTCTTGACATCTTTGTGTGGACTTGCCATAAAAGCAAGGAAACTGACAACTTCTGCAGAGATTAGACATGAAATAATAAGACTTATATTTGGCCAGTAGGAAGACAATCAAAGAATGCGAAAAACATTCTACTAAAATATTACTTTCATGGTTCAGGCTCGCAATATTAATATCAAAAATGGAAAATACCTACGAATTGCAACTTCTGTGTTTTTAGCATTGTCCTAACCGAAGATACAAAATTAATTATCTATTATAGACTAGCGTACATTTAGCTGGAGTTTGGTCAGGAGGCCTGGGGCACTTCACATGTCAAAGGCCAGCTGTTTAAATTAAAATAAAAAATGAAATGGGCAAGATGACAGAGAGATAAAGCTCCTTGCAAAAGAGGGCATCTCACTTGTAAAGAGCCAATGGCACCCACACGGCGTACCTAATTTGGCATAACATTAGATTCTCATTTCGTGGCATATGTTCAAAGTTTACCTAGGTCAGAAGAAAGCAGGAATAAATACTGCTTGGCAGCTTTTCGGAAGCAGTGCAAAATAAAGTGCTTTTTCATTCCTTTGACCAAAGCCACATTTCCACTTGTGTTACAACCACTATCTCAAATGGAATTAAAAGGTAATATTGCTGAATTTATACCATAGTAACCAGCAACCACCCTCAAAGGGAGTAGGAATGTATTTGATAGCCAAGGAGGCTGGGTGATTTCTTGATCTACACTGTCCAATATAGAAAGGGTGAAGGGAGGAATGCTTTCAAATAGTATAAACCCCGGACAATAATTCTGCTAAGCATTCCAACCATTGTCTTTAGCCTACTGCGCCACTTTAGCCTACTGCGCCACTCTAGCCTACTGTGCCACTCTAGACAGAGGCCTCCTTTAAGAAAATCAGCAATGGCCCGCCTCATTGGAACAGTCATTCTGAACTCGGGTGCTTGTGTTCCCTTCTGGAGGAAGCTTCCCCGGCAGTTCACAATGGTCAGTTCCTTTGAGGAGCAGGGTGTACTGACTTCCATAATGTGGGCCATTATGTAAAGTGACATGGGGGGGGTGAAAAAAGATGGGTTGGAACAAGTGCCAGGTCAACATCATGGGCATCTGGGTCCTGCTTTGTGAGGCATGCTGAATTCAGGTAGGGACTTGAAGCTCTGCCCACTCTCCGCCCATATTTTTCATTGGCTTGTGTCATTGTCCACTGTAAACTGTGCCTGTTTATTGGTCAAAAGGCTAAATAGGCTTAGTAGTTCCTCCTTAGTGCCGCCTTGTTTCATTTTGTAACATCCAATGGAGACACCCCCTGTTACATATGTTGTTACTCTGTAGGCTTTAATTATAGCCTCTGAGCACTATTTTCTCAAATCGCTTTGTCCTGCCTGCTGCTGGCAGGATACGTTCTCTCCCAAGGCTTCTTAAATATCTTATAGTACGGACACCAAACGCATTTGCAATGTAATACATCTCGCATTTACAAGAGTTTAAGCTACTGGCATTGAAAATGAAAATGCATTTTATTTATCTGTTTTAAAAACAACACATAAATAAAAGGCAATGCCGTTTACAATGTAAATAGCTCAAACTCTTGCAAATGCGAGACCTATTGCATTGTAAATGCTTGTTATTATACCAGTAGTGAAAATAGTCTGTTATTCACTACTGGTCTAATAAATAAAATGTTGAACCTCGCTGAAGCCTGCAATAGTAAATCTGTATGATAGTTGGTGCAGGCACATTTAGGTGCCTTTACCAGCCATCAGAGGGATTGTTCATTGCTGGTGAAGTCCCTGGGGTCTGCCACGCCTCAGGGCCTCCCCGTTAGACAAGCACAGGAGTATCACTGGTATATGTAGCCCTGAGTGCTTTCGCTTAAGCCCTGCAGTACCTAGTGCTATCCCTTAATTAGGCTCCCACCTCACGCACTCCCATCTCATCACTGGGTGGGATAGGGTCTGGAGACTTACTGGTCTTTCCCCATAGTGAGATAGAAGAGGAAAAAAAGAGAAAAAGCAGGAAACTGACACCTGACGCCTATGTACTCCAGCTTTTAGATCACTGCTTCAGTGCTCGAGTCGAAGCTTTGTTCTGGCCCAGTGCAGGCAGTTAAAAGTAAGTAAATAAACAAACCTCTGAAAAGTGCGTGCCCTTGTTTCAAAGCATGTGTATGTGGGAGTGTGTGTGTTAATGAGAAAGAGTGACAGGGAGAGTGAATGAGAATAAATAACTGTGAGTAAGAATAAGTGAGTGAAAATAAGTGAGATTAATAATGGATGAATTAGACAGTAACACTGTATGAGTGAATGTGAATGACGGAATGAGTGAGAATGAGTTTAAGGCAGTGCAAGAGTGTAATGGAGCGAGAATGTGAGTGAGAATAAAAGTGAGTGAGTCAATGTAAATTAGTCAATGTAAGTGTGCAGGAGTGAGCGTGTGTATGGGTTAAGCTTGTGAGTCTGCTCTAGCCTTGGCACACTGAAAGTAATTCTTGAATTGTGAAGGCAGCCTTGGCAAAATGTTTACATACTTTAGACAATTTTGACCTCAGTGCCATTTATGCGTGGCGCATACATTGTAATTCTAGCTATAAAGGACACCCATGTAATAATGCTAAAGCTAGTATGCAGGGAGTAATTTTTGGTTTAACCACATGGCTGCTAGGCGTTTTCCCGTCCTGCGCTAAAAAATATAAAACACCATTAATCATGACGAGCTGGCCTTGTCATCCGCGCACGGCAGGTAAGCGCCATGACGAGCCCAGCTCGTCATTAGCTTCGAAGGGGTTAAGGGGAATCCTTTGGCTAAATGCAGGCCGCGTACTGGAGGTAATACTTGGCATAATAGGCACCCATGCCAAAATGCTGGTATATTAGAGGTAATTTGCAGTATTAGAGGTGCCAAGGCAAAATGCTGGGGTTGGCATACCACAGGTAATTCTTGTCATATGGAACATTTGTGACATAATGCTGGCACTGGCATATTGGACATAGTTCTTGGAATAAGGGACACCCGTGGAAAAAAACTGATGCTGGAATACTGGACATAATTCGTGGCATAAACGGCATCCATGGCAAAATGCAGGCACTGGAATACTACAGATAACTCTTGGCACTAGGAAAACAATAAGGGCAAATGGGGAGCAGAGGAGAAGGACTTTGACAAAATGATGGCCCGGACATACTGGTGGTAATTTTAGGCACATAGGTCACCCATACTGGGGAAACACCCGGAAAATCTAGGTCAGAGCCATGAGTTCCGGAAGCCCGCAAGCGTAACCACGCTTGCCCGAACAATGATTTCGCTTTAACCACTCATGTGCGTGGTTAAGGCAAAGCCGTTCTAGGGTTCGGGATGGGCGGGGAGTGAGAAGCATCGGAAAGCCGACATGGACAGGTAAGTGGGGTTTCAGGGTAGTTTTAAGGGGGATCAGGGTTTGGGGTAGTTTTCAGGTGTGGGGGTACAAGGTAGTTTTTAGGGGTGGGGGTTTGGGGTAGTTTTCAGGGGTCAGGGGGTTCGGGGTAGTTTTTAATGGATTTGGGGTTTTGGAGTAGTTTTCAGGGGTGGGTGGTTCTGGGTACCTTTTAGGGGGCTGGGGTTCGGGGTCATTTCAGGGGTGGAGGGGGTTCAGTGTAGTTTATAGGGGTGGGGGTTTGGGGTAGTTTTCAGGGATGGTGTGAGTGCGGGCTAGTTTTAAGGGATGGTGAGGGTTCGGGGTACGTTTTAAGGGGTGGTAGGTGTTCTGGGTAGTTTTTAGGGAGTGGGAGTTCGTGGTAGTTTTTAGGGGTGGGGGTTTAGGATAGTTTTTAGGGGAGGTGGGGGTTAGGGGTAGGTTTCAGGGGGGGGGGGTTTGAGGTAGTATTTATGGAATGGGTTTTGGGTAGTTTTTAGGGGGTGGGGATTCAGGGTCGTTTTTAGGGGGGTGGGGTTTCGGGGTAGTTTTCAGAGGTGGAGGGGGGTTTGTGGAAGTTTTCAGGGGGTACAGGGTATTTTTTAAGGGGTTGTTTTTAGGGTTAAGGGAGGGGGATGGTGGTAATTTATAGGAATTAGGGGAGGGCGGGTTGTATTTACGGCTGAGGGGAGTGGTAACCTTAGCCATGCATACCCCATTACAATGCATGCCTTTACCACGAAAATTTGTGGTAAAGCCAAGCGTGGTAAAGAAATGTGTCATTAAGATGCACTTGTTATACAGACCGTATTGTTTAAGTATGCGGGGTAGAGGAGAAGTGTGGCTCAATGATTAGAGGGGCAGACCCTGATGCATAGGTCTAGCCCAGGACCAGGGTTCAATTCCCCGCCTCGGCGGGTCTTGGGCTCAAAATTCCACAACCTGATAATTCTCGCCTTGGTGCCTATTCCAATCATGGAGTCCCACTCTGCAACTCTGGGCAATAGCTTGCTTAATCTCCACAACGGCCCCCACAACGCTAAAGATGCCTGGCCTCCACCTTGGGGGTGCCCAGGAGTGTGTCGTAATTGGCATGACCGCGTTAGCGATTAGCTGAAACTACACGTTTCCCTCCTTAACTTGGCCATATATGAAAACGCCATTTTGAATGTTGCGGCGGCCATCTTAGACCATAAGCGGCCTCGTGGCCAGCGTGCCCTTTAGTCCTTTGTCCGTACCACTGACCACTTCAGTCTGCCCAGCAACAGGCTATTTTTAGTACTGGTCAGCTCGCACATGCGCAGTCCCCACTGACCAGTTACCCTTCAGGAATGTGCGCCAAACTGACCAGCGGAGTTGTGCCCCCTCCAATGAGCTGGCTGTGTTCCAAACCATGACCATATATGTACATGAATGTGTCCTAACTTGTGCCGCCTATCTTTTATTGCCCCAAAACTGTATATAAATCGGGGTCACACCGGTGTTCGGTGTGATACCTCTTGCATTACCGAAGGGTGCTGTATGAGTGTACCACCACCCCATGGGGTCTTAATAAACTTGTTCTTTGACTTTTACAGTTTCCGTGCCAACAGTTCTTGAGTGTAAGTGGGTTATCTTCGGAGCATGTAGGCCTTGGGAATCCTGATTACTACAAATTGGCGACCACGAAGGGACTCATCGGCGACTCGGATGCCCGAAGGAGAGGTCGTGACGAAGGCTTGGAAACTCGCCATGGACGCGCGCTGCCACTGAGTGACCCGAGTCTTGGCTCCCACGGTGTTTTTTCCTTTCCTTCCGATCTGACCTTCCAGGTGGCGCCGGTCTCCGACTGAGTTTTCGAGTGTCTGTGTCGCTGGAAAAGTGCCGTTTGGCTGATTTGGTCACAAGACCTTGGCAGTTGGAATCTGGACATTTGAGAATTTGGGTAAGATTTGTGTTCGGTAAGGTAGTCTTCGGACGCTTACTGAAGTTCTATGATTTGTGTTCGGTAAGGTAGTCTTCGGACGCTTACTGAAGTTCTATGATTTGTGTTCGGTAAGGTAGTCCTCGGACGCTTGCCGAAGTCCTACGATCTGACTTGAGTTAGCTAACGTTTGTGAATTTGTGATCTTTGAACTTATATGTGTAGTGCACTTCACATAGGCAGGCATGTAGAGATGTTTCTCTAACTTTGTTTTTTTCCTCTGAGCGGCACATTTGTGTGAAGTACTGTAAGTGCCATTTTATACGGTGTCACGCTTTCGTGATACTTTTTGAACATGCCTGTTTTCAGCACACTCCGAGGAATGTGCTGTCTTGGAAATGGTACCACAATTAGGTTAGCGGAAGCACAGCCGGCTCCCCCAGAAGGAACACCAAACCGTGAGATGTATATTAAATTTGGCCTTCCCCCTATTATGTACAGCAAATTATGGCATAAGTATACGAGAACTGATCCTGAATTGCAATGGCCTCTACATGGGTCGTTCGATTTACGTAAAGTACAGTTTGTGGAGCAATGTTTGTTTCAACGCAGGTCTAGACAAAATATGTTTGATTGTGTGCGAATGTGGGAGAAAGCGGTGCGCGAGCGAATGAAACGTGAGGTTGCCTTGGCGGACAAAGAGCAGCGCAAGGCTGCTCGGGATAAGGCTTTACAGCTTGAGGAGAAAGAGGCTCAGGAGAAAAGAGAGAGGGAGGAACGGGAACGTAAATTGCAAACGACTGGTCAATTTCCTATTCGCCGACCGCTTTATCCTGTCCTTAATAATGAAATTGATGATTTTTCATTGCTAGATCGGTCACCGCCTCCGTACGTTTCGCCAACGGCTCCAGCTGAAGATTCGGGAGATGATGGGCAGGATAAGTCGGAAAAGAAGGGTATATCCGCTCTCAGGTTTACTGCGGAGAGGTCCGCACATTTACGTAGTTGGGCTCGTAAAGTGAATAAGAAATATGTTTCTCAGGACGAGGTGATTGCGGAGAGGAGTAAATGGTCGGATCTTGAATTAATGTATTTTTTGACTAGTTTGGCGGATGAAGTTGTTGCCGCGTATCGTGACCTTTCAGATACGTTAGAACCTAAAGCTCTGTCAGTGCATCGTGAGAATTTGGATAAAGGTTGGTTTATTTGATCTTGCAGATGTTGACGTCCTATTCAAGCAACTGATCCAGCTGCGAGATGAAACGACCAGATTGCGGGAGGAGCGGAAAAGGAGGCAACAGGAGGCCGAATCGGAGCCTGACGAGCAGATTAAACAGTGTTCTCTCCGGGGTTCAGATAAGAGTTCTGCATTGCATGTTATGCCTATGCGTGAAGCCGCACCTTTGTATGTCCCTCCTAAAGGGCAAGGTACAGATGAGGATAAATTGTCAAAGGATGCGAAGGGGTATTTTGTCTACAATTGGGTGTACACACCCTGGAATAGAGCAGATGTTATGGCATTGAAAAATTCCCTACCTGACCTTCGAAAAAATCCGGCGGCATTTTATGAAGGGGTGGAAGGGGCTTTCTCGTCTTGTGTGATGACTCTTGTTGACATAGATTTGTTTTTTGGGCTAATTCTTCCACCTGATATGTGGAGGCAAATTCGTAAAAATAATGATGAAACAATATTGGGGGGCACATGGAAAGAAATAAATGCTGCCGATTTAGATAGGGAACCGGCATGTAAGCCTTGTCAGTTGATTTTAGACCTTCCGGCAGCTATCTTGATTAAATTAAAAACGCTTGTTCCTTCTAAAAAGATCGATTGGACTATGTTAACTTCGTGCAAACAAAAGCCCGATGAAACAGTTTCAGATTTCTTTACGCGCTTCGAGGAGGCATTTCATGATTATAATGGTCAATCTTTAACAGACGATACGGGTCGGCATTTGTTCGTAGATAAGTATGTGGCTAATCTCCTACCGGAGATTGCAAGGCGATTGAAATCGAGTGAAAGTTCCTGGGCCACGGCGACCCCTGCGTCTTTGTTAACTATGGCTCAGTATTATGAACGGCAGGAGTTGGAGGCTAAAGAAAGTGTTGATAAGAAGGCAAAAGAATTGAAAACGAAGGTGATGTTGGCACAGGTTCGGGGAACACAGGGTAGAGGGAATGATAGAGGTAGACGAGGTGGAGGGAATACGTCGTATGGTCGTACGGATATAGCGGAGGATCAATGTGCCTACTGTAAGGAGTTTGGGCATTGGGCGGAAGATTGTCCGGTACTTCGTGAGCAGCGTAGCCAACGTGGTCGAGGAGGTGGTAGGTCGAGAGGAGGTTATACGGGAGCGAGAGGTGGCGGAAGTGATCGTGGAAGGGTTGAGGAAAGGGGCCGTGGCCAGGATGAACGAAACACGTTTGACAGACGAAATCAATATCAGATATCAGAGGGTGAGAATGTGGAGCACCAGGATTATGTGCATGCATAGGACTGCGTAGGATGGGGTAAGGAATCAATTGAAGTGCCGGTAGATCAGCAGGGTCCATATGTAACAGCGGGTATTCTGGGTTCTACTGATCAATTTCTAGTCGACACAGGAGCTACTCGTAGCGCTTTGTCGAAAAACTTGGTTCTGAGGGCTCCCCTGTCTGGCGAAATGATTACATGTGTAGGGTTTGATGGCACACCCTCCCCTAGCCCATTGTCAAAGCCCCTTGCACTATGTCTTGACAAATTTTTCAGTTTTGGTCAATTTTTGTTGTCGCCCCATACGCCAGATAATATCTTGGGCATTGATTTGCTTAAATATTTTAGAGCAACGATACGGTGCGCTCCTGAGGGAGTGCGGGTTATCCTGAATGACAATTATCCTGACCCAGACAGGTTTTATACTATCTTAGACATTCCAGCTTTGGCCTCTCTACCGCGCACGTTATGGGCGACCTCAGATACGGATGTGGGAGAGATGCGTATTCCACCAATACATATTACTGTTAAGGAGGGGGCCCCTCTACCACGAGTACCCCAGTATAAGATTTCGAGAGAAGGTGAAATTGCATTGACACATATTGTTCAGGATTTGATCTCTGCAGGAGTAGTGGAGGAGGTCCCTTATAATGTTTGCAACAGTCCTATTCTTCCAATCCTTAAACGAGATACTGACGACAAAGTCTATCGCTTTATTATTGACTTGAGAGAGATTAACAAAATTGTCATCCCCCAATACCCGGTGGTGTCCGATATTACAACCTTGCTTACATTGGTGCCACCAACGGCCACAACATTTAGTGTTATTGATTTGAAAAACGCGTTCTTTTCCATTCCTGTCCATCCTGATAGCAGATATTTGTTTGGCTTCACGTTAAATAATAAATCGTATAGATTTTGTCGTGCTCCCCAAGGTTATACTGAAAGCCCTAGCATCTACAGCCAGGCTTTGAAAAGACAGCTAGATTCCTTTGAGTTGCAGACTGGCGTTGTCCTCATCCAGTATGTGGATGACCTTTTGCTTGCTGCAGACTCTTATGCACAATGTGAAGAAAGTACAATTGCGTTGCTTTCCTTTTTGGCACAGAACAATCATAAGGTTTCGAAAAAGAAGCTCCAATACTGTAGACCCCAGGTGACCTACCTCGGTCATCTGTTGTCTAAGGAGGGGCGTGCACTAACGTCTGATCGAATTCAAGCAATTTTAGATACACCAGTCCCCCGCACGCAGAGAGATGTACGTGCCTTTATAGGGTTGACGTCTTTTTGTAGACAGTGGATCATGGGTTTTTCACACATCATAAAACCTTTGCTAGCATTACTGTCCAAAGCTACACCAATGCCCCTTGAATGGACAGATGAATGTCAGAAGGCCTTTGAACAGTTGAGACAGGCCCTTTGTTCTGCACCCGTGTTAGGCACACCAGACTACACGAAGCTTTTCACATTGTATGTGCATGAGAATGATGGGTGCGCGTTGTCAGTGTTAGTACAAGTACACGGGGACAAGCAGAGACCATGTGCATACTTCTCTGCCATTCTTGATCCTGTAGCACGAGGGTTGCCTGGGTGTTTTCGAGCGGTAGCAGCAACAGCAGTAGCCATACGGCAGAGTGAGGGAATAGTGTTATCACATAAACTGCTGGTGTTAGTTCCTCACGCAGTAGATGCTCTACTAAATCAAACAAAGACCCAATACCTTACGAGTGCGCGACTAACGGGATATGAGCTGACACTTTTGGCGCCACATATTACACTGAAAAGATGTGCTACTCTGAACCCTGCCACTTTATTGCCCTATCCGGTCGAGGAGGGTCAGGAAGAAAAACATCACGATTGTGTTTTCCTGACCGAGGAACAGACAAAGGGTCGTGTTGACTTACAGGATGTGCCACTTCCAGATGTGGATGGGGAACTGTGGGTTGATGGATCGTGTTTAAGGCTGCCAGATGGTACGACTTCCGCAGCTTATGCGATCACTAAACTTAAGACAGTGGTAGAAACAGCTAGGATACCACAGAAATCGGCTCAGGCAGCAGAGCTGATAGCCTTAACAAGTGCCTGCGAATTGAGTGCTGGCCTATGTGTGAACATATACACAGACAGCCGGTACGCCTTCGGAGTAGCACATGACTTCGGGCTACTCTGGAGAGAGCGTGGGTTTCTGACATCTCACGGAGAACACATTATGCACGGAGAGCTAGTGCGTGATCTCCTAAACGCGTTGCTTGGCCCAAAGAAAGTAGCGATAGTAAAATGCAGTGCCCACAAAAAGATCACGGATAAAGTGGGCCAAGGAAATGCCTTCGCAGACAGCATAGCGAGACAAACGGCTATGTCCCGGACCAGCTCCCCTATGTATGTGATGCAATCGCAGGCTGAGCGATGGAGTGACGCTAGAGCAGAAATATTGGATATTCAAAAATCGGCTACTGAATCAGAACTTGCGGCATGGGCAACAGATGGGGTACTAGATGATGAGGGTTGTTGGAGAAGCAAACACATGGAGAAATGGAAATTGCCTGCGGCTTACTTACAGGCGATGGTCCAAATGACCCATGGATTGGCACATGTTGGAGCCCTTGCAATAACTCGACTGTTAACACGAGTTTGGGAACATCCCGAGATTGCTAATACAGCTAAGAGAGTAGTGCAGACCTGCCTGGTATGTTTGCAACACAATCCTGGAAAGGGGACCCATACTCCGAAAGGGGGGTTCGTTCCACCATCTGCACCATTTGAGGTACTCCAAATGGATTACATACAACTCGAGCGCTGCAACAACCTGAAGTACGTCCTAGTGGTGGTATGTGCCTTTAGCAAATGGGTTGAGGCCTTCCCCACGAAAGACAACACAGCCCTGACAACGGCTAAGGTGTTGCTTAAGGAATTCTTTCCTCGCTTTGGAGTTTGCAAATTTCTGTGGAGCGATAATGGGCCTCATTTTGTTGGGAAGATTGTGGAGTATGTACTGAAGGGGTTAGGGATTCAGCAGAAGTTCCACGCTGTGTTCCACCCTCAGTCGGCAGGCCTGGTTGAACGGTACAATGCTACGTTAAAGCTTAAATTGGCCAAGATTGTGGCATCCACGTCGTTGAAGTGGCCTGATGCTTTGCCGTTAGCACTGCTCTCTCTTAGATCAGTACCCCATTCACGAACTGGCCTCACACCATATGAGGTGGTGTTTGGTCGCCCTATGAATATCTGGGGGGTGCCCAAGCCGCAATTAATACATGATGTGCCTTGTGTTATGATGAACGACTATTTGGCACGATTAACAAATGATTTGCTTTCTATTCATCAACAGGTTCGAGAAGCGCTCCCTGACAACTCTACTGGAGAAGGCCATGATCTTCGCCCCGGCGACCATGTGATGATCCGGTCGTTTGAGAGAGCGAGCAGTTTGGAGCCAAGGTGAAAGGGCCCTGAACAGGTCCTCCTTGCGACCCGGACCGCTGTACGAGTGACCAACAGGAAGCGGTGGGTGCATTCGACACACTGCCGCCGTGTCTCTCCGGATCTGGTGACTCCTGCTGTGCTGACTGATTACAAAGAGATTCTGGAGAAGGAAAAGAGCCCAGCTGTGACATCGGCCAAAGTTGAGGGAGCCTTCCCGGACCACACTGTTGCCGGACGAGAGCACTACAACCTGCGTCCCCGATAAGAAGATTTTTTTTTTTTTTTATATGACTGGTTGGTTACCGCTTCAGGTTTGTGAAACGGAAACCGGGAATTCCAAGGGGGGGGGATCAGTTCTGCCAGTGTAGCGACACCCGTCTTGGCCCAGAGAAGAAAACAACGGCTACCTCGTGTTCAGCACCGTATTTTTCTTTTTTTTAGGTATACACACATGTGTATTTGAGACTTTGTGAACAATTTGAACTTTTTGAGACTCTGTAAGAACTTTCCCCGAACTATGGCATCACCAGCATCACGAGCTAAGCGAATCTTGGGTGCCATTCTCTTTGTTTTGACTATTGTGGTGATAGCCGTTATAGCCTGGGTAGTTGAACTTGTGGTACCTGCACGTGAACATTTGCTGCCGACTACCCCGGCTCCATCTGAACATTTTCACTTCACCTTACCCTACCATGAAGAACGACATCGGCAAACTTATCTGAACAACAGTTTTATTCAGATTCTTCATCACACGCACAATATGACCAATACTTCAAATTGCTGGGTGTGTGGGATGTTACCGGGGCACCAGAAGAGAGGGGGCACCCCACTCATTCCACTCCCGTTCTCTCATAATGGATCCTGCAATGCCTGGTACACCCTCCTCTTTACCTTGAGATGGCCAACCAAAGGGGGGGGTGCTTTTCCGTTTGAATAAAGTATGCTCCCATGACAAGGATGGGTTTCCGCGGGCTGAGGGTACTCGATTCGAATGGGAAGAGTACAGGCCCGACAACGTATCTGCCCCGCGTGTGTACAGCAATCAAAGAAATATCAATGTAACTAGCTCACATGTCATTAATGTCATTGCTACTAAAGCCGATTTGTGTATTAGAAATAAGGGTTCAATTGCGGTAGGGAAGAGTGAATGTAATACCACACTTACTTTTGATAGCCCGAATGGCATCTCATTTGTAGCATCTCGAAATACGTATTTTATTTGTGGAACGAAGGGTTATCATCAGCTTCCATTGGGATGGTTGGGCACGTGCTATGTATCGTTTGTGCTACCTCCTGTATTCATTGCCCCACCAATGTATCACAATGATTATATCTTGTACCATGATTTTGTCCTGAATAGGGTCAAACGAACTGTGGACTTCAATTTGGGACTGTTTTCCTTTGTGGGGGCCGCGCTGAACAGCCGGAAAATAAGACGATTGACACGTGTTGTCGAGGCTGTAGCGAATGACACTGCCATTGCCCTAGGAAATATCACTGAGGAACTTCAGATTTCTAGGATAGTTACGCTCCAAAATAGGATGGTGTTGGATGTAGTTCTAGCTGATCGTGGGGGGGCATGCAGAATTATCGGAAGTAGCTGCTGTGTATACATACCTGACAATTCTCCATCTGTTTATGATGCCATATCAAAGCTCCATAAAATAGCAGCTGAGATACATCCGGACAATGGAACTTGGACACTTTCAGGATGGTTCTGGTCAATGCTCACTACTTGGGGCTGGAAACTGTTAACGATTCTATGTATAATTGTGGGGGCACTGTTTTTTGTTTGCCTATGTATCCAATGTGGCCCTGCCTTATGCTCCATGTGTTTATCAGCTTGCATACCATCAAGACGAGCACTTGCCCATGACAAAATGATGCTTCATAAAGAAGTAACACAAATAATGTTAATAGACATCGAGGACGAACATCCTGACTATGTTCACTATGAGGTAGATTCAGCTAAATGCTAAAAGGGTCGTCTGTCGTAATTGGCATGACCGCGTTAGCGATTAGCTGAAACTACACGTTTCCCTCCTTAACTTGGCCATATATGAAAACGCCATTTTGAATGTTGCGGCAGCCATCTTAGACCATAAGCGGCCTCGTGGCCGGCGTGCCCTTTAGTCCTTTGTCCGTACCACTGACCACTTCAGTCTGCCCAGCAACAGGCTATTTTTAGTACTGGTCAGCTCGCACATGCGCAGTCCCCACTGACCAGTTACCCTTCAGGAATGTGCGCCAAACTGACCAGCGGAGTTGTGCCCCCTCCAATGAGCTGGCTGTGTTCCAAAACATGACCATATATGTACATGAATGTGTCCTAACTTGTGCCGCCTATCTTTTATTGCCCCAAAACTGTATATAAATCGGGGTCACACCGGTGTTCGGTGTGATACCTCTTGCATTACCGAAGGGTGCTGTATGAGTGTACCACCACCCCATGGGGTCTTAATAAACTTGTTCTTTGACTTTTACAGTTTCCGTGCCAACAGTTCTTGAGTGTAAGTGGGTTATCTTCGGAGCATGTAGGCCTTGGGAACCCTGATTACTACAAGTGGACGCCTCACAGGGAAAGCCAGGATGGGTTCCAGAGCGGTATTCGTACAAGCGCCTTGAGACCCTTGCGGGTGAGTAGTGCGCTAGTTTTGTGCGTTTGCCCACATTGTCCCAATTCCGATTGTAAATGGAGAATTTCAGCTTCAGGTTCTCCCAATCGAGCATGTCTTATAACTAATATTTAATTCGCAAATATATGCCAAATAAGAAACAACAAACACGGCACGGCATCAGTTAATAAAAATGAGCTCAGAGTTTTCATCAACAAGTGGTGGGTGAAATCATTGAACACGTGCCTTGTCATTTATCACGGTATTTAAAATGGTAGTTCAACTTTAGATGTTACATGTGCCTTGTTATTTATTTATTCATCACTGCATTTCAATGGGCAGTTTAGCTTTATATGTTACAATTAATGTGTTTAAAGGAGAACCAGGGCCTTTACTTCTTAATGGCAAAATGTATTTTGCCCATTTCTCCAAGTCCATTAATAGTTTGCTCAATTCATTAAGTTAGATGCCCGGGAACGTGGCCGTTTAGCTCATTAACTTACCTTGTTCTTTTGTTTCAAATCAAAGCAACCGATCACCACATATTTACCTGTGAAAAGTCCAATCAAAAACACCTTTGGAAGAAAAATAATGTCACAGATTTTTCTATACTGGTATAGCACAGTTGAGAATGTTTCCATGGACCCATCATTCAGTTGACATATTTACAATAACATTTTCAAGGGATGATCACATTTTTTCACGCCATCTCTTGCTAGTTAGTACCACTGTAACAACTAGATATAATAATGATAATAAAATGATTTGCATTTCATTATCAGACCGTATGATAACTATAACGTCATACTTGGCAAAGGGAAATAACAAAATACATAGTTATGAGACTCTAAATGTTAAGTTCTCTGTTCATCTAGTAACGTAGAGCACGGCTACCACCTCCAGGTGGGCCTACTGTAGGTAAAAAAAACTCCTAATAGTTCCCAAATATGAAAATGTATGCAGAGCATGTGTCCTTCTATGGATCCTATGGATCCTTCTATGGAGTGGTGTGGCTCACTGGTTAGAGGCGACAGACCCGGAAGCAGAGAACGGCCCGGGACCAGGGTTCAATTCCCGACGCGGCAGGGTCGTGGACCAGGGTCAGCGGACTCGATAATTCTTGCCTCGGTGCCTACTCTAACCAGGGATCACACTCGGCAACTCTGGGCATTAGCTTGCCTCATCTCTACAACGGCCCCCCACAAACGCCGGGGATGCCTGGTTTCACCTTGGAGATACCCAGTAGGGACCATCTCACAGGGATAGCCAGGACGGGTTCCCCAGCGGTCTACAGCGCCACGACGCCTCAGGGCAGCAGTGCGCTTTACAAGACACATACATTACATTACATTCTATGGATCATGAATATGCATTCACCAGACCAGGTGGTTTCTACTATTTAACAGCTGAGTGGCTTCTTCTCCCAAAACGAAAGGTTGGAGCTCTTCTTTTCCCAAAATATGAGAATAGATTTAAAAGTAGAAAACCCTTTGAAAGAATACACTGTACATCATGGCCCTGATTCATATACGTGTATTGCTAATTAAATCTGGGCTTAGTTTTGCATCATTCTTGCCGGACATTACTGCCTGCAGAAAGCATGTGATACCATTGCCTCAAGATCTGAGGTCAGAGCATCTCTGGGGAGTCACTGATGCTGTTCATTCAACCGGGTGAAACTAACTTCAGGTCCTTCTGAAAAGGTGGTTTTGCTTTTTATAAGAGCAAGAAGTTATCTGGCACAGCATGAGATTTTTCTAAGTGCTCTTTAGAATCAAATGTCAGGAAAAGATTCGGGACTGCTTTACTTCCTTGATTCAGCCAAGTTCCACTTGAAGGCATATCTTAGACAGTGCTCTTCCTCTTACCGCAGTAAAACCTGAAATAAAACAGGTAGCATCGTCTCTTGATTCAGATGAAAATACTGGGACAGCTTTGGAGGGAAGGCAGGGTATATGCTGAATGTCCCCTTCTCTACGTGGTAGATCATGTGTGGTTACAAAAACAGAAGGGGCCTATTGCTGATTGCTACTCCTATGCAATCGAACTGTAATACCGGAGACCGGGTAATCAGCCCAACCTGGGTTCTGATGCAATAAAGAACCCACAAGCAGAAACCATTGTCAACTCATATTCAATAAAATACAGACACAAAATTAAGTGCAAATTACATCTTACCTGCTTGACACAGAATCAGCTGAAAAAAGACCTTCTTTTTGGTGCCTTTTGATTATGTCATTTACATCTGGGAATCGCGTGTTAAGGAACATGGGCACTGGTGTGAGTACAATAACGTTTCTTTAAAAAGAGAAAAATATAACAATGCTTGGACAGTTTCTGCAAAACGACCCTTTTTCATGGGCGACGTCTTGGACATGCTAGTCACACTCCAATCTCGCTAGTGACTACACATAAGCGCCAAAATTCAGTTTTAGGCTGGCTTGAGACTTTTGGCAGCCTCAGCTATCAATCCAGCTGCACAGTCATCAAGCACTGTATTTTGGAACTTGTTGGAAAATAAGCCCCAGTGTTTGGTTGCCTACCTGGTATATATAATGTTACATGTTCTCGTGGAACAAGGAGAAAATCTCACAACCTCATGCAGAATATTCTCAATCGCACAACACATGTCAGAGACCAAAATACTTCAACTAGACCACACCGTTTTGACTCTATGGTAACTTGCGTGTGTGTAAAGACACTGCACACGTCTCCCGTGGGCCTCCTACTTCCTATCCTTTTATTTTTTCTTTCCTTTTTTCAGCCAATGCTTCACAGCATCGGCCACAAGCACAGGCCAAGCCAAAAGGGCAAAAAAGTAAGACCGTGTTGATTTGTCAATGCTTGTTATACAGGGCATCTTGATTGTTTAGGCAATTAAAATTGCAAAAACAGACAAATTCTTTCTGTCGGACCTGGGTTTTGAATCAAAATATGGGGCCCCATTAGGATGGAGGGCGGATCGCCCCCGGTGGGGGCGATTTGCCGGCCATCCGTGCAGAAATGTCTCCCCGCCATATTACAATGGCCGGGGGGTCCGCGGCGGATGGAAAGACCGTCTGCCGCTTTTCCACCCAGCCGACAGGTCGACCGGGCGGAAAAGGGTTCAATATGGTGACGGTGTCTGAAAGACATATTAGAATTGCCGCCACAGAAAGGCATGTGGAGTCTGCTTGGGGGGCCTGTTGTGGGCCCCAGGGACTCAGGGAGGGTGGGGGGTGCACATGGGGGGTACTATGGTACCCCTCTGCAATTCAATGCACAGCATGGTAGGCACAGCACGGTGCCTGCCATGTTGTGCATGGAAGTGCACAACATGCCTTCCTGGCATTGTGCCGGGCGGTGCTGAGTGCACCGCCCGCCACAATGTTAGGAATGCAGGCTGTGCCCGCCACTAATAGCACCCACGGGACCCTTGCCCTTATGGCGGGCGGTCCCTCTTTACGACAAAGTCCGCCTGCCATCCTGTGCCCCATCGTTTTCAATAGGCACACAGATATCTGCACCATTGGATCAACCCATAAAGCTAGCTTTACATTTTGACTACTTACCATGTATTGTCAGCAAAGTGATTACGATTATAGCCATTCCAATACTGATTGTTTATCAATCAAGTGCCTTGTAAAGCACAACTAGTCACCCATAAACATCTCAAGGCACTGGGGGATGAGTTGGGAACTACTGATCTGTCTCAGGCACTGTGGTTCAGTCGAAGAGCCAGGTTTTGCGGTCCTTCCTGAATTGGGGCAGTGACGGTGATTGCCTTAAGCGGACAGGCAGTTCCAGGTCTTTGCAGCGAGGTAGGAGAAAGATCTTCCACCTGCCGTGGTCTTGCCAATATGTGAGATGGCAGCCAGGGCAAGTTGGGCGGTGCAGAAGTCTCTGGTGGGTGCATGGAACGCGAGGCGATGGTTGAGGTATGCAGGTCCCGCGTTGTGTAGGGCTTTGCAGGTGTGTGTGAGGAGCTTGCAGGTGATCCTTTGTTGACTGGGAGCCAGTGGAGGTCTCTCAGGTGGCTGGTGATGTGGCTGCGGCGGGGGAAACGATGATGAGTCTTGTGAAGGTTTTCTGGATGCTTTTCAGTTTCTTGTGGAGTTTCTGGGTGATGCCGACGTAGAGTGTGTTGCTGTAGTTGAGTCTGCTGCTGAGTGCACGGGGGACCGTCTTTCTGGGCTCGGTGAGGATCCACTTGAAGGTCTTTCGGAGCAGACATAGTGTGTGAAAGCAGGATGGTGAGACGGCGTTGATCTGGTGGTTCAAGGTGAGTGAGGAGTCCAAGATGATGCCAAGATTTTGTGTGTGGTCTGCGGGGGGATCCAAGATCTGAGGGCCACCAGGAGTCATCCCAGGTGGAGGGGCTGGAGCCCTGGATGAGGACTTTGATCTCCTCTGAGTTTAGCTTGAGGCGGCTGTCCTTCATCCAGGTGGCAACGGCCCACATCCTGTTGTTGAAGTTGTTCATGGTGACTTATGTGTTTGAGAGAGCTAGTTGTACATTGGGATAGTGATAATTTACATAGTAAAGTAGTGCTTATTAACTTTATGGCCCTAGTGTTAAACAATAATTATAGTTGCCACGTTGCCACCACACTTTCTCTTTGAAAGAAGACAAATGTGATCAGCATCACAACGAGGTCGTCTCATGGGGCGCCAAGACTGGTTTGGCCTTGGCCACTTAGACCAGAGCTGCAACATCTCCATCAGTGGGCTGAGTGCCCTGCTACAGACCCAGGCTTAGATGCCGACACCTTATACTTTGCCTTTCATCCTTGAAGGTCTATAAAATATGCACTATCCAGATGAGTAAAACAGTATCTGTTATTAAAGTGCCTAGGGACAACTGAGAATGTGGCCTGTAGCCTGCGAATAGTAAGTTCTATTGTAACTCGCCCTTGTGTTATACAAGTAGCAGTGCGTTAACACTATTTTGATGACAATGCAACAGAGTATGAACTGCATTTCAAAACTAGAATGACGGAAAAAATAGTGGATTCTAATTTATGTTCACCATAAAGGTGATGAAAGCGTCAAGCCCTGTCCACCAACAGACTGGGCGCAATGTCTGACGACTGCAAAGCAGCTCAGTGTGATTGAAAATTATGAGTGCAAAAATGTGGTAGATATTCACCGATTTTTAAAAACAGATTAGCCAGGAGACAGACACTGTAAGATCCTTTTTCTTGGAACAAGGCGAATTATAGCACATACCCCACGAAAAACCTAGTGTCAGTTTGCAGTATTATCTGACTATTAAAAAGGCAATACCATATTTTATAAATCTCACAAGTAAAACACACTGACCCGCCACTGATATGTCCCTCTTAGGTTATACAGATATAGTCTGCATTAATAGTATGGAGAGGCACGACACACCCAGCCATTTCCCACACCGAAAATTAGCTGGACTGGTTTTCTAACATTTCATGGTTAGTACTCTTACAAGAAAACGTGAGCCTGGAAAAAACAAATGCACGGCCATGTATACACTTGTTTCATTTTTCCTCGTTTGTTTGAAATTAGCATGGAGATTAATTAGCCTGACTATACAGACTCTATGAGGGGCAGGGGCGGGGGCGGTCATGCACGGGTTGTGTCTGTAATATCTGATTGTAAGGCTGCTGATAAAGACTTTTAGCGTGGCAGAGAATATACCCACTGTGCACTATTTGATATGGTCATCATAGCAAACTGCACCACAGATCATTTGGTGGTTTGCCATGACTGTTATTACGTCACAAAAAGTGGGCGTGGTTGTAGAGTAGATGTCGAGTGTCCACTAGTATGCGTTTTTAGTGGCTTTGGTAACTGACTTCCATTTCTGTATGCATTTATCACCCTGGGCCTTCAATCATACGTATGTGTTTGTAACGTTAGATATGTAAAAGTGATGGGTAGGGGTGTAAAAGAAACACACTAAAACAATAAATTATTGATTTCGACTAAAATATGTTACACAACATAAGGGAATCTCCAAAGACACAGCAATAGAGGGTAAGAAGTGTATAGATTACTATTGCTCAGGCTGTGGGCAGAACTAAAGTGTGAGTGTGCAAAAAGTCGCAACCTCTCACCGCCTTCCCAATTACCAGAGCAGCATTTATACATTGATTACCACTAAAATAATAATATAATTAAACATCATAAGATCAAGGAAAGCATGTCTGTATTTCGTATAACCTAATGTAATTAGCAGTGATTTAGAAACTGCTTGTAGGGAAAAGCAAGAAAAATATAAAATAGGAAAAAAAAGTGCATAAAGGATGTAGGCCCACATGCATCATTGTGACATTTTGCACTTCCTAATTTGCGAAAAATAAGGAATCGCAAATTAAGAAGTGCAAAATGCTATGCACCATTATTTTCGGTATTCATTTGTGATTCGGTAAAAATCGCAATTTTTACCGAATCCCAAATGAATACCGAATTCTTAAGTTAATTTTCGCAATTCCCATTGATTCCTATGGGCCAAAAGGCCCATAGGAGTCAATGGGAATTGCGAGTGGCACTTTGAAAATTTCATGGGTGCAGGGGGGGGGTCCAAAGGACCCCCCCATGCACCCCTGAAATGTATTTTTCGCATCATGTTTCACACACACATGTCCTAAGGACATGTGTGTGTGAAACATGAATGTTGAAAAAAAACATTTTAAGCATTTTAAACACTTTTTCCAAATTTACCGAGTGGTTCAACCACTCGGTAAATTTGGAACCCTAATTGCGAATTTCCACTTGTCAAAGTAATGATGCATTGCTTTTAAGAAGTCGCACATCTGCGACTTCTTAAAAGCACCCGCAATTTTAGAACTCGCAACAATGTTACGAATTCTAAAATTGCTTCAGGCATCCCAAAAAGCACTTTTGCATTCGCAAACAGCCGATTTTAAGTAATCGCACCGTTTGCGACTACAAAAATGCTTGATGCATGTGGGCCTATGTCCCAGAGGCCAAAACGTTCATGTGTTTCGTAGTGCTATTTAGTAGGAAGCTGAATAGGCCAGCAAGAGGCCAAAATTACAGTAGAGCTATTTTTTGCAATCACAAGGCTTATAAATTCAGAACAATTATGATTCACCCTCTACACAGCATTCAAAATAGCGAAAGAGTCACTGTCTAATTTTACCTTATAAAAAATAAAGCTCAAAAAGAGATATCACTACACCTGTCTCTTGTTGAAGGGTGAGCAATATCTCTGCAGCAAGTGCACTCTCGCAAATGGGACCCAGAATGAAACCCACATGACCAAAAGACTCCATTTAACCTCGTCTTGAAAGTAGCCCTGGCTACTTCCTCATGAAGTATATGTTTTCGGCAGCAAATGTACAGACGTTTTTATCAGAAACTGTTAAACCGGACATCCTTGGCATGATATTACCCCCAATCTTCTGCCTTTACCTCTCCTGTTTGCTGACTTGTTTTGTTGGCTTTAGGACTCTGTGCACATTACCACAGCTAACCAGTGCTAAAGTGCTTGTTCACTGTCCCTAAAACATGGCGAAATTGGCCTACAACAACTTGGCACATTTAATTTACTTGTCGGTACCTAGTAAATGGGACTACCTGTACCCAGGGCCTGTAAATTAAATGCTATTAGTGGTCAGCAGTACTCCTTGTGCCACCCACTGAAGTAGCTCCTTAAAACCTGCCTCAGGCCTGCCACTGCAGCCTTGGGGTGCAGCTTAAACTGCCATTATGACCTGGCAAAATATAATGTTTTTCCCGGCCTAAACCTTCCTTTTTAATACTTATAGGTCACCCCTAAGTTAGGCCGTAAAAGCTCATTGGGCAGGGTGCACTCCATTTAAAAAGTACAACTGAGGGGTTTCTGAACTGCTTCAAGATAACAGCACAAATGGGGATTAATTAGGTGTGGACAGGATGGGCTATCCGGACAGCATTGGTCATCCTGACAGGATGGCTTGGGAGAAGCTATACTTTGTCTCACTTACACTTCAAAGGGTTTTCCCTACAACATGCACTTCTAAGGGTTTTCCCTACGATACACAGAAAGGAACCTGGCACAAAGCCTGCCCTAAGCAAACACAAGGAGATAATGTCAAATCAGTCTTCCCCTGCCATTTGTCTCCCCAGACAGGATGGAGCCTGGACCAGGGGTGAGGACCAGTGCTGGGGGTAGGTAAGGGAGTCCACTCACACAAAGGATGGCACCAGGTATATATATGGTGTGTTACTGCTACAACGCATCTTTTACAACGTAATGCTGTTACAACGCAGCTATTACATCGCAAATACCATTACAATGCATGCCATTACAACGCATGGCATTACATAGCAGATGCTAATACAACGCATACCATTACATCGTAAGTATTGGTAAGTATTTAATTTTTTAAAAAATTTTATTTAATATTTTATAATTGATTTAATTATTATTAATTATAAAACAATATTTATTTCGTTTTTAAATATTATAAATTAAATATATTATTTTAAGTATTTTTTTAAATAAGTATGAGTATAGGAGTATATGTTTTGGGGTACTGATGTATAGGTTTTGGGGTGTTTGGGTATTTTTAGGTTTTAGGGCAGGGTTTGGGTTTTGGGGTACAGGGGTGTTTTTAGGTTTTAGGGCAGGGTTTGGGTTTTGGGGTACAGGGGTGTTTTTAGGTTTTAGGGCAGGGTTTGGGTTTTGGGGTACAGGGGTGTTTTTAGGTTTTAGGGCAGGGTTTGGGTTTTGGGGTACAGGGGTGTTTTTAGGTTTTAGGGCAGGGTTTGGGTTTTGGGGTACAGGGGTGTTTTTAGGTTTTAGGGCAGGGTTTGGGTTTTGGGGTACAGGGGTGTTTTTAGGTTTTAGGGCAGGGTTTGGGTTTTGGGGTACAGGGGTGTTTTTAGGTTTTAGGGCAGGGTTTGGGTTTTGGGGTACAGGGGTGTTTTTAGGTTTTAGGGCAGGGTTTGGGTTTTGGGGTACAGGGGTGTTTTTTTCAGGTTTTAGGGCAGGGTTTGGGTTTTGGGGTACAGGGGTATTACGACTTTATATAAATTAAATAAATTAAATTAATTTTATTTAATTTAATTACATTAATAACTATATTTACAATTATTAATTTAATTGTATTAATAAACGATTATATTTAAATTACATTATTTAAAAATGTTTAATTAATTAAATTCTTTTAAATATATTAAATATAATTATATTATGTATTATTTATAATTTAATTAAATTATAATTATATTTATTGTAATTAATTACATTATATTATTTACTATTTATAAATTTTTTATATTTCATTAATTATATTATTTTAAATATATTAAATTAATATCAATTTTAATATTAATTAAATTACTATAATTAAATTAATTACTGTTTTAAAAATGTTATATTATTTTTATTAATTTAAATTAATTTAATTAACTTTATTACATTTTTTTTTAAAAAAGATATACTTACCTATACTTACGATGTAATGGCATGCGTTGTAAAAGTATCTGCTATGTAATGCCATGCGTTGTAATGGCATGCATTGTAATGGTTTTTGCGATGTCAAAATCGCGTTGTAACGGAATACGATGTAAAATAACGCGTTGTACTGACACCAATCCATATAAGCTCCTGGATCTGTGGACGACTCAGAAGATGGACTGTTCTGCTGCCAGAGCACTGTCCTGCTGCTTTAAAGACTACCTTGCTGCCCGAAGAAGGAAGACTAGACCGGATTGCCTTAATTCTTAGGCTACCTAGAGTGACTCTAGGGGTCAGTTGGCTGATGTGATTCGCCTTCTGTGTGAGCTACAGGGACTCAACAAGCTTCAGAGGCCTCAATTCAACTTCCCAGCTGCAAATTGACCTTCCAGGACCTGCGTGAGCACCTGCTGCTTACCTTTGCTGGAGCGAGGCCTGATCCCTCAAAGGCGCCCCAGGTCCTCGACCTTTAGCTGGCATCAGGGAAAGCTCTTTCAAGAAGAAAAGATGAAAATCCTGAAGTTTCAGCTCCTCACGATTGCTAACAGACCAGTTCCTGCCAAAACTCTGCCGCATGCGATGGCCGCTAATGAGATGACCACAAGTGGCTCTTTGTGCTTTTAGGCGCTATTTCCACAAAAAACTTTAAAATCTAATATCCCCAGTCCTACTGATGGGATTTTGTCATTCTGGTATCATTTTATTTATTAACATTTACTCTGTTTTTCGAAATTGGTTTGGGATTTTTCTTGTGTTTTCAATGTCTTACTGTTTGTATTCTGCATAAAATACTTTACACACTGCCTCTAAGTTAAGGCTGACTGTGTCAAGGTACGTGAAAGTTAAGCACATGTTAATTTAGTGATTTTTGTGATTCACCCTAACAAGGATTGTGGTTGTTGTCTGAGTGGTGCGTTCACCCCCCAAAACCAATAACCCAATTTCTTAGAGAAAACAATTTTCCTCTACTTGTAATATAAGATCGACAACAGAACCCGAGATTCCTGCACCTTTGTTTACCGAGGAAAGAGCTCTGGAATTAAGCATTTTCAGGATAAAGGGTTTCTGAATAACCCCATGACTTATTTTCAAGTTGAAAGTTGCCCCATTCGTTTTCACAAATCTATGCAGGTTAATCTCATGTATTGCGCCCTACTCAATTTAGAATTAAAATCTAAATGCTATTGAAACACTTCTCAGACACAATTTATGATTTAACAAGATCAATTTTGAACGCCAGGGAGTTTATAAAGTCAAAAATAGTTAGAGACAAACTTCTTCAGCCCAACTGGGTGCTGGGAGAAAAGCCCCGTCGTTAGCATTATCATATTGTAACACTGGAAATGAATCAGAAACAATGACAGTTAGAGCACCATCCAGCCTGCTGATATCAGGCATGTAGCTATCAATACTGCAGTAGGTGCAGTGGCACCAGGGTTGAGGGGTTTAAGGGGCCCTATGGGCCCCAATTAGGGCTGCTATTAAATTACAAAATTGTGGTTTGGCGGCCCATTTGCTTGTATGAGGTCTCATGGAACCTTTGCCACTCTACTAGTTGAAATAAAGCGTGGTAATTAATTAGGTCAATACACAAAGTACTAAACACCTCTAGAAGAACTAAAAGGCATAGTACAATCTGTAATGTTCCTACCTCTGCTTCTTGTTTATCATGAACCTGCGGCGAGAGAGCTCCCATATCCAGGTGCACTCCCAAAGAATGATGATAACCACTCTGACTGAACCTGTCCACCATATAAAAAGAAGAGGATAGGTCCATAAAACCCAGTGTTTGGCCCCCTCTGTGAGATTGAAATACTTACTAATAGGAAGGTGTAAGTTCAATCACTGTCTTGGCCAGCCGCTTTTGGAAACGTTGTAGGACATTACAAATTGTGTTATTCTTTGCACAATAACACAGCGTACCTAAAAGTGGCATCCCTTTCAACTTAGTCAAGAATGGAGGTAGAGTGACAACAGCATGGTTATCATGTGTCCACTTCTTGAAGCTCAGAATAATTATGGTGAAGTACATAAGTACTAGAAAGACGAACATACAATAGATAGTAATTAAATCCTGATCATGTATTAATGCAAAAGGTCCTGGTTGGGCTTTTCCAGGTCGAGGTGGATCCCATATGGGATAGAATGTTCACTCTAAGGACTCCTGGTGTGTGCGAGTTCATATGAGAATGCATTCCCCAACCAAATCTGTCAAATGGAGAGGGCTAGCCAATAGAGTAGTCTAGCCAAACCCATCCTAGCCTCATATGGCATCAAATGAGTGTAGGAAGTTGGCTCTGTATATACTATACCAAAGTAAGGCATAGTGTGCACAGAGTCCAGTGGATCCCTAAAGACTTACAGAGGTAAACTTAATCATACCTAACTCTCTATTTGTGGTAGTGTGGGCGAGCAGTAAGGCTTAATCAGATGGTAATGTTAACTATTTATTGTAGACACTCAAGCAAGAAATGATTTCACACACTCAAAGATTGAACTCTACCTATGGCATCCTTAAATCCAAATACACGGCTGACAAAGCTACTCGCCCCATTCCCTCTTCTCCCCCCCTACCCTCACTAGACTTAGAGACCACTCTCAAATGTTATTATTTAAATACTAGGTCCATGGCCAAACACCATATGGACATATTTTTCCTGCTTCAGGCTGAGCAACCTGATCTCTTACTCCTCACTGAGACTTGGCTCAATGCAGACTCCTTACCCTATATTTTAGCAGCAGTTCCCTCTAATTACTACATCTTACACGTTAACAGGCCTGCTGACAAAAGGGGTGGGGGAGTAGCAGCTATTATTCACAACACCCATAAATTCTCTCTATTACCATCTCTTGATCTCATAGGATCTGATAATATGATTCTCAAAATGGACACTAACAGTGGATCATTACTTATGATCCTTATTTATTGCCCCCCTCAAAACATGCCCACTTTTGCGGCATCTTTAGCAGAACACCTTGCTCCCTTAATAATCAACCACAAAAAAATCGTGCTGCTGGGCGACTTTAATCTTTGGCTGAACTCTACTGAGTTAGACACCCAGGCAGCCGCGCTGAAAGAGACTTTACTAGATCTAAATTTGACCCAACAGATACACCTACCCACCCATGAAAAAGGACAGAGCCTTGATCAAATTTGGTCACATAACATCCCCTTGGCTATCAGTTCCATCACTCCCTGCATCTGGTCGGATCACTTTTTGATTCATTTTACTATCACTATTGCAAAAAGTAGAAGGCAGCCTTTTCAGAAAGGAGGGAAAGTCAGAATATGGAAGAATACTGACATCCCTGCCTTCATCGACACTTTAACCTCATCCCTCCCCTTATTAGATCAGGATATTGACGGGACAGAAGAAGCCTTCTCCAACTGGCTACTTCAGGCAGCCGACGTGCATGCCCCCTGCTCAAATATTCCCCGCCCCAACGACGCCCACAGATGGTTCACACCTCATCTGAAAGCTTTAAAACTTGAAGTTCGTCAAAAGGAGCGGAAGTGGCGAACAGCGTACTTAGAACTAGATAAAGTCAACTACTGCAGGGCCCGAAAGGATTATCAGAAACTTGTCCAAAAACACAAAACTGACTACTTCTCGGAAAAAATTCTTAACTCCCATAATAAATCAAAAGAACTGTTTAACATCGTGGAAAGTCTTAGTGGCAGTGATAGAACCTCTCAACCTGTGGCCCCCACCCAGGACCTTTGTAATTCATTGAATTCTTTTTTCTTTGACAAAATCTGCACTATAAAACAAAGTATCCTCACTACTCTGCCCTCCTCCCCTTTGGCTGACGCCTATCACAACCCTTCAACTCTGGAATCTTTTCCCCTCATTGATGGCGCCACTCTGTCAAAGCTTTTCACCAGGGTCAAATCAGGCTCACCTGACGATATCTGCCCCCCGCACATTTTGAGAGAGGTGGGAACTGCCATTCCTGAGTGCATGCTTTCTGTGCTGAATGGATCTCTCTCACAGGGTAAAGTCCCTGACAACCTCAAAAAAGCCCCCCTCATTCCCCTGATAAAGAAAGCCGGAGCTAACCCGCTGGACCCCCTCAACTATAGGCCTATATCACTGCTGCCATACTATGCCAAATTACTGGAAGCCCATGTCTGCGACATCATCTCCAAATTTGTTGAAGAAACAGAATACCTCGCACCCAACCAAGCGGGCTTCCGCCCATGTCATTCAACTGAGGCAGTTATCCTCTCGGTACAAAATACCTTGAGGCGGAACGCGGATGGGGGTATCCACCAGGCCCTGGTGCTATTGGACCTTTCGGCCGCGTTCGACACGGTTGACTATACCATCTTGGTCAACCGTGTCGAACAAGCAGGTCTCAGGGGCCCTGCGCTGAGCTGGATCCGCTCTTTCATTACCGGCCGCACTCAATCTGTTAGATTGGGCTCTTTCACAGCTCCCACTATACCTACCACCTGTGGAGTACCTCAGGGCTCATCATTGTCACCTTTGCTTTTTAACTTATACCTACGCCCCTTACTGTACTCTCTTAGGAAAGCGAAAGTTACCATCTTCAACTATGCAGATGATTTGCAGCTCATCTTCCCTTTAAACACCAAGGACTCAGTGGAAGAATTTCAAAACACCATGTCTCATATCCAGAGTTGGATGAGCTGCAATCATTTGAAACTCAACCCAGGCAAGACTGAATTGGTCTTGCCTGGACAGAGTGCACTTAGTTGGAACCCTTCCTTCTGGCCATCTAGCATGGGGGCCCCTCCCTCCAAGTCATCTTCAGTTAAGAGCTTGGGAGTCTTTATCAGCGAGGATCTGTCCTTGAAAAGACAGGTAGGCGCAGTGGTGTCATCCAGCTTCTTTCAACTGAAGAAAATTAAGAAAATTGCCTGTTTTTTCTCTCCGGCTGCCCTTACTCAGATCGTCATTGCCCTGGTCCTGTCTAGACTAGACTTCTCCAATAGCCTTTACCTCGGGCTACAAATTGGAGAGTTAAAACGCCTCCAGCTGGTTCAAAACCAGGCTGCCAGACTTATTCTGAACCTATCCAAAAGGCAGTCTGTCAGATTAGGGTTGAAACAGCTGCACTGGCTGCCTGTCGAGCAGCGAGTAGCTTTTAAAATGGGGTGCATTTTATTCAAGTCCCTACATAACTCTGGCCCTCAGTTTATCAGAGATCTATTCATTAGATACGACCCTTCCCGCAATCTCCGGTCCACTCACAAATCCCTTCTGATTGTCCCCTCTTATAAGAGGAAGCATCTCGGAGGTTGCTGCTTTGACCATCTTGCAGCCACCTTCTGGAACTCCCTTCCTCTTCAACTGAAACTGAGCGATAACATTCTGAGCTTCAGACACTCCCTCAAAACCTGGCTTTTCTCCCAGGCCTATTGCTGAGCTGCCTCTTCTCTATTTTTAACCGGCGCGTTGTGTTCCTTCCTATAGCGCCATGAAGCCCCAGGGCGTACGAGCGCTTAATAAATTAATATTAACATTAACATTAACATTAACTCTGATCAATTGTTTTGTATGAAAATATTTCTTAGTTGTATTTTATTTTAGAACCAAGCAGGACTTTGTGCTGGTAAGAAAAATAGTACTTTTCAAGAATAATACAGTTGAATGCAATTAAATGCAGTTGGTTTTGTTACTGGTAGGTCAAATGTTCAGGAACAGTTGAAATTACTGTGCATTTAACTTGTAATTACTTTGTGTTTACGTTTTAGATTACTTTTCAGATTTTTTTCTACTCAGTGTGATATGCCTAGATATCACACTGGGACATTTCCTAGATAAAAGATAGGTACAGAACTTTTCACAAAATCTAGCTGATGGGACACCAGGACCTAAAAGGGGCGGAAGTGAGGTTGTGCCGTCTCTTGATGGAGCAGAAGAGGATGCCGATGCCGAAGGACCAAAACAGGACACCGAGGAGGAGAGAGTTGAGGATGCCGCTGTCGCAAAGAAGACAGAAACAGGAGAGAAGGCCTTGGAGGCTCGGGAGGTCCGACCTACCTTACAGTGCGATGACAGCCCAAGAGATGAATCCTCAGCCCTACCGCCTAGAGGCACAGCGCACAGGTCTGACCGACCCAAGGAGGAGGGCGGCAAGACCCCTACTGCCACGACCCATGAGGGCCATGGCCGAAGGCAAGTACCTTTTGTGAAATACCTCACTACAGGGTGGTGGAGGCTGGGACACTGAGGGTTTGCCTCTGTCTGTAAAAATGGGGGCCAGCACATCCCTTTCTTTGCACATGTTGACCCTAAACTCACATCTCCTTAGTGATGGTGAAGGTATTGATTGAAAAACAGGACAGCTTTATTGAGTTTTGCTTATTTGAGGGTCACTGCTCCTATTCTCCTTCCTTGACCTTGCCGGACGACCAGAATAAGAGGAGAAATAGACCCAGACATCAGCACCAGAGAAGGAGAGAGAACCCCAAAAGCATATGGACATTACACCTTTTCTTTTTTTATGGACTAAGAAAGGACCTCATATAGTTTATTAAACATCACTAATTTACCCAAATAAATTCCTGTAAACTATAGACTGACTATTAAAATCCCAATGAACACCACTTCTGCCTGAGTGTTGTGTTACTGAGGTGATCACAAGTGGTGTCAGAAGTGGGATTGGGTCACTTAAGCCTGCTATGACCCAACCCATTACAATGGAGGCCATGATCACCCAGTTGGCTGAAGGCCAGAGGCATTTGTAGTTAGTTATAGAACGCCAAAACCAGGAAGCCAAGAAAGAGAGAGAGGCATTTCAAAATGCCCTTAAAGAACAGGCTGCTTTACTCCCTTCTAACCAACAGGTCCAATACACCACCATCCTGCACCTCACAGACACTATATCCACTGCCCGGGTCCACCCAAACATTCCTAGTTCAGTTCTACAAAAGTTTCAGGAAGGAGATGACCCTGATTATTTTTTTGTTAATTTTAAAAGGGTACCCACGACTGATAACTGGCCTCCCGAACGGTGGGGTCAATACATAGCCCCCCTTCTTTCAGGCGAATTACAAGCCCCATATCAGGCTGCTAATCCCTCCGGTCTAACACCCTATCCTGAAATACATAAGACTATTCTTGAGCAGCTAGGGCACAATATGGAGTACCATAGGGCCAAGACTAGAAAGGAAAAGTGGGTTACAGGCGATAACCCCGAGCCCTCTATTATCGTGTCAGGGATCTAGGGGAAAGGTGGCTGCAGCCTGGTCAGTCCCCCATAGAGGAGGTCACTGGAAACATTTATTTAGAACAGTATTTAGAGGCCCTCCCAGTTAATACACGTGCATGGGTTAAGCAACATCCCCACCTAACAGCGCAAATGGCTGTTGAGCTGACGTGTGCATTTCATAGGTCCCCTGAATTTAGGGCCCAAACAGTTAAACCTTCCCCAATATCTCAGAAGGGCTATACTAGATCCAGCGACTCCAAAAACCCTGGGTTGAGCAAGACAGCAGTGCGACCCCCACTAAACCCCTTTCCTACACAAACAGGACCTCAGTGCTTTAAATGTTCAGAATGGGGGCACATCGTCCGAAATTGCGCGTCAAAAACCGAAGGGGTAGAACCCATGGAAGTAGGACTGACCCTGGGAAGAGTACCCAACACCGGAGGTATCCCTATTCAGTACAGGAAGACTATAAGTCTTAACGGGCGAACTATAGAGGCTTTGCTAGATACATGATGTTATCATACTGTGGTCTCCCGAGAGTTGGTTCCCCTTAATCAGATTACAGAAAAGTTCTATTGTCCCAGAATATATAAGGAAGTAGCCAGATATTGTGTTTCCTGTCCTAAGTGCCAACTGGTCAACCCTTCCACAGCAAAAAGGGCTCCTTTACGACCTCTACCAATAATCGACATGCCGTTTCGACGAGTTGGTTATGGATCTGGTAGGACCACTTGTACCCTCAGTCCGAGGCCACCAATACATACTCGTCCTGGTGGACTATGCTACACGCTACACGGAGGCAATCCCATTGACCAGTATGTCAACTCTCTCAGTAGCACAAGCTATGGTTTCCTTATTTTCAAGGGTTGGGTTTCCCACAGAGGTCTTAACAGACCAAAGGACCCCCTTCATATCCCGGTTGATGAAGGAGATCTGCACTCTCCTTGGAGTCCACCAGATCACCAGATACGGACAGCAGTTTATCACCCCCAGATGGACGGACTGGTGGAGCGTTATAACAAAACCATAAAAAACATACTAAAGAAATGTATTTCAGAGTCCGGGAAATATTGGGACCGTAAGCTTCCCCTTGTATTGTTCGCTATTTGAACACATGAACAGAAATCTGCGAGATTTAGCCCATTTGAATTATTGTTTGGTCGAAGACCCCGCACCCTTCTGGACATGATGGTCAAACAATGGACAGTAGAAGAGGATGAAGGAAAACCACTATTGGGATACACAACCACCTTAAAAGCGACTTTAGCCACACTGTGGGACAATGTACACCAAAACCTAGATAGGGCACAACAAAAGCAGAAGTTTTATTATGACCAGGGCACCCACCTAAGGGAACTCATAAAAGGAGATAACGTCTTGATACTCTTGCCGAACTCTGAAAAAAACGTCTAGCCACCTGCCATGGCTCATGCACTGTCCTAGAGAGGGTAACCCTTGTCACATATAGAATAGCGGTACCCCGAACCGGATCCCAGGGAGAAGTGTATCACATAAACCTATGACAAAAATGTGAAGGTCCAATTCTACCAAAAAGTCATACAATAGCCCCTAACATACCGCTCCAACCTTCATACGAAAAACCCATAGAACGACCCGACACAGGGGAAACCCTTAGTACGGTACAAAGAAACCAGCTATATGATTTGATGGATAACTTCCCAGGTTGACGCTCTAGCCATCCAGGGCGTACGTCCCTATTAACACATGACATAAAAACAGAAGCAGGCAAAAAAATAAAATCACGGCCCTACAGAATACCCGCAGCAAGACGTCAGGCAGTAGAATGCGAGGTGGAGGCTATGTTAGAGGCAGACATAATAGAACCTTCCCACAGCAATTGGTGCTCACCGGTGGTCTTAATTCCCAAACCAGACGGCAGTCTTAGGTTTTGTATTGATTTTCAACAGTTGAACGCCCACTCTAAATTAGACAGCTACCCTATGCCCTGGGTGGATGAACTTGTAGAAAGATTAGGCCAAGCAAGAATAATGTCCACTATCGACCTAACAAAAGGGTACTGGCAGAAACCCTTGAACCCAGACGCCAAAGAGAAAACGGCCTTCTTCACTTCCTCAGGACTGTATCATTTTAAGGTCATGCCTTTCGGGCTTCATGGAGCCCCTGCCACATTTCAAAGACTAATGAATGTCATACTAAGAGATCATCTACAGTATGCGGTGGTTTATCGAGATGACATAGTAGTATACAGTCCTGATTGGGAAACCCATCTACAACATCTACAAAAGATCTTTGCCTCTCTTTCTCAAGCAGGAGTAACTTTAAACCCAAAAAAGACCACTCTGGGTACAGAACGCATAGAATACCTGGGCTATTCTTTAAAGGCTGGAACACTACAACAACAGCATAACAAACTGGAGGCTATACAAAAGATACCCCGGCCAGCCACGAAAAAGGATGTACCGGCTTTCCTTGGTCTGGTGGGGTATTAAAGGTGGTTTATTCCTCAATTCTCTACCATGGCCTGTCCCCTCACGGACTTACTATCACTTCACCAGCCAGACAACAAAATAAGTTGGTCTGACTACCAAGAAAACAGCTTTCAAACACTGAGGTCCCGCCTATGTAAGGCCCCTGTATTACTGTGTCCTGACTTTGACAAACCTTTTGTACTGCAAACAGATGCGTCAGACCGAGGTCTTGGGGCCATCTTATCTCAACTCGACCAACATGGAGATCTTCGTCCTATCCTCTATTTGAGTCGAAAACTATTTCCTCGAGAAACACACTATGCAACAATGGAAAAAGAGTGTCTAGACATTAAGTGGGCTATGGAGGCACTTCAGTATTATCTGTTGGGGCAAATTTTCTTTCTGGTAACTGATCATGCCCCTCTTACATGGCATGCTGCTCACAAAGATACCAACCCTAAAGTACTCCAATGGTTTTGGTCATTACAACCTTTTTCTTTTCAGGCCCTCCATGTACCAGGACGAGCCCAAGGGAATGTAGACTTCTTATCCCAATACCCAATGTCCGTATGGCCCGAACGTCCATACCTAGAGGGAAGTCAGTGTAATCCCACATTGCGCCCAAGCGGGATTTCCAAGATGGCACCAGTCTCCCAGAAGAGGAGGTTAGCACTCTAGCTGTTGGGACACCAGGACCTAAAAGGCTCAGAAGTGAGGTTGTGGTTAATCAAAAGAAGACTAGTTTATGCATTACAAGGTTAACAAAAGTCAAGGACTCAAGTATGTTTCGTCAGGGGTAGGAGCACCTGGTGAGTGTGCTCATGAAGCCCTCACCCACCAACCTAGTTGATGGCATGCTTCATCATCGGGCCCACCCAGTGACACCTAGCGTGTCCCGGGTGTGCTTCGACGCCTGATTACAGCGGAGCAGGTATGTCGCTGAGTGTGCGGCGTAGAGTGTTATGAATGTGATTTAAAACGGCTTGGCGGGGGTCCCAGTACCCGAAGGTAAATTCAACTTTAATACCTGGGCCACCGTCAGCGGTTAAAAATAAGGGTGTTGGATGTTAGAGGCGAGTTACGACCTCCCACATCCATTGGTGGGTCAACATGTTTCAGCCAGTGCCTTATGAATATGCTGGCTTTCTTCAGGACTAATATAAAAATAAGTGTATGTGATTAAACTAGTGGGTGTGTAATTCAGACTATGTGTATACATGCCCTAAAGTGTTTTTCTATGTGTGAGAGGGGAATTCCCTTCTCAAAACACGCTAGTTTAAGCAGTATTCTGCTCCAAGGTTGTGAGGTGGCGAGGGGTTGACCAGCTTTTCTGGGCAGAGCCTGCTCTAGACCTGTAGTGCCTCCTTCACATACCGGTATGCGAAGGAGGCACTACAGGTCCAGAGCAGGCTCTGCCCAGAAAAGCTGGTCTGAATTACACACCCACTAGTTTAATTAGTTTAATTAGGAGCTGTGCGATGCTGTGATGCAAGGCTCATGCGTCAATATTTATCAGAATCGGTGATACTGCTGTTCAGGAGCTGGAAGCTACTGTAATGCAAGGCCCAGTGTCGGTCTACATTGATGCCAGTGAAGCCTCTGATCAGGAGCTGTAAGGTACTGCGATGAGAGGCTCTGAGTCCATATGCACCAGGTCAAGTGAGATCTCCAATTGAGGGAGGAGTACATTCTGACTCCAGCCATAGATCCAGGCCCAGAAGGATAGCACTTGGAGCGTCAGGACTCACTCCCGTGGAGGCCAACAGAGGGAGCCAGGTCAAGTCCAGATGAGTCTGGTCAGCTGGGACGCAGGAGAGGCCTCTAGAAGCTTGCTGTGTCCCTGCAGCTGAAACAGGAGGCTGATCTACAGACCCTTGGATTCAATTCTGGGGATTCTAGGTTCAAGGCAAGCAGGTCCAGTATTTCTTCTTCAGACAGCAGGGCAGTCCTTCTTACCAATCTTCCACACATCCAGGAGTGTTCTGATGAGACATTCTCCAAGTGCCACTTTTCTTCCCAGTACAAACCTTTGTGTTGGACCCCTCTCATTCTTTACCGCTACACTGGTCCTGTTCAGTTCTGCCCCTTTCTATGTACTAGGTAGCAAAGGGCAGGCAGGTCCAGGTGTCAGCTGCATTTGCCAGTGACAGAGCTGGCAGCTTCAGAAGTTAGGAAGGAGGTGGGCACAGGCCTCTGGCTACACTTTGAAGCCCAGTAGTAGGCTGAGTATAAACTCCAGCGGCAGCTCCTCAGCTTCTCCCCGCGTCACAGGTAGGAGGAGTGGTGGCTGCACCTTAAGTGCGCATGACGGTTTGGCTGGCCGTCTCGGGTCGGCCAAACTGTCATACGCACTTTGCATGTTCTCTACCCCAACTGCATTACAGTCTTGGTGGAGAACATGACCATGCTCCCAGTCCCTGTCTGAGCGCTGAAACACAGCATTGAGACCGATCAAAACTCTGTTGTAAGGCAGCGTTGTGATTGGCTGGGAGAGACTGGAAGCCTGGGTGCTTCCTGCTGCAGAGAGGAGGATGGAGAAGAGGCAGCGGTATTAAGGTAAGTGCTTTTTTATTTTTTTATTCCCCCCGCCCCACCACCCCCCTTTTGTAGCAACTGCGACTGTCATTCCCCACATCCAGGGCCCTTTTTTCCCTGTCTGGAAGGAATACACATCACACCACTGCTCCGTCGGCTTAATAGACAAACATTTATGGGGAAGAACTGTGCAGCCCAGTAGTAAAGCTTGATGTCAGCAATTTCCAATTCTCCATCATAGGGAGATGGTAAACACTTGCAAGAGGAGACCCTCGGAATGCGCCTGCCCAGAGATAACTTGTGATGTCAGACTGTAATGAAGTGATGAAACGATCTGGAAAAGAGTAGGGATCATTTTGCAAAACATACAGCAGTTGAGACAACAGGATCATCTTGTATAGGGCACCCCATCCCATAATGGAAAGCAGCAATTTAACCCACCTATATAGTTTCTCAAAAAGCATGAAACACTTAACTCCAAATACCTAATCAAGTCTCCTGTAATGTGCATTCCTAAGTATTTAAACTCCAATTGCACCCGTGGGACTCTAGTACAGTCCTAAGAGCTGTCATGCACATCACTAAGTAGAGGCCCCACTATGGTATTTACCAAGTTGATCCGGAGGCCTCATCAAACACCTCCAGCATATGAAGGATCCTGGGACGAGTGAAGAACGGCCTACCTGTGTAGCTCAGTGCATTGTCTGCATAAAAATCAATGCAAGCTTTGTGCCTGCAAGACCAGAAGATACCCCAGTACTGAGCATCTAGTCTGACCCGTGTTGTTTAACTTTCTTATGCCAAGACAAATAGCAATGGGAGAAGGAGCAGCCCTGCCTCGTGTCTCATTGAACTGTAAATGGACCAAGGACAGGAATACAGCAATTTCACATATGATCTGAAAAGAGGGTAGAAATTATTTTTTTCAAGCACATTATGGTGAATCGGATAGCCCACAGAATTGAAAGCCTTCTTGAAGTCCATTAAAGAAGGGCAGCCATGTACCGCAGTCGCTCCTTATGTGGTAAGGTTACCTACACTTTTCTTATGCAATGTCTTGTTCCTCTCCCTGACATAAAAACATTTTGGTCCCACTAGAACAGGGAATGTATCAACTTTACCAACCAATTACCAAATACCTTAGCCAAAATCGTTTGCTTCCACATTAATAAGTAAGATCCACACATTTATTGGGTGAATTGCCATGCTTCTATGTAACCACCACCATAATCCCAAGAAGGTCATGTGAATAAGCACCCTCTAGGAGCACCACCTCAAACATCTCCCTCGTGTGGGAAATCAGGCTGGAGGCAGACTGTTGGGAAAAATTGATGAGTAAACCAGTGGGTCCTGGAGCTTTCCCCTGCTGCATATCCTTCAGTGTCACCAGCAGCTCGTCTTCCAATATGGGGAGGTCTGAGATCGTTCTGTCTTCATCTTGTATGTAAGTCACTGGGAGATCTTGAAGCATGAGCCTTTGTTTGTCAATCAAACTCAGGACTTTCCTAGTGTATAGTCCTGTATAATAGTTGGTGAATACTTTAGTGATACTTTGGGAATGAGTAATCAGCCCAAGCAGAGGGTCTTTGATTTGCGAGACAAGCCGACCGTGTCTTTCTGTATACCAGCCAGTATATACATTTTACGACTTTATTTACTGTCTCCTATATTTTGTGCTGTGAAGCCATCCAGGCTGCCCTAGTAAAATCTAATAACTTATTCATAAGTCTTTCGTTTGTCATGAGTTATTTTCAAATCCAAATCAATGCTCTGTCGCTCCAGCTCATTAACCTCCCTCCCGCCTACTCTTTTTAAGTTTGACCGTGTAAGATATTATCCCTCCCCGTATCACTTCTTTGAGTGCTTTCCAAAGCGCTACCTTAGAAGAGGCTGATGCCTTGCTAAATTCAAAATACATCTTTATTTCTTCCTTCAGGTAGTTCACAAAATCGGCATCCATTTTATCCTTGATTAGAGCCACCTCTTGGGGAGTGAGGTCCGATAAACATCTAGGCAATGTACGAGCATCACCAATCCCACAGAGGTCTGCTGAAAGCATGAAGAAGTGATCCTAGATTGAGTATTAAGGGCATATGAGTAATATGTAAACCCCAGAATGTCTGGATTTCGTATCCTCCATACATTACTGAGCCCCATCGACTCAGTCGATTAACAGTGAGTTTTAGCCCTCGATTACATGGGAGAACCCATGCTGTCTAACCCAGGGTTGGTTACAACATTAAAATAATCCCCCACTAATGTCTTTCCCAAGTGGAGTTTCAGCAGAAGAACATATAGATCCTGCTGAGTTTCCTTAATAAAAGCTGGTAATGCATACACACTCACTACATTCCAAGCTCCCCCTTCCAGTTGCCCAGTTACCACTATCTATCGGCCTTTGGGCTTGTGATAGACCTCAATAATGTCTCTTGCACTAGGAGGGCATCTGATGTTCATTCCCTCAGTCACTGAAGGCCCCCCTCATATTCAGTTTATAATTGAGACCATTAAAATTCTAGTGTTTTATGCCCTCAGATCCTGTGTCATGCAGTGCCTTTCACTCTAGGTAGTGTTACAAACATAGACTGTGGAAAGTAAACCAAATAACAACACAACTCAAATCCAACAACCCCCCACACCCTACACTTCACAACAGGAAGCATCTGTCATCAAAAACAATTAACTGAGTGAACATATTCGGGGTAATTGGCCATGAAGTTAACCCCATTGCTTTGTTAGCAGGAAACCGTGATCTCTATCAATTATTAGTCGCCCCCACGCACTTGGCATACGAATTGCAGTCAGAATACTCAACCAGTGCAAAGAATCCAGGCTTAAGTGGTTGGGCCTGCACAATACAAAGTTGAAGCACAGCCCAATGCACCTCACCAAATGTGAGATGGGCGGCTTCTGGCTAAACCGCTGTCTGAGGAACTCCCTCAGGCCATTAGCGACAGTTCTAGGAAGGGGCCTGGTTAGAAAAACCCAGCCAAGACCAGGTCAAAGAAAAGCCCAGGCACAGGCTTAATTGCCATGTTCAGGTGTGTCATCTGACCTTCAGGGGAGGATTTTTGAATCTCTAGCGGATAAAATTTAGAGGGCACTGAGCCCGAACCATTCATGTGGCTCCGAGTCTACTTGACATCTGGATTTCCTGCACTTACCAAATGAAAAAGGGGCTGACCCTGCATATACTTAACATAAGCATAGTTTAGAATTAGAAGATTCTGGTGGTGGAATGGAAGTACTCAAGAGTCACGTGTTGCAGAGACACATTTGTCATATACTAGGAGACACTGGAAGCTGTGCTGTCAAAGAGGCGGGATGTTGAATGTGTTACATCCCACTTATATAAGAAAAATCCCATAGATGTGGGGGGTCCCCTTTAAATTATCCATCCGATAAAAGTATTAGCTCATCCAAATTAGGGTAGGAGACATTACCGTAGTTGATCCGGCATGATGGTTTCTGAAAATGGGATTTGATAGTTATTTCAACTATTTGTCATATAATAAGCAATGAGGGTATTTGAGCAGCCTCAAGCAGAATTTGATCTCTTGCCAATGCAGTTTACATGTACACCAGTTTGGGACATACCATAACTGATTGCCCTTCCTCTCACCAATTTAATCTAATATGTGGAATCCAAAGGATATGTCTGAATACATAAAAAGGGGGCCTAGATCTGCATCCCATTTAAAACCAAATGAGTTTCCTATAAGCAGATGACCTCTCCATGAATTATTTTCTTGATCCCTAAATTATCCCCGTCATCCATCAATCATGCATGGCGTTCCAGAGCCTTAACCCATAATTTTATTTCTGATGTGCTCCTCATGACTTCTTCTGATGCCTTATCATTAGATTTTTATTCTGTTTCAGATCTCTGAAATTACTTTTTGGCTTTGGCTTACGAACCCGGAAGCACTTTCAGCATTTTTGCTACTGTCAAGGTCAAGACCCACGTCAGGGACTCTTTACATGACTTAAATGTCACCTTGATTAGTGGACATTGGAGTCTCCTGGCATGGCTAGGGTGGTTTAGTTCTCTGTGTCTCCATCCAACAGTGTTCCTGGCACAGCTGGGGATAACTGGCACTGCACTAACATATAGAATGATCTTAATGTTGCCCAAACTGGAATTATTTCACTTTATTAGTTGGCTTCAGAACAATGCACAGGCTTACACTTTAATGACTCTGTCCCTTTACAGTGGTAGTAGATATTCAATCTTTGCACCTGCACCTTTCTCCACTAGAAGACTTGCCTGTGGTCTCATTGGGGTAGAAATCCCTTTCAGGTGCAGTTATCGGGTTCAGAGTAATATTTTCAAGTATTTAACACCTGGCAACATAAACATATTTCATTTGTATCGATTTCCTTCTTGAGGGACTTTCACTGATTGTACTAGATGGATTAAACCAATTATTACCCACATATACCTACTTCACTAAATGTATTGCATTGCTCCTCTAACTTGCATGTTTAACTCATGAAAGGGTTATGATACATGATCTCAAAGTATGCCTGCCTTCAACATGCCCACCACTTCCCTGATCATACTGCCTGACTCTTCAATGGCTGTAGCACCTGCACACGTTTGGGCTGCCTCGTGTGGTTCTACCATCCACCATTGACTCGTTTTTATCAAACTATAACTAACCTTCTAAAATTATTTTTCAAAATGTTGTGGGTGTAATCCCTAAACAGGAGCACCCATCTTACTGACCAGTCAGCAAGAAGTCGCTAAAGAGCAGTACTCCTAAATAAAATCATATTTCCATTTAATGTTGTGATTTATTGTATTGATTGTGCCATGGTTAGCATTAATTTGCAGGTTCATTGACACAGGTATTTGCACCTTTCTGATACCAACAAACTTTATTTTAAAGCACTATCAGCTAGATTCATCATTGTCCCGTTTTGCGAGTCCTTAATAGCGATTATTAAGGAATCGCTATTAAGGACTTGCAAAACGGGATTCATGTAGGAATCGCTAAATAAATTGCGATTCCTACACATTCCTTATTTGCGATTAGCAAATTGCTAATCGCAAATAAGGAATAACTCCCCATTCATTCCTATGGGCCTTTAGGCCTTTAGGCCCATAGGAATGAATGGGAGGAGCAAATTGCTAATCGCAAATAAGGATGCGATTTCAAGGGTGCCAGGGTTGTCCAAAGGACACCCTGTAGCACCCCTGAAATGAAAATGTAGACTGATGTTGCGCACACACATGTCCAAAGGACATGTGAGTGTGTAACATACAACTGAGAAAAATGCACAAAAGTGTATTTTTCTCAGTTTTCGCTATTTACCACGAAGTCAGACTTCGCGGTAAATAGCGGAAAAAAATAGCGATTTCGCAATTTTTAAATGCTTCTTGAATTGCATTTAAGGAATCTCTAATTGAGATTCCTTAAATGCAATTATTCGCAAATATGCGATTTCTAAAAATGCGATTTTTGCATTTGGGATGATGAATCCCAAATGCAAAAATAGCGCTCGCAAAGGGCCAGATTCTCAGAATCTGGCCCTTTGCGAGCCGTTTTCGGCTTGATGAATCTATCAGAATGTCTCTTATTAAACAGTTCCGCATCATCCTGAATTACATTTAAATAATTATAACTGAGCCGCCAACTAATTAAATCAGGCCATAATAAAGATCAGTTTAAATTTGATATGTATAAATATCGCCTTGGGAAAAGTTCATGCAAACATTAATGCAGAGATCACGAAGTGAAAATAGGCAAAAATATATTTTGCGGTTTTTCAATTTCAATATACACACTTCGACACTTCATCAGACTGCAAATTATGTCTAAAGCATAGTTGTTTACATTATGCATTATACATAATAGAATGCTACAATACCCTTTCCTTTTACTTGCCCAAAGTGATCAAATATTTTGTTTTAAAGAAAAGCATAGTGACAATAATAATATTTAAAACATTCTTCGTAATCCTATTAGAAATAAACTATTTGCAAGTCAAAAAGTAGGATATTGGCAACATCGTTTCAAAACTATGCCATATTACGTGACACTGCTGGGATTACAAAATCCTCTTTTATGAGAAAAGGAACGAGGTTAACTCAGCTGCAGGATAAAGTAGAACATGCAATCTCTAGGTTTACCACAAAGCAATTATTTGCCTTAAGGCCTGCAGTTTCGACTACCTACCTGCACTTACCTCCTGCAAGTGGTAAGGTACTTCTGCTGGCTATACTCCCTGCCTTACTCCGATCTTCATACCCCACGCTCCTGTTTTTTTCCTGCAAAACTCATCGCTTCACAATCGAAATAGAAAAAAAAGGAGCACAACAAGCTGGTTCGCTATTAGAATAAGGATACTTTTGATGGCCTTTTCATTGCCATCAGTTAACAGAACTTCTTTGACGTCTGCAGAAATAGCAACCTGAAAAAAAAGAGCAGAGCAAACAATGAGCAAATATGCTTGTCTGTGTGGAAGTGAAGACGGGAGTGACAAGCCTTCAGTATCATGCCTCCTCACCTATTTCTCTGTAACAATCTCCAATCTTTTTTCATTTTATGTCTGCATTATTTTAATCATTCAATCAAATCAGTCAATACTTTTATCATTCCATTTGAGGGAGCCTCTATCTTGCTATCATTCTGTTCAGTAATTGCATTGTGACAGCGGATGATGGTATTCTGAGAGGCTTTCATTTGCGGGCCTCTGTTTATCTAGCAGAGCCATCATACGAGGCTGTCACTCTGCCTTTCAGCCTGCTTCTGTCTCACTGCCTGATGCCCTTCATATAACTTTGCATTGCAGGCAGATGGCTTTGTGAGGGTAATTTTTTGTGTGAGCTTTGACATGCGCCGCACATTGGGCTGTAACCTCGGCACATTGTGCCCGAGCGACAGGTTTGTCAAATGCCAATCAAGGCAACAATATGCTTTTATTTGTGGAGGCATAAAAACTTGTCTAATGCACTGCGCTGCCACATAATATCTCCTGAATACATGACTCAGAACCGGGAGAATGGGGAGCGGCGCTCCTGAATGGCCAATTTAATTCAAAAGAATCTAATTACGGAGAGCTCAGGATCATGTTTGTTGGTGTAATAATGCAGGCAAAACATTAGCAGCTATATCATGGCGCCCCAACTGTGATTCTCCCGGCTACTCCTGTATCTTTGCAAATGGAGAGATAATCTGAAGCAAAAAAAATGCCTAGGCTTATGGCGATGAAAGACGGTGTACTGTGGCCTGGGATGTCACAACAAGAGATATTGACTAGGCTGAGGAAAATGTTTCTGCTCATTGAGGCAACCATAAAAAAAATCAATATGATCCGAAGGCGAGTCTACCCAGAAGGGCCCGCAAGACTCCGCGGCTTGACCGCGGCTGATGCGCTTGGCGGTTCTCTGACCCAGCAGTTGGAGGCAGTGGAAGGTTTTTTCTCTTTTGTTCGGCCTTCTGAATGGGGATGGAAATTAAGAAAAGACCTACCATGAGGCCAGCCAAGCATGTCATGCCACCCCCTAGCTCACACACAGCAAGGCCCCTGTAAAAGAGAAAGAAAACGGTAGAACCCACACAAATCAGACGAAAATGTGCATAGAGACATATATGTTACAGGAACAAATTGCCATCTGCAGGAAGAACGCGCTATCAGGAAGTCGCGCAGACGCTACCAAGCTACCTCATGGCGTTTTGCGTTTTGAAAATAATTATTAAAAAAAAGAAAAGTCACAAAGCAGGCGAAGCAGCAGGGGGTCGCTCATTAGTGTTCGCTGCAACATTACCACCACTGAGCTGAAAAATCCAAGAAGGTTCCGCCTCCCCCGCCCTCCTTGTCAATGGTGCTGTCTATTAGAGAAAAACTAGCTACAGTAACGCAAGGTAATTGTTAGGAAGCAGTAACGCTGATAATCCCATGTTGTTTCACAAATAAATTATTTATATTTATATATATATATATGCACACACATACATATATAAATATGTTTATTTCTGTCTCTCTCTCTCTCTCTCTCTATATATATATATATATATATATATATATATATATATATATATATATATATATATATATATATATATATATATATATATATATATATAACATCAAATAAATTATTTCATACTAAAGAAACAACAAAAAAACATTTCAGAGAATCATAAAAAAATGAAGGATTAGAGACCTCAATCAGCACTCTTTGCAGATGACCCACAAAACATTTTAGATAAACAGGCGAGCAAAGCATAACAGGATTACATGACATGGCGCTGTTTGCCAAGCAGTGCCTTGCGGTGCAGTAGGCAGAATGGAGCCTGCACACAGAATGCCTTCATTTTGCTTGACCTTCACAATAAGCAGTGATCAATTCAAGCTTCACTTTTGTCTGCCCCTCAAGAAAAATCAAAGAGAAATAAAACGCTTCGAGTGGAAATCAAAAGTCTTTGACGTATAGCAGAAGAGCTTGCTGTGCAATATAAGTACCCACAGGCAATTCAACACTCTTTGTTGAGACCAATATGTTTTCACCTTGAACTATTTGTTATTTAATCTGGGGGGCTTTAATCACAGCAATCGTTACCATGCAGAAACAATGCAACTGATGGACTGGTAAGGATCTTTTATGTGCAGTTCTGTACCTGAACATCTGATTGTGCTTGAGGCAGTAATACGCCAGTACCTCTTCGGAAGGCCAAATACCTGCAATACACAAGAGTAGAATAGTTATTTATTTAGAAGTCATTATTGCAAGATTTCATTTATTTTCATAGAAGTTGAGCATTCAATTTACACAAAATTATCCTAGGCTGACATAGGACTGTCAGGGATCACCAAGGGGGATAGGAAATGTCTTGAACTATAGCTTGGGATGCATTTTATTAACCCTGTAATGCTTAGACATTATAGAAAAATATGACCTGTTGAACGAGAAAACAATGGAGCATAAGCCTAACATTTACATCTGAAAAGTCCCCTTTTTCCTAAGGATGACTTTGCGAAAGTGCAGTTAATGGCAACATAAACACAGGGCCTTTTTAAAACTACACGTGGAACTGCCCCTGTAACCTAAACGGCTTCTATCACTCTGATCTTTGCACCAACCAAATCCAATTTTTAAACTTTAATAACCTACATACACATTAATGCATGTGTGAGAAAGCAATGCTTGCAGTTTTGAGCAAGTGAATTAACTACATGACAACAAATTCTCCCTATCCTAATATTTCCCTTCCATTTGACCTTTGCACTCATTCATTCCCTTACCACATCCTCATCTTCACATGCTGCCCACTATATCTATTCCCAACTTGTGCCTTAACCTGCACACTCAACAATATGAGGTTTGCTACAGTTCCTGAATTTCCTTCCTGTACTCTGATTTGACTGACAACCCACCTCACTCTATAATTGGCTTATTTATCTGACACTTAAAATGTTCTGAGGAATGGCACGCGCATTTCTTTGTTTTTCAGGCAATGGGGCTCACATATTGGTTGCTACATATCTACAAGTGCTTGTCTCAAACAGCTGTAATCTAATGATCTAGCGATTGAGATCACAAAAATTCTTCAGATTCAGCAGAAATGTATCCTATAAGTTTACAGGACAAGAGCGGTGACTTTGCTGACCCCTACTATTGGTAGCGCCGGTAATCAAAATTTGGTATTCACTCGAGGGCCATGTTTGGCTCTCCTTTAAGGATAATGAACTAGTGCCCAGAGAGCATCTTGAGGAATCGAGCTAATGATCATCATTGTGGACGATCAGCAGAAAACTATTATCTCTGTAAGATGCTTAGCTTAAAGCCAAAAAAGGGTCTGCTTGACATTACCTTTAAGATAAAAAAGCATTAGCTTAAAACTGCGTATCAGGAACTTTGGTAAGGGCGTCATGTAAAATAGTAGATTGAATTCTTAAGCACTATTCGATATTTTTTCAAGAATTCCTTACCACAATTAACATTAAATGTTGATATATTCTCAATCACTACGTAACCTGACATCTCGTTCTTAGTCAATAATTATACTACAAAAGACAAACAAAAGATTCGGAATCTAGAGCAACCTATGTCACCAAACGAAAACAATATTTTCTAGCCATTAGAGACGCAAAAAAAGCGTACTTCACCCAACGAATTCATGAGAATCACAATTCTGCTAAAGAATTGTTCAAAATAGTGAAGGAGTTCAGCAACCCATCCAGTACCTCACAAACCCTTACCCCATCAACTGATGCCTGTGAACGCATCAGCACCTTTTTTGCTGATAAAATCAATAAAATTTACTCTGCTTTCACTCCTTCAAACACTCCTACTTTACCTGACAATTCCGACAAGCACACCCCAATAAAAGATAAAAGCAACAAACAATCAGACTCAGGCAACACACCGTACCTAACTTGCTTTCAACCATTCTCTGAAGACGAGGTATCAGCGGTATTGAAAACAGTTAAATCCGGCTCCCCCGCGGACCCCTGTCCTCATTTCGTGTTTTCCAAAATTTCACCAACACTTTGTCCTCTTATCACCAAACTTTTTAATAAATCACTCACCACTGCGTCTTTTCCGGAAGCCTGGAAACACGCATCCGTAACCCCCCTCTTGAAAAAAGCTGGATCCGACATCTCCAACCCGGAGAACTATAGGCCAATTTCCCAGCTCCCGTACCTCTCCAAAGCCTTGGAGAAACTGGTCAATACACAACTATCTCGATATCTGGAAAATAACTTACTTCTAGATTCCTCCCAGACCGGCTTCAGAGCCAATAATAGTACTGAGGCTACGTTGCTGGCAGTGTCGGACAGTATCAGATGCACCACAGACCAAGGGGGATCGGTGGCTCTGATACTGCTTGACCTGTCAGCGGCGTTTGACACCGTGTCACACGACTGTCTACTAAACACTCTACTGAGTAAAGGAGTGCAATCCACAGCACTAAATTGGATTAGATCTTTTCTTAGCAATCGTACTCAGGCAGTGCACATGGGCTAGTTCCACTCTAAACCCCGTCCCATCGGCTGTGGGGTCCCACAAGGGGCCTCGCTGAGCCCCACACTCTTCAATGTCTATGTTTCATCTCTGGCTGACATTGGAAGAAAGTGGGGCATCGGCATATGTTCTTATGCCGACGACACACAGCTGATGGTGACAATGGATGAAAAGTCGGAGACAACAAAGAAGAAGTTACACAGCTGTCTCGCCGAAAAGGCATTATGGATGCATAACCATTGCTTAAAACTAAATGCCGGCAAATCGGAGATACTACTGTTCGGAGGAGCAAAACTCACATGGAACGCCACATGGTGGCCACCTATATTGGGATCAGCCCCTACCCCAAAACAGCACGCCAGAAATCTAGGCATCATCATGGACGACGCATTGTCCATGAAGGACCACATACGATCACTCTGGGGCAAAAGTTTTGCAATACTCAAACTTCTGGCAAAAATCTTTCCCTGGATACCTTTGGACTGCCGACGCACAGTCACTCAAGCCCTTTTGACCAGCCGCCTTGACTATGGTAACGCGCTCTTCGAAGGGATGAATGACCAACTCTTCTACCGTCTACAGTGCTCACAAAGTCAGGCGGCCAAACTGGTTTGCAATAAAGGCAAGCGAGACTCAGCATCCGCTTGCCTCAGGAAACTTCACTGGCTACCGATGCGCCAGAGGGCCACTTTTAAATTGCTCTGTCATGCGCACAGAGCTCTTCATAAAACTGGCCCCACAATCCTCCAAGGGAAAATTGACTTCTACGTCCCCAACAGGAACCTTAGATCGAATCACTTAGCTCTGGCCAAATCGAAGCGCATCCATAAATCAAGAACGGGCGGACGCGCTTTTTCATATCTGGCAGCCAAAAGGTGGAATGAGCTACCTGTAGACCTTAGACACACCGTAAACTATCTTCAGTTCCGCCAAAAATTAAAAACCCACCTCTTCCCAAAAAGCTAATCCCCCAGCATAGCCATCAGCAGTCTTCCTCGTTTCATAGCGCCGTGATATCCCATGGGATGAGTGTCGCGCTTTATAAATACTGGAAATAAATAAATAAATACTTAAATGTCAATCCAGGAGGACTCCCATTTTGTACATACATTGAGACAAATGATACATGGTTCATGGCCTGCCTTCCTTAACTAAACAAATTAAATCTCTGAATATTTTTAAGGGTATATTCTTCAAAATGGACCAAAACTCAACTCAAATAATGGATCAAAACAGCTACAGAAGGGCTTTAATCTGCACAGTGCTTCTTAAATGATTTTAAGAAATATTACGGTTTACCATAATTGACCAGATGACCAATGACTCTCTGCAGTTTTTGAGAAGTAAGGTTCAGTGACATGTAATACGCTTGGCTATAGATTCTTTAGTTAATATATAAAAGATGGCCCAGTGAGACTTCTAGAAATATAGTTACAATTTGGACATATTTTCCAGTTGCATGGCTAATAACAAAATATATTAGCTGCTATGGAAATCTTGTTCTATTCATTCATATCCCACTATCATCAGTTAATTGCAACTTTAAACATACACAAAGGCATAAAGTAAAATCTAATCACTTGCGATATTTGCAATGAAGACTTATCATAAAAACTTATCATAATTATGAGAACATTAAATATTAGTTCTAAGGGATATGGGTCCTCGTCAAGTTATAATGCCTTAATTCCGTACCCGGCCCAGTTAGGTCTCAATAATTTAAACCCAAGCTCAAACTTTGGTATGTTTAGCACAGAGCAAGCAGGCTTAACTTGAGAGAAATGTGTAAAACATTTATTAGTAGTAAACCAGTTAACAAGTAGAAAGCACAATACAATAAAAATCCCACTTAAACTTATACAAAGAGAGTAAAATTTAATGAACAGATAGACACCATAACAACAAAAATCTGATGTAAGGAACCGGAGATAAGACTAGAAATGTGGGCATTCTGATTGACAACAGACTGACGTTCATTCAACAAACCAATGCCATTGTGTCTGCCTCCTATTTCCTGATAAAATAAATCAGGAAGGTACTTCCTTAAATTCCTGAGGAAACCAAGAAAGTGGTCATCACTTCCCTCATACAGTCCAAGTTGGATTATTGCAACAGGCTTTATTTGAACGCCCAGAAGCAGTGCCTGAGGAAACTTCAGGCAGTTCAAAACTCAGCGGCTCGCCTTTTGCTGAGCCTACCCTGGCATAAATCCATCTCAGAGGAAATTCGGAAGCTGCATTGGCTTCCAGTGGTGCAACGGATAAAATTTAAGGCGCTCTGTGTGGCCTTTAAAGCCTTGACACAAAAGGGTCCGTTGTTTCTGCAGGAGCTTTTCGTGTGGTACCAGCCAGGCGGATCACTCCGCTCTACGGGTGCAAAACTACTTACGATGCCGAAAATTCGGACCTTGCATTGGGGAGGACAGAGTTTTCAGTATGGTACTTCTAAGCTGTGGAACCTGTTGCCACTTGAGATTAGGAAGGCCAGCTCTCTTCTGAGCTTTAGAAAAAACTTGAAAACCTGGTTGTTCCAGTGAGGGGTGTAAGTCAAGGTTTTCTCATGGTCTTAGCGCGAGACACCATTTTTGGTATTTGCGCGCTTTATAAATATCATTATCATTATCATCATTATCATTATCATCTTTAGAAGTGTTAAATAATTCTAGAGCTAAAAAGTGCACAGCGCCAAATGCGGGTATCTTGGCACCCCAGGCCAGGTTAAAGCCAAAGGTTAAGGCCAACCTGACAGAGCAAAGGTCAGATACAGGGACCAGGCTCTTCCTGGTGGAAAGTCAACTTTCGGACATAGTAGTTCTTCTGAAGAAAAGTCCTCACTGATGGGGCAGACTGCAAGCTCGATCCGAAGAAGGGCTCGTTGACGGTGGCCAGCTCAAGCGTGGCTCCCCAGTAGGAGATTCAGCTCAGGCAGAAAGTTTGAGACTCTCGACGGCGGAAAAACTCCAAGTGGGCAAAATCCTAGATTCAGGCCCAGGGAGGCGTCTGCCAGGGAAGGGTACTGCTCAGCAAAGGTTTCAGTGGAGTCCTCTTCTTTCGGACTCAGACACTTTTCAAGAAGTCGTGAGCCTATCAGTGGGGAAATCCAGCAAGTTAGATCCGACCGGCAGTTCAATGACAGCAGCTGCGGCTCAATGGTGGCCCAGTGGAAGCCTCTGGTTCTTTTGGAGAAAAGTTCAGAAAATGTTTCTAAGTGTCAAGCCTTGCAATTTTGAAGGGCAAAAGAGTACATTATGTGCTAACACCAGAATAGGGTCCAAAACCTTTTGGGCACCACCTGGGAGGTTAGGACTCAATCTTACAGAAGCTACCAGCAGGGTCCAAGGTAAATCCAGTTAGAACTGGTCTGCTGAGCTCAGCAGAAATGTGGGTTTCCTGTAGCTTTTGTGTTCTTGGAGCTTAACAAGAGGCTAGCCAGCTAGCCCTAGGAGTCCACTCCTCTGTCCTGAGGGGAGAAGTTCCAGCCCTTGAGATCTCTCTCCATAGGTTCAACTGCAGGTGCAGTCGTTTATCTGTCTTCCACAAGGTGTCCTGAAGAGGGTACTGAGGGTGCAACTTTTATGCCCAGTGCCAGCCTGTGGGTGGGGAGGATGAAACCCCTTGCCACATCCTAACCAATGTGGTAAAGGTTCCCAATGGCACCCTTACCCACTTTTGCAGAATGTTCTGTATGGTTCACTGTAACCTACCCCACAATGCCCCTCTCAGTTTAAAACTAATATGACAGATTCTTTCTTCCATTTTGCAAAGCTGCATGGCCCCACTCAGAGTTGTGGTTAGTATAATGGGCACCCTTACCCTGTGGTCACTCTAAACCAGTTCTGGGGGTAGCCCTTCTCCCACTGGGATTGGTGCCGAGTTGGCTATCAGGACAATGAAGGGGCAGTCGTAGATGTGGGTTACATCTTCTTATGACAGGGTAAGCACCTTTTGAAGTTTAATTAAGTTTGTGGTCACAGCCCAGGTGGATATCATGTCAAGGGGCAAAACATCTGCCCACACCCAAGCCTTTTGTCCACTGTCTGGGAGCAATACAGGTCTCACCCCAGAAGAGCAATTAACAGTCAGATGAAAAAGAACACTAGCAGAAAGGCACATCTGAAAGTGCCATTTTCAAAATAGTAATATGAAATCCGACTTGGGCATTACATTGGATTTTAAAATACTATTAATTTGAGTCCTCAAATCATTGTTCTTACTTTTCTAGCTATTCCCAAACCAAAGTTATACATTACAAGGTATTATACTGTAACCCAGTGCTTTTCTATGGTAGAGCCAGAATTGCCACTGTGAAAAAAAACTTTGGAAAATGTTCAGTCGGGACATGTAAAACTAAAGAACACATGTCCTACTTTTTAACTACAAGGCACCCTGTCCTATGGGCATTTAGGACCTATCCTCGGGGTGGTTTCTAAATATTAAAAAGGAAGGTTAAGTCCTGGCAAAAGGTTAATTTTGCCATGCCAAATTTGTATTTTTAATACTGTACCCTCAGGCTGTAGAGGCAGACTTGAAGACATGCTTTGCTTTATAATTTTAGTGCTGGCACAATAGGTGCTGTAGCTCACAAGTGACAATCAACTTACAGGCACTGGGTACCAAATAGTAGGGACCAATAGGTTTGTTAAATGTGCCAATTAGAATTTATAACTAACTGAACAACTTTTTAGGGTTCAGTTAAATATACACTGGGGACTGGTTAGTAGTGTGCCAGTGTAAAGAATCCAAAAACCAACGAATCAAAAAAATAAGGGGTGATCATTTGAAAAGAGACATTTTCTTACAGTAATGTTCACATTTTGATATTAAACTACTTAGGCCTAATGGACATTTGATCAAAGCTCCACAGCATACTACTTACAGGGAAAGGCCTTACACTCCCCTTCCATGCTGGTGACGAACCCCAGCCGTCATGCACTACGGTGCTCGTGTGCTGATGACGGCTGGGGTTCGTCATGGCCCGCCCCTGTTCGTTTGTTTACCGCACGGGGGCGGAAACCGGCCAGCAGGGAAGGGGTTAACTCAAACCATCTAACTCCTCACACATTTTTACTGTAAATCCTTCAGCTGTTTTTTTATACTGACAATTCGACAAGAGCTTCACTTCTCATACACCACTGCCATATAGATCTACCCCACCTCAGCACGTGCACGTGTCACCTGAGATGCAGTTGTGAGAACAAAGGGATGAGAAGAGGTTTGGCTATGAAAAAGGGATTTTATAGCTTGCATGCTCAACAACAAAAAAGGGTGTTGAGCAGAGGAGCTCAAAGAGGTTTGCAGTGAGGTCAATAAAATCTGAACATTGCACTGTTTTCACATAACATAAACAATATATACTTTTTCGTTTTCATAAGTTGATAGCAAACAAAGCAGAAGAGAAAATATTTTGATGACTGCATTAAAGCAACTTCTCAAGTAACATGGAAACAGCCTATTTACAGCAACTGAGAGGAGCAGAGCAACAATAAAATAGGAATTTAGTTGTTGAATGATCAATGGTTTTGCAGAGTATATTTGGGGGCAGTAACACTTTTGAATAAGTGAAATGTATTTACAAAGTACTCTTCCTCTCTCATTTAAGTACCCTTTTATGCACTAGGTGCCAAAGCCATAATGCGCTGAAACAACTCTTGCCAATTTGATTAACAGGTAAGACATTTTATCTTGTACATTATATTCTAAACACAATAGACTATGTGGGAATGACCTCCTTAGACACAGCAGCAAACATAATCCTGGCTTTAGAATATTCTCGCTATGCTTATGCACAAAGAAAAAATATGCACGAAAAACATCTGATAAAATTTTATCAGGGGTTTAATAGGATTTAAGCTTTACTAGCAACACGTTCTGGAATTCAAACAAGAAGCTGTTGATGACATTAACAAAATGGTTGATACTCAATAACATGTCTTACTAAGAGAGTTAATGTAACTGATTTAAAGATAAAAAGGCATTAGACCTGGGAGCCAGACTTTTAAAATTCATCCTCTTATTTTGCTCTTTTAGTTTTTGTTGGCTTTAGGATACTGTGCACTTTACCACTGCTAACCAGTGCTAAAGTGCTTGTTTTCACCCCCTAAAACATGGCAAAATTGGCTTACACCTGATTGCGATATTTAATTTACTTATTAGACCCCAGTAAAGTGGTATACCATGTCCCCAGGACGTGCAGGATAAAGGCTAGTGGTGGGCCTGCAGCACTCATTGTGCCACACACTTAAGTCGCCCCTTAAAACTTGCCCCAGGCCTGCCATTGCAGCCTGAATCCAGGTTTAAACTGTCAATTCGACTTGGCAAAATAACCCCCTTACCAAGCCTTAAACTCCCCTTATATTGCATATAAGTCCCCCAAGGTCAGCCCTAGGTTGCTCATGGGGCAGGGTGCATTGTAATTAACAGGTTGGACATGTACTTTCAACCCCTAAAGTCGTTTTTCACTACTGTGAGGCCTCCCCTCCCCCGCAGGATAACATTGGGTTGCCTTATTATATTTATTGCCTGCTAACCTTTGATTGGAAACACAAAGATTTCCTGTGTGTTGTCTGAGAAATTGCAATCTAAATTCTTCTTTAATGGGAAAGTTGGATTTTAAGTTATAATTGCCAAAATTACACTTTTAGGAAGTTGCAACAACAAGGTGATGGATGGAATGCTTGAATAAATCTCTGCCACTGGCAATCGCTTGAGCCCCATCCCAATCCATCATTTTTAAACCACCACGTCAGTTTGGACCTAGCCATATTCAAAGCAGTCTTGATCCTGCTCCAAGAGAACAGTCAAGCCCAATCTGCCAAACCAGGCTCTCTCTGAACCGGAATACAAGCAACCTAAGCCATGTATACCTTGATTCCAGTGGTATAGTGAGCACCAGACCCACGTCTGGGCATACACGTCACACTTAGTGCATTAACTGCAACAACAAGGTGATGGACAGAATGCTTGATTTAATGACAGCTACTTGCAATCGCCCAGGCTGCATCCTAATCCATAATCTTTCACCCATCATACCACCTCAGTTTGGACCCAGCCATAGGCAAAGCAATATTGATCCTGCTCCAGTGGGAACGGTCTAGCCCAAATTGCTAAGCCAGGTCCTCCCTGATCTGGAACAATAGCAACCTTAGACCTGTTTCACCATGATAAGGGCTATCAGTCAGACATAGCTAGATTTCAGTGGTATAGTGTGCATGTGACCCACAACTGGCAATACCTGTCACACTTAGGGCATCAACTGTAAAAAGGTGATGGATGGAATGCTTGAATTAATCTCAGCCAATGGCAATCACTCACTCCATACCCCAAGCCATCATTTTTCACCCACCATGCCACCTCTGTTTGGACTAAGCCACATGCAAATCGGTATTGATCCTGCTCCAGTAGGAACAGTCCAGCCTACACTGCCACGTCAGGTCCTCCCTGAACCAAAATACAAGCAACCTAGGACTGGATCCGCCCTGGTAAGCTCTCATGAGGCAGGTATAACATGATTCCAGTGGCATAGTAAGCACTGGACACAAGTCTGGGCATACCTATCGCTTATGGCATCATCTGAAAAAACAACAAGGTGATGGGTGGAATGCTTGAATTAATCTCAGACACAGGCGAATGGTCGGGCTGCCTCCAAATCTATCATTTTTCACCCACCATGCTGCCTCAGTTTGAACCCAGTAAGTGTGCATTTTCCTGCCCTATTTGGTTCCTGTAGCTTGTTTCTGGGTCACATGAGTGGGTATAGATAGCAGTTGGACTTTGTTTATTCCTCCCAGACCGCCAAACAATAGAGGGACTGGGAGAGGCTGGCTAGGCCATCACTGCCAGGATTGGGGTGGGGGCAGAGCTGGGCACAGCCCCACTTGGAACTGAATAGGCTGTGTCCCGCCTTCACACAAACAACTTGTCTCCACTGTTTTGTTCATGCAGGCAGCTTTGGAACTAGCACAGGGGAGACAGAAAACTTCAAGAACCTCAAAGGGAATTCTCTAGAAACTTCTCCTACTTGAAAGAAGGCACCAGGAACAAGAATAGGACCTGCAGACCCACTCTTCAGTTCACTTTCTGGACCAGTGAAAGGACCGCCTACTGCTGTGGCTTGCTGTGCACTTCGAAAGACTGCATTGCTGAACCTGGAATGACTGCTCTGAAGCCTAAAGCCTGCCTTGAACCGTCAGCGGCCTGCCCTGCTGCTTGAGCACTATTCCACTGCTGAACCCAGGATTACCAGAGTGGCTGCAAGAGCTAGTTGGCTGGCCTCCTGATCAGAGCATTAGGGACAGAAAAGGCTTCAACTATCTTGAACCCACACCTAAACACAAACTCAGTGAGTCGTAACCCCCTAAGTGGGGCCCCTCAAGTCTTGGACCTATGTTGGTGGAGGTGTTAAGTGTCTAGATAGCAAACATCCAAAACTAAGGACTTGGAAAAGTTTTGGCTGAAAAGTGCTCTGAAAAGTGAAAGGTGACTGGGACCAGCCTGCTTGCCTATCCGCCCAAGGTGCATAATCGGTCGGCCTGACTTCTCGGCAAATTCCACTATAGTCTTTTCCACAGCAGCAAATCCTCTTCAGCGATCCTTTGCTGAATGGGTATCCAGCCTTGCGGAACACACATCGGCTAAACCCTCCTCCAGATTTTCAACTTTAAAAAAAAGAGACTAAGGGGGTCATTAGGATGGCGGGCAGGGGTCCCGTGGGGGCCATTAGGATGCACCTGCCACAGTGGCGAGTGCATCCTGCATTCCTGACATTGTGGCAGGTGGTGCACTCAGCACCGCCCGCCACAATGCCAGGAAGGCATGTCGTGCACTTCCATGCACAACATGGCAGGCACCATGCTGTGCCTGCCATGTTTTGCATGGAACTGCAGGGGGTACAGGTACCCCCCATGTGCACCCCCCAGAGTCCCTGGGGGTCCACAATGAACCCCCGCAAGCAACTATCGCATGCCTTTCCGTGGCAGCATGCCACGGAAAGGCATGTTTCCGCCCCCATAGTAATATGGCTGGCGGTGTCTAACAGACACCGCCACCATATTAAACTCTTTTCCGCCCGGTCGACTTGTTGACCGGGCGGAAAAGCAGCGGACGGTCTTTCCGTCTGCCGCGGTCCCCCCCCGCCATAGTAATATGGCAGGGGGATAGTGGGTGGAGGGTGGGGACGGATCTCGGGCGGATCGCCACCGTCCCTAAGCATGAAAGTGGAAATCTTCATAGTGACTTCATCCACCTCCTTGGACAACCCCTGCAGCCTCGCCCTGCTGAATTCAAACTTCTCAGAAAGCTTTTTGCCTAAATTTCTTCTAAGTCCGAAGGTTAGTACCGACCAGGCCCAATCTACTTTTTCTATTCGACACAAGTTCCATCACAGCCTTATTTGTTTACTTTAAACTGGTCTCATGCATCTAGATGTCCACGGTTGGTGCATTTAAGTGCTAAATTTTACCTTAATTTATAGAAATTCTTAACTCTGGTTCCACAAATTAGTTTTTGGTTGTTTTGGTGCCAAATAATTTGTTAAAATATACTCTTTTTTTCTAAATTGGTGTAGGATTTTTCGTGTGTTGTGGTTTCACTTTATTGCTGTTTGTGTGCTACATAAATACTTTACATATTGTGTCTGAGTTAAGCCTGACTGCTTTTGTGCCAAGCTACCAAAGGATTAAGCACAGGTTAATTTACTCACTTTGTTCGGTTCATTTGACAGGAATTACGGCTGTTGCTTGAGTAGGGTTAACACCCCACTCAACCAACAACCGAATTTCTCACAAACGGGAATGTGAAATAACATTAGGAAATAATGCTTTGTGTTAAACCATCCAAGGAGCCCAAGTTCCATAAAGATAACACTGTGTATTGACCTGTACGCTACTGTTCTGGAAAGCAATGATACCAAGGTACAGAATCAACTGATTCTGAGAGTTCAAAAATATTACAACAAATTAAACTAAAGAAAGAATTACAGAATCCCAGTCATTAAAAGTTAAAAAACATAAAATATGCAGTCACAAACAATTGAAAATTCACCCATGAGAGTAAAATGCACTATGGTCAGTTATTGATTAAATGACCCCTTCCCAAAAATAAAATAAAGAACATCTATTACTAACACTCTCTTAGAAGGTGGCAAAATTGTGAATGCTTTTCACAACAGCAGCTACAGGAACATAATGCAAAAATAGCTCATTGATTATTTTTGCATTAGCCCCATATTGTCTAAGTGAGAGAAGATGTATCCTAAAAAAAATTTGACTGCTCAATATTGAATAAAGTCTTCTATTTAGGTCATATTTTTTTATAATGCATAAACTGCAGTAATAAATTGCTTATAGGTGCAAGGAAACTTCATTGCGATTAAGATATTACACAATAATTTGAACATAAAGTGGCATACCAAGTACACAGACGACAGAAGAAAAAAATGCATGACAAATAACAGGGAAAAGCAGACCGTAGACTGTGCAAGAAAGGGGTGGTGGGGGAATGTGACTCCAGTTTAGAACAGGTAAGTCTTGAGTTTAGACCTGAACAACATCTGCCATGAGATATGAAGTATACAGTCGAGTTGAATATTCCAAAGATTAGGAGTGGCCACAGAGATTCTTCTGTGGCCTATTCTTTTGTATTTGCTTTTGAGAAAAGAAAGAGTAGACATTTTTCAGCTCAACATAGGTTTCAATCCTGTATGAATACAATTTTTCCTGCAAGTTGTTGCCAGGACCTGGTTGTTGGGGACAGTACCGTCAATTAATTTTTAAGTTCGGTAGAGTCTTGAATAGGATTGTGGCCTGGACTAGGACTACTGAGGTATGCTGCTACTGGTTCATGTTTTTTATGGTAAAAGATCAGCCACCCTGCATATATTTTTGATTCCTTTAAAGCCTTCTGATGTGGTACAATGGTAGTTTTTGGTACAAGCAGAGCTTTAAATGGAAAAAGAGAAATGCCAATACTTACCAAATTAATTGGGGTGAGTCTTGAGGGTCTGGTAGGGGTGTGGTTGCGAGGCAGGCCTTTAACGATATCAGCATTTTCGATTTGCATGATAAGCGCCTTGTTGCCATGGGCCAAGTTCGGCTCATTTGCTGGGCGTATATGAAGCTTTATACTGTACGAACTTGGCCTAAGGACATTAAGGCGCTTTACATAAGATTCAGAAGTTTTACATGAAAGCATACTTTTTTGTTCTTTTGGCACAGGGAGATTACGTGATTTGTCTAGAATCACAGGATGTTGAGCTGACACTGGAAGTTGACCTCCTAATGCCATAAAACAAAAAAAGTATGCTTCCAAGTAGAACTTGTGCTTCTGATGAAAAGCGCTTTAAAGCCCTCGGTTTAAGTTGGCGCCAAATAAAATTGCAAAAAGTAGCAAATTCGCCGTGCACATAGGAGCCGAGCTTGGCCAAATGGCGTTAGGCAATCTGACAGTGCTGCTATGTTGCATCTGCAGCCTTACACTCTAACTGACAGCGCAGCAGTTTCAATGTCAGGAGCTCTAGCTGACAGGTCACATCTCATTTCTGTTGTGTTTTTAGAGTGTAAGGCTGAAGTATCAACCTAGCGCTGGAACACACTGGCCATTGACAGTTAGAGCTGCTCATAGACACGCTCCATCTGTAAGCTCTATAGTCAGCGGCACCTGTGCTGGACAACCCATCCCTCAGAGCCTGAGCCCAGCTGCCACTTGGAGTACCAGCATTCTCCTAGCACAAGTAGAAGTTCCGGTGCTAAAGGGCGGAACATTGAAAAGTGCCAGTACTCAGTTCCGGTGAGTACCATCCCATTTAAAGCACTGGATACAAGGAGTTGCAGCAGTCCAGTCTTGAGCAGACCATGCACCAAGATCAAGGAGTGGTATTGCTTAATGAGAAAATTTGATGATGTTTTCACAACTGTTTCCACTTGCATATTTACTCTGAGCAACTAGCTATGAAGTATAGAACTGAATGAAGAGGTTTATTGTAAATGAATATACTGATCTCCATGAATAAATAAGCACTACAGACAGACTTCATAACATAGAAACTGTTTTTTGATTTTTTACACAGCTAATAATGCATATTTAAGATTAAAAAAATAGCAACATGGAAAAAATAACATGTGGTTAAAATTTAAACCACGAAACGTGAATGTAATAATGGAATGTAATCTGCTCAAACAGCAATAAAATATCTTAAAAATTACCCAAGAAGAAGATACACTGATAAAATGAAAAAAATGCACAAATGTTAATGATGTCCTGGAGTGGAAGTTGTCTGAACTCCCAGGTTGAGAAGTAAGGCGAGATAACAGGAGAGATCATCCTGGGCAAAATTATATATATTAGGGGCCTGAGTCACAAAGGTAAGTTACACTTTTGAGTACTTTTACATTTTGTAGTAAGTTTACTACTTTAAGTATTCACAAACTTGAAGTGAAAACGTACTACAAAAGTGTAAGGTACATGTCTCCACCCCTGGGTTAATGCAATTGGCTAATTCTCGTGTGGGTGAGTGAAGCCCCTCCCTAAACCCCTTCTCACCCTCTCGAAACACCACTTACTCCTCCCGAGCCCTATCTGCGTTACTTGTAAGCCTGTCCCTTTTCCCCACCCACTCTCCTGTGCTCCTCCCCAAATCTATACTGATACATGTGGAGACTCCACTGTTGAGGCAGAGAACTCTGCACATGTAAGTGTAGGCAAAGTTGATACTTTGTAGTAATTTTTTTATTACTACAAAACATACTGCAAAGTGCAGTTTGTGAATCAGGCCCAATGTATTTAAGTAACTTGTAAGATAATGCCAAAAAGAGAGTGGTTGCTTTTGCAGTAAAAGAGCAGCAACCTTCTGTCATTGATATGCCTAGCAACCAGTCTGCGCGGATGCTGTCAGTTGCGATTAGCACAGATGTACATATTTTTTGACAGTTGATTCACATTTCTGAAGTTTTCCCTTAATGACAATATGGAAAACCGTGTTTCTATATTATCAGTTGGGCACAACTTCATAAAATAATCACTGACTGATGTAAAATGTAATATGTGCATCTGCACTAAACATATGCTAGGAATTGCGCGTACACTCATACATAACTCGGTATAAGAGACTTTCTCAGACGCGACCCCCTTTAATTTTATTACTATTTGTGCAAGATTGTGTTTAAAAATCAAAAATCGTATTCAAGCACTTGCTTTTAAAACTTTGCATAGAACTACGTTTTTTATGCTAATAATTAATAGTCTCAGAAGAACTGGCCAAAGTAGTATTGGTGCAGCCAATTTTTTAAATGTATTCCTTATTGATAAGAAGTACCTTAATTACTGTAAATGGCATATCAAGCAATATTAAGTGGTGAAGAATGTCAAAGGAATCGAAAATGAATGCCTTTTAGTATAGCGGTATCAACACATTATGAGCTGTGCTTTAATCCCTTTATGGCAGTATGTATTTGTTGTTGACAGTGTATATTGTGGCACAATTAAAAAGTAAGAAAAAAAGCTCAATTGCCCTATGTGCACAGGTCTCTAAACTTTGAAAATGGGAACATTATTTCTCTGCCCTCCATTGCACGCCTTTAAATATTTTTTTTCATAACGGGGAGCAGCTTTTTATTCAGGGTCACAAATTCAGTGGGATAATTCGAAGCATACTCGGGTGACCTTAAAGTGGATCATTAATACATGTTAATCACCAGGAATATCCTGGAAACATATGTGGGTACTCACTTGGAGATTCCCAACTGAATTGGCCACCAAAAGTCATCTATATTCATGAAGGGTCTTGTGGTGCTGGTAACTGGCCGATGCTTGTTCTACATAAACCTGGTAAATATGAGCGGTTATGAGGGATGTTAATTACTACATTACCTAAGATTTAGAAAGAGATGAGGTTGACTACTGAGAATACATGTTTTATAGATCTAGAAATAAATGTATCAGAGGTGAAAAGAAGGCGCTCAGGAGGGGTAAATCGCTCGGTGGTCAACTTTGGGGATTTAGTGGTAGCTCTAACAACACAATTCCTCATGACTATGGTGGAGAAAAACAGGGTGCTATCTTTCCACTTGGTTACTGTTATGGATAGATTTCTGGGTCTAAAACGGTTAGCTTGGTAAATTTAAGCCTAACCTAGAATAGAGCTTTGAGACTGTTATAGTATTAGGGATTCTGTTAAAGATGTATTCTTGTCTATACTTCATAGCCCGGTCAGGGCTGTAGAGAGGTTTACTTATAGATTTCTATATGAACATTTCTCCACGTGGTTCATGATTATTAACAGGTTTTGCATCTGAGAAGGTTATCTGTAAATCACCAAGCACTAGTTTGATGAACTATCCTCCATAGTACAGCTTGTAAAATTGACTAGGATATCCTTGCGTGGGTGGCGCTGGAAGAGACCTGTTATCAATTGGATTAGTAATGAAACAGGTTAACTACTGTGAGTTTCCTTCACACACTGCAAATGTTCAGAGAGGTTTAGAATTTGTTCAGTAAGGGAAGGCTCAGCAGTAAGGAGCAAAGCAGCCATTTATATTCTGAGTATATCTAATTCAGGAGAGGCGTAAAGTGGCTATGTCAATGAGTAGGTCGAGGTACTATTTAGACACCGCTTCAAAGCCAGATCAGATACATTTTTGCATGTGGCCAAGAAGTATATGTGTTATTTAATATATACAGTAACCCGGTTTTTCTGATTTGAGTCAGGGTATAAATGAGCTTATCATAACACTGTATCCAGGGAACAATTTCTAGTATTGTTTGTACCCAATGGCAAAGCAAAATGAATCATTGTCATGATTTATTTTAATGAAGTATTGTTTTAGATCAGTAGGAGATGATACAATCTAAAATACAATGTCATATATTTGTATATTAACGAAAAGGTCGCTGTTTTTAATCGCAAAGGTCAGTTAAGGCTAAGCGTGGTACCTAAAGAAATAGACAAAGTGCTTAGCTAGGTAGTGTAAAAACTTTGCTATCACATCCAATCCTGCAGAAACTTTTATTTGTTTGAAAGCAAGAAATGTGCATGACTGGAACAATTGCCATTCTAATACCCAAAACTAGTTCTGGCCAGCTTGTCTCCATTTCATGGGCTCTGCATAGATATTTCTAGGGGATAACGCCATGGGTAGGTCTGGTGTCAGGTTCCTTTGTAGGTGCTGCAGGCAGAAGTCCTTTGGCTTGTGATCAGTACATTGCACAATTTCTCACCATCCATCCTGTCAGGAAGACCCACTCTCTCTATACCCAAGCCCCTTTCATCCCTATGTCTGGAAGGAATACATAACACACAAAAGCAGAGCCAGTGACAGTCATGTGACCCTGGACAATGGCACAAAGGCAAAGTTCAGCCTGGCAGAAAAATATAAAATTCCTAAAAGTGTCATTTTCAGAATAGTAAGCCTTTAGGGCCTAACTTATAAGTATTAAAAAGGAAGGCCTGGCAAAATATTTATTTTGCCATGTCGAAATGGCAGTTTAAAACTACGCTACAGGCTGCAGTGGCAGGCCAGAGGCATGTTTCACAGTGCTACTTTAGTGGGTGGCACAAGGAATGTTGGAGGGCCATTAGTAGCACTTGACTTACAAGCGCTGGGTACATGTAGCAAATACCACCACTGGGTTTGGGCTCCCAACAGTAAGGCCAAGCCACTGACCAATATAAAACTAAACAACTGCCAATACTGGGCCCCAATCTTGACAGCAGTGGGAAATGCCGCAGCGGCCAAGGGATATCCATCATCCTGGGGATTATCGACAATCGTACCCATATTCAAGAAGGGAGACCGCAATAGTAGATTAAATTATAGACCAATTTCCCTGATTGATGCTATTGTAAAAGTTTTAGGGGGCGTTATACTAAAGAGGCTGACTACCTGGGCGAAGGAGAAAGCGATAATCTCCGATATTCAGTACGGGTTCCGCGAAGGGCATTCAACCTTGGTGCAATGCCTAAACCTTTACCTGATCTTGGGCAAGTACACCTTCTCACGTCCTGGTACTATCTACATGGCCTTCATGACCTCTCCTCTGCTTTTGACTGTGTCAACCGGGTAAGGCTGTGGCAATCCATGGAGGCCATGGGGGAAGAACAACAGCTTGTACATTTTTTAAAAGATCTACATAGAGACACAAAGGCAAACGTAAGATATTCCATGGATCTCAAGGTAACAAGAAATTTTAAAACTAGTCGAGGGGTCAGGCAGGGGTGTATCCTGGCCCCCTTTCTTTTTAATCTTTATATAAATGACCTCGAAGGCACATTGGTTGACACAGGGGCAGACTACCCCTTTTCGGGTCGTCGGGGACTGCCCGTCCTGCTATATGCGGACAATGCCGTCCTTATAGCCCGCACCCCGAAAGGGCTACAATCTTTACTCTACGCCTTTTATGGGTTTATGGATAGTCGTGACCTATCTATAAATAATACAAAATCTTACGTGATGCAGGTGGGGAAAGGAGTAAAAAAAACAGTACCCCTTTGTGGTAATGGCACCAGGGTGCCTTTGTGTACCTCTTTTTCCTATCTTGGTGTCCATTTGGATCATCAGCTGAACTGGGCCTCTCTCCTAAATAAAAAAAGGGGGGAGGTTATAAAGGCAAACGCAGCGATCTTTGATTTCGCTGCGAGAATGGGCAACAGACCAGTGGGGGCTATGCTGAAGGTTTATCGTGCAAAGAGTGTCTCGATAGCCAGCTATGGAAGCGAACTATGGGGATACTGTATCCTAGAGGGCCTCCAGGTGGTCGAAAATAAAATTTTAAAACAGCTCCTATGTGTCCCACAGGGGACACCGAATATGTCCGTGCATGAAGAGACTGGTATGCCATTCATTAGTGACACCCTGTCCATGCGCCCTCTTATTTTTTGCCCACAATGCTGGTTCAATAAACAGCTTGGTTTAACCCACAGTCTCTTAAAAGAGACATTGAGCCGAGATAGTATGACCAAGATTCCCTGGATGAAATATCCTAAAACTAGTTTTGGGAAGGAATGTCGCCTGGACTTGTTTTTAAACCCGGAAGGAATTACTAGAAATGATGTAGCATACATAAAACAGTCCTTCACTACACAAAAATTAATAGACAGGCAGGAAAAGGAACTGTTGAAACCCAATGTGCGCCTCCATATGATGCTCAAAACCTCACCAGGCGAGGAACCATACTTACTCTGGCCACTAACAGCTCATGAGTGCTTTTTATTAACTTGGTTTAGGTTTAATTTGTTTCACTTTTTAATAGCAGTTCCGAAAGGGTGCCACAGAGGGACAGTGTTAGCACCCTGTGGCTGCGACAATTTGTCTCCACAGGATTTGCTGCACTTTATGTTTTTCTGTAAATAATATGAATTCCCCAGGGCTTTTTATCTTAAACCTATTTTAAAGAGATTGCAATGTGTACAAGCTCGCCTTGCCCTACTATATTTACAACTGTTAAAATCCGAATGTATACCCCATGTGATTGGTTTCCTAAAAAGCTCAATGAAGTATAAAAAATGTTTGGACACATAGAATTGTATAAGCAAATCTTTGAAAGACGTTCTTTTTAACATGTGATAGATGGATCTTAAGGTTATGAAACATTTGTTTTATCTACTGTATATTTTAACATTTTTTTATTGCTTTTTTAATTCAAAGCTTGAAATATATTGCGTCTTAGGAACTTTTATGGTTTTTCTACGGAAAAAAACCCGAATAAAGTACTTTTGAAATGAAATGAAACTGCCAATACTGTTACATCATGTACTTGTATATTCACACCAGCATATTGGAATTCAACACAATATGGGTCCAAGACTTATAATTCAGTCTGAGTTAATCTTTTTGTTTTATTTCTAATTCTCAATACGTGAAACGTGAAAAAAACTTTTATTGTTCGATTAATTAAAAACATTACAATATGCTAACATTCTAAAATATTTATCTAAAAACCAAATAGGTTAAAATCCCTGATTATTGCCACAGTCTAATTCAACCTAAAACATTAATTATAGTATCATATTCTAGCAATACAGTTTTAGAACAAAGTGCGTTCATTTTTAAGACGAAGGTGTATCCACCTCTCCCCTGCTTCCAGATTTGTTTCTGCAGCTCAGCGTTTGCGGACAGTCCTGCATGGATTAGGTCTGTAAATTTCCCCAGCCGTGCTGCTATTTGACTTTCTGTAGACGAAAAACACAAGTCCGAGATTTCGCTGCATCGCTTGAGGCCCTGAACTCTGCAGATTGGGATGACCAAGCGATGCCTCTCACTGGCTAGCTTTGGGCAGCAACACAGCAAATGATACCAGGATTCCTGATGGTAGTCACAAAGTCTGCATGCTACTAATTTGTCCGCACGGGCCCAACTTTGATTAAACTCCACAATGGGTAATGCAAGGAGCCTCATATAAGTGATCTTTTTTCGAGTTTGAACTGATAGTGCCTGCTCAAAATAAGGCTGTGCTTTTCCCACTTTGTAAGAGGCATCCAGTGTGGAAAGAGTTGGATGGTGATGCAGACTTTCAAGATCTCTCGCAAATGAAATGTGCTTCACCTGTCTGTTCACTGCTCTTTTCCATGCAGCAATTGAAATATTAACATTGACCAGGTTTTGCTCCTCTATTTCTAGCGATTGAATAGCTCCTGTCAATTGTGCTTGCCATGGTGATCCGCTTTCTTCAAAGATTGTTTTAATTTGTGCTGTCAAGGCTGTTGCTGGAGCTCTCAAAGTGCTGATGTAGTATTTTATTGTATCCCCCAGGCAAGAGATGTCTGGGCGAGAAAGCCCCAACTCTCAATACATTACTTCAATTTAATTTGGCCACATTTACATTTTTAACATCTACATCAAAAATTCAAAAAGTTCCTACATTTAAAAAAAACAATCAGTTTACATATTCATAATCAATCCATTCACACTGTTGTTCACCCTGATCAAACATTCAACCACATTACTCATACAATCACAGCATCAAAAAGTTATTTACAAATCATTAAGGGTTTCACTTATCACAATTTTTTTACAAAACCCTAACAATTGCTTAAACAATTATATTCTCAATTTTCATAATTTGGAGCAATAATTTTAGAATTTCACGCTCTTATGTTTAAACACAAAATGGTCTACGCGTTTCGAACTCCTATTTGCTGTGGAGTTCTCATCAGGACCTAAAGGCTGTGGAAGAGAACAAAAACCTTTTTTAGCCTGGAGCTCCTTGCCATAACTTATATACGCTCTCCACTTTTAACTGTCTTAACTGCCTCTTACCTCTTATAATGAGAACCTGTCTTTATAAACCCGACGTTGAACACTGTAAATAAACAAATGGGTGAAGAGAAATCACTAATTGAAAACATCTCATTGATGGTGATTTTTACTTTCAAACAGGCGGTGTAGCGATGGGTTGTCCATTTGCCCCTGAGCTGGCCGTATTGTTTATGGCTACACACGAGGAAACTTATGTCTATCAGAACAACCCTTACGTTGGATGTATTGGTAATTGGAGTCGTTACATCGACGACATTTTCCTCGTGTGGGCCGGCAGTGAAGAAACCTGATTAGTTTTCATGAATGGTTGAATAATTCGACCCAAGAGATACAATTTAGTCTGAGCTACTCGAAGAGTAGAATGTTGTTAGAACTGGCTATTTCTGGTTGGCTAAGGCTGACACCAAAGCTAGGCAGAAACCACGATTCTAGTCAGGGCAAGGAAGTCACACGCCAAGATAACCCCTGCTCACCCCCTTGGTAGCATGGCACGAGCAGTAAGGCTAAACTCGGAGGCAATGTGTAAAGCATTTGCGCCAGCACACAACAGCAACAACATACTAGGCACACCACAAAAGAAACTCCACACAAGGTTATTATAAAATTACTTTTGTATTGTAAAAACACATCAGATAGTATCACACAAAATACATGGTGCCAACTGGCACGGGCAATATTCACAAGGGATTATGTACAAGACAGGGCCACATGGGCCACTGTCAGAATCAGCACTTTTTAGAAAATAGAATATAGGATATAAAATCACTGTAGCACAAAGTAACAGTTAGAAATCCCAACCAGTATCTACTGGTAACAGGTAAGTACCACCTACGCAACCCTAAACACCTTAGGAGAATGTCACGCAGGGAACCAGGACCTTACTAGGACCACCTGTACTAACAAGAACAACCACCTAAGTATCACACAGCATTTAGGGGTCTAGGAAAGAACACATTACCCATGATGCATAAATATACATTCAGAGGAGTAGTAACGGGAAACACATGATGCATAAACCTACACATTCAGCGGTGTTAAGAATAAAGCACATGATGCAATAAAATACATTCAGAGGTGCAGCGCAAGAAGACACATGACGCCTAAAACATTCAGAGGTGCAGCGCAGGAAATAAAGACACATGATGCATAAAAACATTCAGAGGTGTAAGACAAGGGAAACACATGATGCATAAACCTACACATTCAGCGGTGTTAAGAATAAAGCACCTGATGCAATAAAATACATCCAGAGGTGCAGCCCAAGAAGACACATGATGCCTAAAACATTCAGAGGTGCAGCGCAGGGAAAACGAAGACACATGATGCCTAAAAACATTCAGAGGTGCCAGAACAATACAATAGCGCAAAAATCTCATGATGTCTAAAAACATTCAGAGGTGCAGGAATAACACATGATGCAAGAGAACACATTCAGAGGTGCAATAACCATACAATTGCGCAAAAACTCACATAAGCCACTACCTGTGGCAGTCCCTAGGCCAACTGGCCTTGTTGGGGCTAAGACCCCCTGTGTCCAAATGTCAGGGCGCGCTGCCATGCAGCGCCAGTCCAAGCGCAAGCCTAAACGTAGCAGGTGCCCACTACTTGCTGGGCACCTGAGAACATCCCAAAACCTAAACGGTGCAGCTGCCCACTAATTGCTGGGCAGCTGGGAGTCCACACTGCGACAGGGTCCTCACTGACCCTTAGGTGCCAACTGCGCCCACTGCTGGAGCCACGCAGACTCTACATCACACTGCGCAGACCGTTGGAGCCACACAGGCTCTGGACATCGCACATGTCCCAAACGTTGGAGCCACACAGGCTCTTGCACAGATATGCCCCCTGAGCCTCCCTGGGCTCTTAAAACAAATGTGGCACCTCGAGCCTCGCTGGGCTTGTACACAAGCTTCTCGCAGGCAGGAGTGGGCAGGCACCGGCAATGTGCCCCGACGCCCCCTCTTAACTAAAATGTCCCCCAAGAGCCTCTCATGGCTCTAAATAACGATGGGCCCCCTAGAGCCTCCGTGGCTCTAAACACAAATCTTGCCCCGTCGTTGGAGCGGCCCACTGAGCACACGGGGCCGCTCTGACTGTGCCTGCACTGGCACAGCTACCACTTCACCACACGGAGCTCTCCCCCAGCCCTTCACCACTCACCGGGCTTCTCGGGGGACTCCTCTTCCTTCGGGCGGACTCTGGCTGCACGCGGGGCTCTCCCTTCTGCACAAGAGCCCCGCCAGTCATTGCAGCACTCCTCCTGTCTCGCGGAGGCACGCGGGAGCTTTCCCCAGTCGGCGGCATCTTCCCCTTCGGCACGGCCCTTCCTGGTTGGCGGCCCCGGGGCTCTCCACAGCTACGGGAGCCCCGGGCCGCGGGAACACAACGCTTCCTCTCTCCCTGGGGCTCCCTCAGCACACGGGAGCCCCAGCAGCAGGCCACGCTTCTCCTCTGCGCAGCATCTCCGGTCTCCCTCTCCTCACGGGAGACCGGACGGGCAAAAACATGGCTTTCCCCCCCGGCAGGGGGAAGCGGAAACAACGTCCTTCCGGCCCCGCCCACAACCAGGCGGCGGGCCGGACATCTCCTTCCGGTGTTTTCCCCCGGGCTGCGGCGGTGTCCTTGACGGAGGCAATAACGAGGGGTGGAAACCCTCGAAGCTCAAAATAAACACAGAAGCGAGGTGGGCACTCGCTAAGTAATCAAATAAATGGGCAAAGTCGCAGGGTAGGCACCTGCCAAACCTCACGCAAAATGTGTGACGGCGACACGCTCGCCCTTCAGCAGGTAGAGAGGTCCCCCAGAAGTCCTCCAGGCATCCAGGGGCTGGGCAGCGCCCGCCCCTGGTAGATTCAAGTCAGAAACAAGAACAAATTGGAAGGGGACACAGCCCCTTCTTATACAGAAAAAAGTCTTTGAAGTCTTTGTGCAGGCAGTGTGAGAACCAGCTAGAACTGGTTATAGGGAAGTCCCTTCAGTATCAGGGACAGAGGTGACAGTCGCCCAGCGGGGGGGTGGAGCCAGCATTGTGGTCAGGCAGGCACAGCCCTTCACTATCAGGTGCCATCTCCTCCCACTTCCCTGGCAGCAGATGCTGCCTTTCATCCATGGGCTGACTCAGACAACCTCCTGGGCTCTCCAGCCCCTGTCACCCTCAAACCAAACAGTCAATCCACAAGCAGGCCCAGGCACTCCTGGCCCAGGCTCACCAGCCAATCACACGCCAGACACAAATTACACAAATATGCCAACTTCTAAAAGTGGCACTTCTAGGCTAGACACAATCATGCCGCATATACCATTAAGCAGCATTCAATCTCACGAGTTCTCTCATACCAAACTCGCCCCTGCACTCCCAACACATCAGGAACTACCATGGGCATACATATTCCCCATTCATTCCTATGGGAAGGCAGGTCACTCACCACACATACACAGAGAGCTCAAGCACTTTACACTGTACCACAGTGAAAAAGTGCGCAGAGGCCTAAAATCACCACCACCAGGTTCCAGAAACAGGCTAGGAAAAAGCAAAAAGTCTCGGGGTGAACCTGCCTAAAGGGCCGGGTCCAACAAATGTCTTCTCTAGAAGTTGAAGTCTATCCATCACAAGGAGGACTAGTGACAACTCTATTAAAAAAACAAACCGATCGAAATAAATTGCTCCACTTTACAAGCAACCACCCACGAAGTCTAAAAGAAAATTTACCATTTGGGCAATACCTACGAATCCGACGGAATTGTCACTTTAAGGATGAATACCAAATTCATGCATCAAGATTTACGGAAAATCTGATTGAGCGTGGCTACCCAAAAAAACCACTAAAGAGGTCCATGAAAAGTGCATGGTAGACCCCCCGTGAATGTCTTCTTGAAAAAAGAAAAAAAAAAGAAATGGATAGGATTGTATGCGTTTCCACGTTTTGCTCCAATTCGAATATGTTAAAAAAGGTCATCACTCACAATTGGCACTTAGTTAAAAACCTCCATGAGACATTGAATAGTGTCCCGTTGTTTGCCTTCAAAAAAGACCGCAGTATTGCCAATCAATTGGTACGGGCGGCACTCCCCAGAAAGGACACAATCTCAGTGAGATCTTTTGCAGGCCTTCCTCCTATACAAGGACACCACAAATGTGGGACTTGCATCTGTTGTTCAACCACAAAAGAAAGACCTGTTTTTAAACACAACAATTTTTTGGGGAAACATGAATCTTTTTCCAATTGTAAGTCACGTTACGTGGTGTATGGAATAAAATGCCCTTGTAAGAAGCTGTTCATTGGCAAGACTAACCAAGAAGTAAGATCACAAATCACGCAACATAAATCGAGAATTAAAAAGAACATTCAAACGGCCCCACTAGTAAATCATTGGCGCCTCAAGAATCATACAGAAATTGACATGAAATGGACTGTCATTTCGAAAGTTGAACATGATATCAGGGGAGGAGATCTAGATGCAAAACTCTTCAGAAGGGAAGCCATGCTAATTATCAAATTCAATTCTGCAGTCGATGGTTTAAATGAGTTATCGGAGATTTACAAACTGAATTAAAACATTTTTCTGACTATCACAGGCCGCTAGGACTCACACCTTCAAATTTACCACCCAGAGCCACGTATTCCATTCACTGAGAGAGATGTAGGTTCGCCTATGACCTATTTAAACACACAAGCAAAACATAACTGTGTTTGAATGAGCAATGCCTGGAACATAAATAGCATTCACTAGTGGTCTCCATCGATGGGACGTAACAATATGCATATTCATGGGTAAAAAAACGCCCTCTATGCCATGCAGCGGTGATCAATAGAACGACGATTCACTACACGAAATTTAGCCACATTACGGAGTTGTCCATCTTTTTTCTGTTTAATTACTAGGGGTCAATGGATTAACCCGTAATCTTTGGTAATATGCGGCAATAGGTGGGCTCCGATAAGTTTAGCTATGATGACATATGTTGATTAAAAACAAGGTCCGAGCACACCGGCCACACACAGGTCAGGCAGAGATTGAATTTCTTCTGAAGACTACATCTCCCATGAGCCCTTTAACCAGGAAATTAATAGGTTAACCACCAGAAGCCGCGTAGGCTTCCGTAGAAACACTACCGAGGGAGACGCGGTTGGAACCGGCTGGTCCAAAGAAGCGGTGCTCAGAGGTAGGAGAGCGGCGATCCTGCCGGCTCCTAATTACTAAGCAATTGTGGCGGCTCACGCAATATCCTAAAAAGCTGCTATTTGATTTCAGATTTGCCCAGAGTGCCTTCTCATTTATTGCAAAAACGGCATACGGAAAATAGAAACAAGTAAGTTTGTTATTAACTCAAAGCTTGCTCTAAGCCTGGAATGCCACAAATACGAATGGACACCCTAATAAAAGATTGCGTATTTGCTCCCTAGGCTTCTTACATCATTTGGAGAATTTTGAAGAACGTGTATGGGTGTGGTTTGAAGTAAGTGAAGGATTTCTATCAGGTATGATGGTGATGTAACCTGCAATGAGATGTTTTCAATTAGTGATTTCTCTTCACCCGTTTGTTTATTTACAGTGTTCAAGTTAAGACAGTTAAAAGTGGAGAGCCTACATAAGTTATGGCAAGGAGCTCCAGGCTAAAAAAGGTTTATGTTCTCTTCCACAGCCTTTGGGTCCTGATGAGAACTCCACAGAAAGTAGGAGTTCGAAACGCGTAGACCATTTTGTGTTTAACCAAAAGAACGAGAACGTGAAATTCTAAAAATATTGCTCCAAATTATGAAAATTGAGAATATAATTGTTTAAGCAATTGTTATGGTTTTGTAAAAAAATTGTGATAAGTGAAACCATTAATGGTTTGTAAATAACTTTTTGATGCTGTGATTGTATGAGTGATGTGGTTGAATGTTTGACTAGGGTGAATAGCAGTGTGAATGGATTGATTATGAATATGTAAGCTGATTGTTTTTTTAAATGTAGGAATTTTTTGAATTTTTGAAGTAGATGTTAAAAATTTAAATGTGGTCAAATTAAATCGAAGTAATGTATTGCGAATTAGAAATAAAACAAAAAGATTAACTCAGACTGAACTATAAGTCTTGAACCCATATTGTGTTGAATTCCAATATGCTGGTGTGAATATACAAGTATATGATGTAACAGTATTGGCAGTTGTTTAGTTTTATATATGGGTACATGTAGCAACATTTATTAGGAACTTATAAGTAAATTAAATGTACCAATCAGGGGTAGGCCAATTTTACCATGTTTCGAAGAGTGAGCAGAAGCACTTTACCACTGGTTTACAGGGATGAAGTGTACAGAGTCCTAAAAGCCAACAAAAATGGGTTCAACAAAGGAAGACAAAATATCTTGGGTGACACTGCAGAAAGAGCCTGGTCAGACAGACAGACTCAACCAACACGGCATTGGAGTGGTAAAGAAAGTATTATCAGCATAAGACTCACTTAGCTGAAAATCAATATTACCTCTAAATATTATCTGCCATTCAGGATCGCATTCTAAAGCTCATCAATTAAGTGTGCCCTCAGAATAAAGATCAACAACAGCCAAACCTTCAGATTGCCATGATCCCATTGCATTATAGGTAATAGTAAGGACTGTCTATGTTTCCTGTTTGACTTCACTGCAGCCTTCGACATAACCTGCAAAAGCTTCTAACACAATGCACTTAGAAGAAGTAAAGTAGTGAATGCATCATAATAACTAGCACGTTATAACCATCACCCATTCATTCCCATCACATGCCACTCATTTAAACTCACCACTTAACCTGACTAGGTAAATATTTATATCCATTTGTAGGCCCTAAATCCGCACTGGTGGCCATGTCTTCAAATGTTTCCACTTTCCTTCAGCCACTAGTAAGCACAGCCAGTGAAACCATGAAGATTCCATCTCATCAGCAAAAAATATTCCATATGCTGCAGTATAATGTTCTATCATCTTTCCATTAGTCTACTATTCACTCTGGTTCACTGCCATATTAATCAGAAAACTAGGCTTCAGGAGCAATTAATATGCAAACAACACATAAATGTACCTGAAAGAAATGTACTTCTAAGCGGGACATCGCCCACTCTTTCCAATGGCCTCAAACTTATACAGCGTGGATGCTACCACTATCTAAAGGTAAATCCTAAAACTGTAAGTAACGTCTTTACTACATCAGGAAAAAAACAACCTTTGAGGTGAGGATCATTTCTTTTTATTCTGGAATTTCCATTAGGCACCAACCTCTGTCTCCACAGTCCCCTTCAACATTCCCACCAACACCCCACAATTTGGGGGGGGGGGGACAAGTAGAGAGCAGTACAGAGCACACCCTTCGAGAGGCAGGACGCATCCTTATACACACACACTAAGGCACAGACGTAACAAACCTTCAACTTCACACAAAACCCTTAGAATACAACTACATCATATATTAAAACACCCATGTTAGTTACACTGTCTTAGAAAACTGCATAAAGAAAACTATACGCAATGTTTCAGTGAAATTAGAGGTGGATGCGCCGCTGAAAGCTTAGGCCAGGCTCGAGCCTGACGTCTGGCTCTACACAAATAAATACCCATTTAGTATCGGATTTGTACAAACGAAACCTGAAAATCTGGATTAATCGCAGCTTCCCCTTTTAACGAAATTGTGTGATCTTAGGAAAGAAAAAAAATGAATGCTTCTTTCTCTTCACCATGGCATAAGAAAGCACCTTCAAATAGGTGAGTTCAGAATACCAGCTATTGCGTTTGATTTAATAGACTATTATTATCTCTGACAATCTGAGATGCATACGGGGTTCGCATGACAACTGTCTTGCCTCTTATTTCTCTAATGGCACTTTCGCCAGGGTGAGGGCAGGGGCAGGAATCCTTCATGTTTAAAATCTATCCGGTTTAATGACTGCTTCTTCGTGCATTGCTATAATGTGGTATATTATTGTCAACGCTTCCACATGGTAAAGAAATGCACTTTTAAAAAATTTGAACAGTACTTTATCATATCATGTTTTCTGAGATGTGTGTTGTACGATTTACATGGCATTTTTAGGGCTTGGCTCGTGCCACGCCATACCCTTGGCTCGGCTCTGGCTCGGCTGCTATCCAAATAGGGTTATTCCGATAAAGACTAGAGCGTCGCCCATATTATAGCAAGAAACAACAGCCGATGAGGTGAGAAATAGTTCCTTCCATCACTTCACCGCGGCAAGCAGCATCCACAACATACCACACTCTCTCCCTGCAGTCCCCTCGAATGCACCCCAAGTACCCCAAACCCATAACAATCCACGCGACATAACATCATGAGACAGGAGGCGCGCCCCAGAGACGGACATAAGAGTCTTATCTTCATTACTTCTCCTGGACGAAAACTTGCTCGCAGACCTCACACCTGCAGAAATATCGCATGCACTGGTACTCATTTCCAAATCTCTGTAATGTGTGATTGACAGTACACTCTATTGAGTTACACATCAAAAACCATGTGAAAATAACAAAATGTGAATGTGCGACTCAGAAAAATAAAACACCCTTTTCCGGTGCCTGCTCTTGCCTCTTCTTTTGTCATGCTCCAAAGAGGACAGAAAACCCTACACTACAAAGAACTCTAATAAATGCACACTAATTATGACCCCCCCTTTGGCTCTAGCACTATGCCACAAAGTGCTTACTGTTTGGAAAGTTGCTGCCGGATGTTATGCCTTCAGGATCTTGAACTCGTAGGACCACCAGATACCTCCATAAAGTTTACCTGGATTTATCTGGTCTTACTTCGTCACCCATTTCCTCACCATGGCTAATGCTCCTCTCTCCCCCAAAACAGCTTTGTGGTGGCCCTACATCAACAGACAACATCAAAACCTGAAGGACAGTCCAAAACGTATAGCTAAACTGAGCCACCAACCTCATCTCACTTGATCTACGGCCAGCTGAGACTGGTTAGACATGGCAGGCATAGCCCCCCTCCAACCCCACATACTTGGAAATCTCCTCCTGACAACGTCTGTCCTCTAAAGAGAAATGATGTACCATCTTCAACTCCTAATAGCACTGATTCTGTCTGTTCCGTTCTGCTCCATGTGCATCAAAATTCCAAAGACAAACAATTTGGGGATCCTATCCCATGCGTTAAAGCTAACCTTAAGTTTAGGACAAGTGGATGAGTGGATGACTGCCCACGCTGCCTTCTTATACTCTTTTCTGCATGTGGTCTGCATACTGCTGCCTGATTTGAGCATACATTGGTACATGTTGCCACCATTTCCTCACTCATGACTTGTTTTTGCCCCAAAGGTGCACCACCCATATCCCTTTAAAACCCTAGGATGCAACCAAACATTTTCCCTCTCTTTATAGATGTTTTCCTTTCTTATTACAGCACCTAGTTTCCATTCCACCGTGGTTCTCCCTCTTATAATTTGTGGACAAATAAAAAAAAGGGTCAAAAATATTTCAAACATATTGGCTGCTACTATGATTTTACTGTTTCCTCATCTATTCATAAACTCAATTGAACTCGCATTATTGATCTTGGGGGGGATGAAAGTCTGAATAAGCTACACCTGGATACAAACCTATAAACCATTCAGGTCACACACAGATTTCTGGAGTCAATGAAGGAATAAACTGAGCTATCTTACTACGAACCACCACACAACATAAGTAACAAAAGTTTTACTTAAAGCTATGTAGAGTTGTCAGGATTTTTTTAACAATAAACCATAACTTCTCATTAAAAGTAGGGCTCTAAAACAGCAGTTTTGTAAGAAATTAGTAAGGCAATCCATAATTACGTCAAAGTTAGCAATGACTAGATATAGTTCTCGGGTGCCATCTCTTCCGGAATTGGCATATCTAATTTTGTGTGCAACAATTTGTAAATAGGGTCCCCCACTGACACTTTTGATAATCTGTAGTTTTGCACCATCAATGAGTCTCTGGGTCTATAATAATGAATATTAGGAAACATAAGCAACTATGAACTGCCCGGATAGGTGAAGCATGCAAACTCGTAGGCCTGTCAATTAGTTAAATACATTTAGAAAGGTTTTATACAATTACGTATGCTTGTATAATGGGGGAGATTATGTCACACAGCAGCATCCCCTAAGTGAATAACCTGCTCCATATGGAGACTTGCTAAAGCAGGCATGCACGTTCAACAAACGTTGGCTGCTTTAGAGTGTATGCCACGTCTACCTCAAATGCAGTTAGTGCTTGTGTACCAGAAATCTGTCCCAGTCCTCCACGCCACGTCGCCACTTTATTTACCGTGCCCTAAAGATTTAGACCGAAATGTGCTGATCTTGCACTGCACAGTTAATCATTTAATGACAAACGGTGCTTTAGTATGCATCTGATAGTGGTTCAGCCAAGCAAAGAAAAGTGTTTTTTATGCTGATTACTAAACGGATGGTTACTCCAGGGTGGCTTAACATATATAATTCAGCTCTATCATACCATCTTAATTCAGGTTAAAAGCTTATATGGGTACCCCTTATCATTTATAGACAAGCAAAGTTTAAAAACCTGCAGCCTAACACTTGATAGGTGAAACTTTCTCCACACTGCAAATGTGGGACATAGAATAGTCAGAAGCTATAAGAACAATTCAAATAGAATCCATTGTTGTGCTTGATAAAGTTTAAATCTGTACAGTATCAGCAACCCTCAAGATGTTCCCTTTAAGGTTCATCCCCTGAATTAGGGCAGGATGTATTAATGGGTACCCTCAGTCATCAGAAGTGAGAGCCAGAGGAAGGAAGCCATTTACTTTAGTATTATTATTATTATTATGTTTCTTATTTAGCGCCTGAATCGACCCCCGAAGGGGTATCTCCGCGCTTGCCTTGGGAACCCGTCCTGGCTTTTCCCTGTGAGATAGCCCCTACAGGGCATCCCTAAGGTGAAAGCCAGGCATCCCGCCGCGGGGGGGGGGGGGCGTTGTGGAGATTAAGCAAGCTTAATGCCCAGAGTTGCATAGTGTGAACCCATGATTAGGTCAGGCACCGAAGCGAGAATTATCGAGTCCATGGACATTTGAGCTCAAGACCCTGCCGCGTCGGGAATTGAACCCTGGTCCAGGGTCTGACCTCTGCTTCAGGGTCTGCCTGCTCTAACCAGTGAGCCACACTTCTCCACAGGGCCACAGGACTTCCTGTTCTTCTGTAGTCCGACCTAAATATTATTCCTCTTTCTTCCAATTATTCTGTAGCCAGTAAAGCCTCAAAGGTTATGTATCTGGCATAGGATTACCTCTATGGTGACTATGCAGCACTTAGTCCAAAGGCTTTTTCCCATTATTAATCTGTGGGTAATACTACCAACTATCGGTGAGGCCGAAAACGTGTTCAATAGATTTGTTAATCCGAGCTTTGTAAAGAATACTGCATACCCATGCATACACCAAGATCTGCATGCCCCCTCCCTGGGCAAATGCACATTCTTGCAGTTCCCTTTCATTTAAATCAGGAGCTGATCAGAATATGTTTTCTGGTGGATGACTGAGGGGTCAGCATCCAGAAGCTGTTAATGGGCATGAGTGTAGGGACCACGAGTAACATACTCACGCTAAAGGTAACTTTATCCTACCTTTAAGGTCCGCCTCATAATCGTTCACAACCCGGCTACATTCTACAGCAATTTCAAACAGAAAAAGAGGAGGAAAAAGGCAGAATAAAACACCTGGGCCTAGACAAAGATGTTCTGCGGAACGTTTGTAGATCCAAAGTGTAGGGTGAGCAGAACATATAGGGTACCACATATCCACACAATCTATGCCTCGGAAAGGTATATGTGTGGAGAATATCATGGACATCATCTTACCTCAGCTGTGGTGTTCCAAAACTGGATGGATGTTGGGTTCAATGAAGAATGGAACAATTGATGATGCATGGCTGTCTACCTGGTAAGGGTAGCCTTAGCAATCACTCAGCCACCATTAACCCCTTGCATGCTGCAGCGATTCTGCGCCTCTGCGGCAAAATCGAGAGTGGGCGGGTTTATGACGGCCCCCAGCCGTCATCAGCACACGAGCGCCGTAGTGCATGATGGATGGGAGCCGTCATCAGCATGTAAGGGGTTAAGGTGCACAAAGGTCACAAAAGGTTGCTCCATGGAATGCAGTTTCTCTGTGATACCAGAAGGCAGCCTCATGATATCATCGGGGGTGGAGAAGGCAGAACGTTCTTGCGCCCGGGGTGTGAGGCCGACCTGCCAATAGCCTGCTGTCAAGTCGAAGATGCTGAGGTAGCGGGCAGCTCCCATTCGGTCGACTAGTTCATCTGCCCGGGGGATGGGGTGCGCGTCTGTTCTGGTGACCGCATTCAAGCCCCGGTAGTCGACGCAGAACCGGAGTTCGGGTGTGGTGCCGGGGGCAGCTGCTTTAGGGACCAGTACGACAGGGCTGGCCCAGGGACTGTCTGAGGGCTCGATGACCCCGATCGTGAGCATCTTGGCTATTTCTTCCTGGATGCAGGCCCGTACCCGGTCTGGCACGCGGTAGGCCCGGTGGCGGATAGGGGGGCTGTCCCCGGTATCCACATCGTGCACACACCAGGAAGTGACACCCGGGGTGAGGGAGAACAGGCTGGCGAACTGTGATAGGAGGGCTTGACACTCCTGGCGTTGTTCTCTGGTGAGGGCCTCTGAGAGCCGGACCCCATCCACGGAGCCGTCTTGCTCTTGAGTCCGGAGGAGGTCAGGGAGAGGCTCGGAGTCTTCTTCAACTCCAGTGTCTGTGGCCATCAGGAGGCTGAGCTCTGTTCGCACAAAGTGGGGCTTTAGTCTGTTAGCGTGGAGGACCCGGAGAGGGTTCCGGGAGGATTCCATGTCGATGAGATAAGTGGCAGGACCCTTGCGCTCTATTACTTTGAAGGGCCCCGTCCATTTGTCTTGCAGGGCGCATGGCTCAGTGGGGGACATCACCCATACCTGTTGGCCAGGTTCGAATTCAATGGATGAGGCATTCTGGTCATACCATTTTTTCATGTCCTCTTGACTGGCCTCTAGGTTGGCCTTCGCTAGTTCTCTGAACCGCCGGGTCTGGTTGCGGAGGGTGAGGAGGTACCGGAAGACATCTGGAGGGTTCTTTAGCGGAGGCATCTCCCAGCCTTCTTTGACGAGACTGAGCGGCCCTCGCACTGGGTGTCCATATAGCAGTTCAAATGGGCTGAAGCCCAGGGATTTCTGGGGGACTTCTCGATATGCGAAGAGGAGGCACGGCAGCAGCACATCCCACTGGCGACGGAGGGGCTCTTCCAACCCCCCGATCATTCCCTTTAGCGTGCGGTTGAACCGCTCAACGAGTCCGTTCCCTTGAGGGTGATAGGGGGTTGTGAATCTGTAGGTGACCCCGCACTGTTGCCAGAGGGACTTCATGTATTTGGAAATAAAGTTCGTGCCTCTGTCGCTGACGACTTCTCGGGGGAAGCCCACACGGGAGAAGATCCCCATCAGGGCCCGGCCGACCACCGGGGCTGTCACAGTTCGCAGAGGAACAGCCTCAGGGTAGCGGGTGGCGTGGTCCACTAGCACCAGGATGAATCGATGGCCTTGTTTTGTGCGTGGGTCCAAGGGCCCCACAATGTCTATTCCGACTCTCTCAAACGGGGTAGTGACCACGGGAAAAGGTTGCAGGGGAGCCTTTAGTTTGCGGCCGCTCTTCCCACTGGCTTGGCACGTGGGGCAAGATCGGCAATGCTGGTGCACATCGTTTCTCATTTTGGGCCAGAAGAAGTGGGTCACTAGGCGACTGTAGGTTTTATCTTGTCCCAGATGTCCTGCCAGGGGGACATCGTGGGCCAGGTTTAACAGGAAGTCTCTGAAACGGAGGGGTACCACTAGTACTCGGTTGCTCCCCAGCTCGGCGATTCTTTGCTCGCTGTACAGCAGATCATTGTCCCAGTAGACCCAATGAGTTCCGGGGGTATCCCCTGCGCTTTGGGCGAGCGCTTGCTGGCGGAGTCCCTCGAGGGAGGGACAGGTCTTCTGTTCTTTGCGAAATTGTTCTTGCGTGGGCCCCCCTTCTTGAGGCCACTGGTCGAGGTTAGCGAGGTCGGTAGGTTGAGCTGGTTCGGCGGGAATGTTACGGTCGGTGTTTTCGGCCGGGGCGACCGGAGGCGGTGGCGCCGGCCATTCGGGTTCTTCTGGCTGGTGGTTGGCACGGGCGGCCATGGAACGGGTGGTGACGCACGCCCAGTCTGGGACGCCCAACATCCCCAGGTGTTCCTTTCGCTCCACGGCGGCCCACGGAGAGCTTTCCAGGTCATTGCCCAGGAGGCAGTCTACGGGGGCATCGTCTCGGACCGTCACTTTCAACATGCCGGAGACCCCCCCCCATTCGAAGGGGACGCAGGCCATCCGACACAGGCTCTCCGAGTTATCGGCTGATCGTACAGGGCAGAGAATGTTCGGTAGATACTGTTCGAGGGCCACCAGGTGACAGCGGACGGCGGTTACACTGGCCCCGGTGTCACGAAGGGCTTCGGCCTGGTGCCCATTGATGCTCACCCATTGGCTGTACTTCTGGGTGTTAGCGGGTAGGGGGACCCGCGGGACCATGTCTTTCCCCCCTAAGCAGGCTAGAGTCATGGCGGCTGGCTCCCACTCTTGATGCTCTTGTTCGTACTCTTCCTGTTCCTCGGAGATCTGTTCTTCCCCTAGGGCTGCAGCGGCCACTTGGCGGGGTCTTGGGCTCTGGTACTGCGGGCAGTTTGGGTCGTTCGCATAGTGGCCGACTCGTTGACATCGGTGACACGTGACATTGGCTCTGTACCCCGGTCGCGCTGGGGTGCTGCCCCGGTTGGCCGGGGGGGTGGTGTTGGTAGCGGGGGCGACCGGGGCGTTGTCTCTTCCTCGCCCTTGGCCCCCTCCTCCTCCTCTGGGTCGGTGCTGACCATTGTTGTTCCGGTTCTGTTCGTAGGACCCATTCCGGCCCACTCTGGTGATCTCCCACCGGTCAGCTTCGGCTGCGAGCTGCCGGGGATCCGTTAACTTGCTGTCGAGGAGGTGTTGGCGGAGTTCAATGAAGCAATTGTTCGACAGATGCTCCCATACCATCAGGTTAAATAGTTGCTCGTATGTCGTGACGTTGCTTCCTCGGATCCAGCCCTCGAAGGCTCGGCTAAAGTATGTTACATAGTCCACCCAAGTTGTACCCGGGATGCGGGTGCAGTCTCGGAACCTCTGACGGTACATCTCGGGTGTGAGACCATAGCGGGTGAGGAGGGCCGCTTTCATATGGTCGTAGGAGGTCATCTGGTGGTCCGGGAGCTGTAGTAGGGTGTCGCGGCCCTCATTGAGGAATCTTCCCCAGAGACCGGCTCCCCAGTCGCTTCTATCGATCCGGTGTGCAGTCATAGCGATTTCATAGGCTTTAAACCATTGCTGGATGTCGTCCTCTCTGAAGTATTCTCGGACAACATCCTTGGGGATGTGTACCTTTTTGTCTGTGGCCCCTGAGGTGGGGGGTCGCTCGGGTACCCCTGCTTCTTTATTCTGCTTGCGTAGGTTGATCTCGGCTAGGTTTCGTTCGTGTTCGTACGCTAGTTTTTTTTCCTCGAGCTCCCTTTGTCTCTGTTTCTCCTCTCTTTCTTCTCGGAGACGCAGGTGCTCTAAGTTGATTTTTTGTTCGGCCAACTTAAGTTCAACGTCCATTTTAAGTCGGGCCATTTCTAGTTCGTGTAGTCGGGTCCTTTCTCTTTCCTGGATCTCGCCTTGCGAGAGACCCGTTCTTTGCCCTTCCGGGGCCGTGGTCGTTTTTTCTACGGTGCTTTGATCAGGGGTTCCGGCAGCCCCGGTTTCTGCCCAAGATTCTAGGGCATGCTTAAAATCGTCCTTGGTACTCAGTCCGGTGGTAGCGATACCCAGTTCGATGCAGAATTGTTTAAGTTCACGATGGTTGTACTCCTCCAATTTCTCCATTTGGAATTTCTCGGTTGATCCGCTCTCTTTCGTGGTCATTGTGACTTCGTCGTGGGGTGAGCTACTCTCTGTACGTTTATGCGGTGATTCGGATCGCGCCGCTGGCCACCAATGTTAGACGGACCGGGAGGGTCGGCCGAGGTTACGGGGAGAGGTCTCCAGGGAGAGCCGTCTCCAACGACTGTACAGATAAGTAACTTCCCCCCCACAGACGGACACCACACAAGGTTGAAGGTTAACGAGACTTTATATGCAATTCTTAGGTTACGAGGATGGATACAAGGAGGTCTGGACTCAGGGGTCCCCTCGGTTCTAGTCTCTGGTTTAGGAAAGGGGTAGCGGGACAGTCTTAGTTACCAATGAGTACAAAATAGCTCTCAATCCTCGAGCTCGGCGTTCTAGATGATCGGGCCGTGGAGGAGCCAAGCAGGTCCCGAGATGGATGAAGGAAGGACGACGGTCCGCGGCGGAGCCTGCAGGTCCCGGTGGAAGATGACGGTTACAACGGTCCGCGGCCACGCCAGCAGGTCCCGACGACGATGAAGGATGAAGGTTACGACGGCTGTGGCAGCGCCAACAGGCAGGACGATGGTGCACAGGACAGAGCTATGGCAGCGCCAGTAGTCCGTCCAGGATGAGTTCCTCTTTACGTCTCTCGACTCCAAGATACAACTGCCTTCCTGCTCTGGAGCTGCCCCAGTTATAGGGCTGGCGTGCTTTGATGTCCGGACCCTCGCACTTGGAGGTCGGGAGGTCCGGGATGGGGGAGTCCAGACACCCAGCAGGGGGGTGGAGCCAGCGCCCGGGGAGGCGATGGGCGAGCGGCACTTGGTGGGGGAGAGCCATCGGCACCTCTTTCTCCCATTGACTTGCCAAGTAGCCCGCTCACCTCCTGGGTGGAGGGTGGTGCCGGAATGTCTGAGGCCGGGCCAGGCCCAGGGTTGAGGTCGATCGGGGGCCAGGCGGCCTCGTGGTGGAGTGTCCAAGATGGCGCCCCAGGCTGGGCGCGTGGGCCGGCAGTGGATCGGACCCTCGAGGTCGGCAGGCTCGAGGGCAGGGGTCCCTGAGGGGACGGAGGACGTGCAATGGTGGTGTGTGGTACTTGCGGGACTGGGCTCAGGCCTGGTTGGGCCGGGGGAGAGCGGCCCTTCATGTGGCCTGTCCAACAGTGGGGCATACCAATGACAGAAAGAAGGCACTGTCTCACAGAATTGATGCTTTATAGCATTTAAGATGACTTGTGATGACCTTGTTACCTGTGGAGGATTCTCTCAAACAGTTGTGGCAGGCCCCTATGGCTGTAAGTCTTGCATGTATCCATCTGCAACCCTGTTACCACCAGGTAATGCCAAAAGGACATCACCTACTGAACAAGTAAGCAAATTGCTATTCTTAAATAATACCCAGTGAAAGACCTTCAACTGTTTGCTGGTATTCTGTGTTCTAGTAGAAGATATTCCACTGATGTTAGAACCTCCAAGTTCTCTAAAGTGAAGCTAGGTGTTTAAAGGGCACTCCTCAGAAAGGGAAGGCTGATGAACTTTCACTAGAAGAACATGAGGGTCCTTCTGTAGGAGCAGGTAGATGTGGCAGCAGGCAGATGTGGCCTCTCAGTCTTGGCTGGCATTGACGGAAGTACCAAATTTGCTAAAACCAAGCTGGAAGCATCAGAATTACAGAGCTCCTGGACCTCTCCTTCACCTTCTGAAGGAGTTTATGACTGGATTCCTAATAAACAGAGTACTTCTCTATCTCTTGAGAATTGGTAGGATGTCACCAGTGGTGGAGGCAGCCGGGTCTGATGACTCGGTGGAATAATGCATCCACTGGAGGGGCCTGTGTTCGACCTCATGGTCACAGTTTCAAATCCTGGCGGGTCCACTCAGTCTTTCATCCATCTGAGGTCAATAAAATGAGTACCTTTAAGTTGGGTAACAATAAACATCTGCCATTCAGCACCAAGATACCCCGTTGGTGGCGAATGTGCGCTTTACAAATACATGTTATGTTATGTTATGATAGGAGTAGCTATAGCAGCTGAAGAGTATAGCTGGTTTTCACCAAGATTTCATCTTCCCAACAGCAAGCTCCAGCAGCATAACCCACCGCAGGACCCCTGTACCCAGCTGTTACTATTCTACAGCAACAAGATCACCTACATCTATGACAACTTCAGGCCCCAACCGGACCCTTGCACATTCGCAGCTCTCCTGCCTAACTCAACCGACACCCAGAATACCACCGCCAACAACCTGGCCAACCATTACCATTCAAGAAACTGCAACAACTGTGCAGTCCATACACTCTGAAGCACTCTCTGACCTCTGGCCTCACCATGCCTTTATCGAAGGACTGGACCCCTTCAGCGTAGCCCTCACACCGATCCAGAATGACTCAATCATCACTGTAACCTACCTAGATGCCTGGAAGCACGCTACAGTACTACACCTCTTCAAGAAACCCTCAGCAGGTCCAAAAACAATAGTTAACTACCAGCCTTTCTGCCTACTGCCCTACCCGGCAAAGCCATGAAAAAGATTATAAAGAAACAGCTAGCCACCCACCTCAATGACGACCTCATCTGCGGAGTACCCAAAGGATCCTCATTCAGCCCAACCCTGTTTGACGACTACATGACTCCATTCACCAGCTTCATCCGTACCTACAGAATCAACATCATGTCCTACAGTGACACCCAGCTCATACTCTCCCGTTCCTATACGATGCCAAATACCCAGACCAATGTCTCTGTTTCCATGACCAAAGTCACCACATGGATGAAAACCAACTGCCTCTAGCTTAACACAGACAAGACAAAAGTACTAATCTTCAGCAAAGACACACTGCTCCAGAACTTCACCTTCGGGCTGTGGGTCCACTTGAGGGACAACGCTGCCTTTCTCAGGCTCCCCTGGTTGCCCCAGGCTTGTCCTGACTCTCCTTGCTGTGGTGAGTCCTCTGGTCCTTACTGGGCCAGACAGTAACCTTCTTTGACATTCTACAGAAGTTGCTGCTGCCAAGGAGTGTTGGTGTTCCCGCCGGACACCGACCCCATAGCACTCGACATCCTTCGTGGGACAGCGAATGTCCGGCTTCTGGTCATCCACGACGTCTCCTGGTCCCGGCAGCTGTAGAGTCAAGGTGTCCATCTTCATACCTGAAGCACCCGACATCTGTGGGCATTCGTATACCGAGCCCCTGCACACTCCTAAGTGACCCGGCCCTGTCCCCTCTGCTTTCATGTTCCTTTCATCAAGAATCCACCTGGGGTTTCCACCAGACAATTTTCTTCTGTCCAGCAGTGACATTTCTTTGAAGATTCCCATTGAGAACTCCAGCAGTTTCCGAAACCACTTCATCCCTATGCACCCGGCTTCCCTGGATAGGTACCTCTGGTACTTTGATATCCACGGGTGGGGTGGCTCTCCAACCTTCTATGTTCTAAAGGGTTTCCTCGTAATCCACTGGGAGGGTGTATAAACTTTAAAACTGCAACTGAGACTCTCCCTTTGAATAGTACATAGCATGCGGTTGTGTTCTCACACTGCACATGTCCTCCGTGGGGTCCCTACTTACTCACCTTTGGTGGTTCCTTGGGGTCCCATCGATTCTACATCCGCTGGACACTGTCTTGAATCGAGTCGTGGTTCTTATACCACTATTTTAGTACATGGTTTAGTCTCCCACGGGAGCCCACTCTGTAGTAGTGATACTTACGATTGTTTCTGTGCTACAATTTTGTGTGCTTGGTGTTTATCTGCATGTAGCAGATACTGGGAGGCATTTAAGGGGTGTTATAATAATAAATACATATTTTTATAACAACTGTGTGGCTCTCCTTTCATTTAACCAATGAATTAAGGTTGCATTCTTGTAAAAACAAGCTGCTTAACATTCCTTCAAGACTAAGCCTGAAGGCTGCTCTCCACTGTTACTACCACTTGGATAGCTTTCTAAGGTTATCTTTGACCTCTTAAATCACCATAAGGGTTGTTTGGATTGGTACAAGGTACCCACTTTAATTAGATTAGCGGACAGCATATACCAGGCCAACTTCACACAGTTACCACTTCCTTCACAGAGTCGGTAAAATATTAATGTTTTGCCACCACATTCCGTCCGCAAAAAGTTCATACATGCCCCTGAGACTCGCTATTAGGAAGGGACGTCCTTGAAACGCCCCTTTCAAATACTGACTCGCAAACCCTATTTTGCGAGTCAGAAATAGGTTATCAACTTGCAAAATAGGGTTAGAACACGTCAAACAACTCTTTACCGGTCGCAAACGGCCGGATTCTCCATTTGCCACCGCTAAAACGTGTCATACAAGTGGCCCTTAGCCTCTTTAGAATTCAGTTTGAGATTGTGGTGAGCCATTCAGGGCTCTAAGCCTTTCAAGATGTGTGAGAGCTTAAGGATATTAGATTCAGATTAAACTTTTGGGTAACGTTATATGTCATCAGCACACTGGTGGTAGTTCATTTCTGAATTGTGCATCAAATTACCAATGGTTTCCACTTGAATGTTAAAAACAGTAGAGAGGCAGATGGACCCTTCGGGGGACTCTATGAAATATAGTAAGGATGTCATCAATATTCACCTGTGGAGTTGTTCCTTTGATATCTCCTTTTCTCACCACGGAAGCCCTCACCTTGGCACTTCTGGCCCTTGTAATTTCCAGGATAGATTATGCCAATTCCCTCTATGTTGGTATCCCTGCCTACCAGCTGAACCGTCTGCAGCTGGTACAGAACCAGGCTGCAAGACTGATCTTCCACCAGCCCAGGCACCAGCATGTTCGCCCCTTGTTAAAAACTCTCCACTGGCTCCCGGTAGCCAAGCGTTGCGAATTTAAACTGGGTTGTATCATCTTTAAAGCCCTGGCCAGGCTTGGCCCTGCCTTCATCTCCTCCCTCCTCCATCATTACTCACCATCACGCAACCTTCGGTCTACCCACCTTGCTCTGCTCACGACGCCGACCTTTAAACGCAAGAAGCATGGTGGGCTCAGATTCGCGTTTCTTGCTCCTTCCTTCTGGAATGCACTTCCTTTGGAGTTCAGACTTACCACCTCCTATGTCTACTTTAGGTCTCTTTTGAAAACATATCTGTTCCGCAAAGCACATGATTAGGCTCCTTCCTTTCCCCCTCTGTGTTGCCCTCACTTCTTTCTGTCCGTCTCCTTTTGCCCATAGCACCGAGAAACCGTTGGGTGTATGTGCACTTTACAAGAATTTTAACATAACATAACATTTAACATAACATTGATAGGATCATGGGCAGTTTATAGCTTGATCTTCACGTTCTGTGCAATGTTTCATGGTGTCTATCAAGGCGCTGTGATCTACTATGTCAAAAACAACAGATAGAAGAGGAGGATCAGCATATAAAATTTGCCTTGGTCAAGAAGCACTCAGCATGTTGCTAAGATTTTCAGCATGGCTGTTTCAGTCCCGAGAGGAGATCTGATGCTATACTGGAAACATTTACCGAAAATTCTCCTCCAATTTGTATTCTTTTTTTAAATATCATTACAATAAAAAAAATGTATAAAGCAGTTAACAATAATTATATATATCACACATAAATGATAAAAACATCCAGACCACAGAGAACGACCCCATTCTATATGCCTGTGTATTAATAAAAAATGTCAAATGATTTATGCCAGATTATTATATTCAGAACCTTCTGTGGCACCCAAACAACCCTTTGCATATTGTCAAAATGATGCAGTCATTGACCTTGACCAAACATTCCAATCTGAATGACCCTTTTTATACTTTATGCCAATTGTTGATACATTTCTACAGCTTTGGACTTTTGCTTATCCTTCTTTGAACTCCAGAACTACCTCAAAGCAGGGGACTGGTATTGATTGAAGGGTTTTAGGATACTTTTTTTTTTAAACCTTTATTTTTAGAGTGCACAGTACACAGCGTCTGCCTACAACCCAATCGGGCCGCCGCTATGACAAAAGGTCTGGATACCAGACAACACAGTGTTTCATTGTGGCCATAAATCGCAACATGTCGGTGCACTGGCACCAAAACACCATAAAGAAAGGACCAATCAGGTTTCGTTTTATAATTTTGATGAAAACAATAACAAACAACATAAACACTCACATGGTAGAGCAATATCTAGGGTACTTGGCAGAGAGGAGGAGGGAGTCATTTTCCCAAAAATCTGTGACTATTATCGAGGGGCGGGGGGACGGTGAAGAGGATCACAAAGAAGATGTATCAGTCAGTCTTCAGGAACGCCAATACGGGGACAAAGGGATATCAGCGGCATATTCGAGTGGAGGGGAGCAGATATCTCCACGATACTCATTCCACTGTGACCAAATCTTGCCCCACTTCCTGGACCGGCCCCGAGCCTCATAGACCATCTTCTCCCGAAACATGCACCAGTCCATGTTTTCCTTCCAGGCTACTATCCCAGGCGGTCTATGAGAACCCCAGAGTTGCGCTATGTCCCTCTTGGCAACCATGTTGCCAAGAGTTACCCAAAAGGTCTGAGCGGCCGTGCAGTCCGTAGGCTCCCAAACATTAAGCAGGCAACGACGCGCCTCAGGCAAAAGAGAGACACCGGTGACCCGCCCCATAATGTCATGCACTCTGGACCAGAAAGCGGATACCACCGGACATTCCCAAATGATGTGGAGAAAGGTGCCACTCATGCCACAGCCACGCTTACACAATCCATCACTCGTGTATCCCATTCGGACCAGACGCGTACCAGTCATGTAAACTCGATGGAGGATCTTCAACTTCACAAAACGAAGGCGAGCTGGGATAGCCACGTCCTTAGGGGAGGCGATCGCTGACTGCCAATCCTCGTCATCTAACTCGAGGCCGTCCGCAATCCAGGAGGCCCGAAGCCGCACCAGAAGATCAGCTCTGGTATTAATGAGCTTTTTATAGATCAAGGAAATCGTACTGTCAGGCACGTGGCCATCCAGAATACGATCCTCGAGCGGCGACGATTGGGGAATCTCTGTCCCGAGAGGGAACACAGAGATCAGAGCGTGGCGCACCTGAAGATATCGAAAATATTCCCTGTCGTCAAGCTGGTACTCCACCTTAAGGGCCTCAAAGGACTTAACTGCACCCTTGGACCAAAGATCCTCCACCTTGCTAATACCGATCATATCCCATCCATTGAACCCTTTCGACCGCCACAGGCTGCCCAATCTCTCAGAGTCATACAATGGAGTCAGCCGTGTCATCTTATCACCCCAACCCGTGGCCACAGTCGCATCTCTCCACGCACGCACAGCACATTTTGTAGGTCCAGTCAGGAGTCGGAATGGCTCCTTCGAATACAAAGCCCTGTTGAAGTTGCCACCCGGCAACAACAATTTGTCCATTACGAAGGCAAGAACGGGGCCCGGGGAATATGTCACATGGTTGACAGCACACAACTGTGAAGCCCGGTAGTAGCGCTTGATGTCCGGAAGGGCTATGCCACCATCATACCATGGCAACGTGAGCTTAGATAAGGAGATACGAGCCCGTCCGTCCCAAATCAATTGCCTCTGGAGCCCCTCAACCTCATGAAAGTAGCTAGAGGGAACAGGATCAAAGAAATTCTTTAGAGCATATAAAAATCTAGGGAGGGACATCAGTTTGAAAAGAGCTGCACGCCCCAGTGGGGACAAGGGCAAGCCGCGCCACCGCTGGACGTCTAGTTTAAGGCGCCGAAGAGGAACATATAAATTGCGGTCATAGCGTACAGAGGAGTCAAGGGAAATAAAAATTCCCGAGTACTTGAACCCAGTCTCCGCCACCTGGATCAGGAATCTACGGGGTAGCGGAGGCAGCCCCCCCCCCCCGCTATAACATATATACACGATTTGGTCCAGTTAATTACGAGCCCCGAGTTCTTCCCAAAGGAGGTGAGGACGTCAAAAAGCACGTTAAGGGACTTCTGAGGGGAAGTAAAGTAAAGAAGGATACCGTCTGCGTAAAGAGAGACGCGATCCTCAAAGTCCGGGGCCCACCGGATCCCTTTAATCGAAGGCTCCCACCGCAGCCACGCATCCAACGGTTCCAGTGCCAGAGCAAAAAGGAGGGGGGAGAGCGGGCAACCCTGTCGGGTGCCGCGCCCCAGCGGGAACGATCCAGAGACTCTGCCATTAACAACTACCTGGGCCAACGGACGTTCATACAGGAGCTGTACCCACGCAATAAAGTTAGGACCAAAACCAAACTTCGAGAGGGCCGCCCACAAATAAGGCCACTGGATAGTGTCGAAGGCCATAGTGGCATCCAGCGAGGCCAAAATGGCGGGTTCAGTCAGAGTCCCAGCTCTCGCGAGAACACAATGGAGTCTGCGAAGATTGAGCGCCGTATTCCGATGAGGAATGAAACCGGACTGGTCCGGATGGATCAGGTCACAGATCACCGTTAGCAAGCAATTCGCTAGGACTTTAGCCAGGATCTTGGGCTCGGCGTTGAGCAATGAAATAGGGCGATAGGAAGTGCATTGATCACGAGGCTTACCCTCCTTGTAAATGACGACTATAGTGGCCAAACGCTGATCAAGGGGAAGGAGACCAGCCTCAAAGGCTTCAATGAACATATTGCGCAGATAAATTGCCATCTTATCAGGCCGTAGCTTGTAGAGCTCGATGGGTAGACCATTCGGCCCCATAGCCTTACCCGAACGCAAGGACCGGATAGCGGTAGCAACCTCATCCACCGTTATGGGCGCATCCAGAGCGGACCTATCCTCTTCCGACACACAGGGCAGCGCAATATCACAAAGAAGCAAGCGGGAGTCAGACTCGTCTCTATCACTCACGGAGCGGTATACTGTCTGAAAGTGGTCCATAAAGCATTCAACAATCTCACCTGGGTCAGACACGCATTCCCCAGTCACACGGGCGATCACCGGCACCACACGACTCGCTCTCTCAGACTTGTCCAACCATGCCAAAAGTTTACTAGCCTTACCCCCCCACATCATAGATCCTGCCCAGTTGATTTCTATGCATAACCTTAGCAGCATCGGTAACCAGGGCCCTATAATCAGCCTGTTTCAGAGCTAAGGAGTGCAAGATTGCAGGGGTATCGTCACCACCCAATCCACTTTCAAGGGAAGTAATGTCGGCCTCAAGGGCTAACAAGTTCTCCCTCTTGGCCTTCTTATCAGCAGCAATGAAGGACAGT